>NC_135745.1:4275000-4592500 GCF_041903045.1 Epinephelus lanceolatus | reverse complement strand
ATGACAGTTGTTGTAACATCTATGTTATCTATTTAATAAAGCTATCTTTACTGACCACTGTCCCTCATGGACCGATGCAGACTAGGGAGAAAAGGCGTACGTGTTTGTGTGAGCGGCTGGGGAACATAGGAAAGCACGTGTAAAGAGCCCTCAGCCCGGTCATTTATTCAGCAGTAAGTGGGCAGCGCTGCTGCCATAAATACATGCACCAGTAGAGTGGTCGATGCGCCACTTGTGCCAGCCAGTGCGGTTTTTATAGGGAGAACTGGTTGACAAATAAAAGCACAGTGGTGGGCCCTGGAGCGCGCGCCTCTCTGACACCTCACACGACATGTTAACGCAACTCGGTATACCGAAAGGAGACTGCCCACCGGTCTGGGGTCTATAAGTACACATCTATTCAGTCCATTCAAATGGCTTACTTTGTTCTGCAGAGAAATGGCCCTTTAGCAGCGGCAGGCTGGGTGCGCGCGCACCGCGTGTCTGTGGATATTGGTGGGGCAATAGAAAAGCTGCAACACGGGCCGTGGCCGTGGGAAGAAGGCCATTTGCGTCCCTATGGCTAGTCAATGCAACATGTCGTGTTATAAATGAGGCTTGTGCTGCTGTCTACATAATAAAGCTGTATAGCTGGGAGCCCGCATGCCTCAAAAAACACACACAATACACGCACGTCCCGGTACCAACCAGGTGCTGAACACAACACCAAACCTTGACAGGGCCATGCAGGATTGCATTTAAAGCCGCTCTGCATCCATTATAAAAAAATCATCTTCAGCATACATCACTGTCTATCACCAGCTCTCCTCTTCTTGTGCTTCATCATCAGTCGCCTTTATGGAGCCATTAATCCAGTGAAGTTTCCTCTGAGTTAGAGACAAACATATTTAGTTTGGCATACTGACAGAGGCAGTGTGGAAAATGATTCAGTAGTCAATCATTAGCGAACTATCTTCTTACAAATTAATGCAATGTTTTTACACTGAAGTGTATGGAGCTGACCTCGTGCACTCAACGCAAGTTGTGGCCAAAACCTCAGCTTTAATGTAATTTATCTCCGTCATTCACGACCTGTTTTACTTATATATTTAGAAATGGTAGGCCTAGCTGTGTGAGGAACAACTAAAGACTTTTCCCTATGAGAATTGCACAACAATTATGAAGGCATGATCAGGGGAAAGAAAGAAAGAAAGAAAGAAAGAAAGAAAGAAAGAAAGAAAAAGAAAGAAAGAAAGAAAGAAAGAAAGAAAGAAAAAGAAAGAAAGATAAAGAAAAAGAAAGAAGCGAGTAGACTCAGTATTGTCATGGTAGCAGTTGGAATATCTTTCATTCTTCTACTTAAAGAAAAATGTAACGTTGGCAAACATTTATGGGTGAGTTTGTGCGTGTACTAACCTTCAGGAATATACCAACTCTTAAAGTTAACTGTATGGTTACATTCCTCCTGTAGAGTAGTCTGAGAGTTCTTCTTTTTTCTAAAAGTTACTTTGTTCTAAAGTTATCTTAAACTTCTTTTTTACATTTAAAATGCCCCCAGAACTTTGCCATATGAATGTTATATTTAAAACTCCTTTAAAAACAGCCTACTTTAAAATGTCAGAATGTCGATAATCACCTGCCTTACTGCCTGCAGGCTGAACCAGGCTTTACTGAGTTTCATGCAGCTACAGGATTTCCTCTGGTTATAATTGCAACTCCTTAATTCAAGTTCCCATTAACTCCAGATGATACAGTTTCTTTTAACTGGTTGTCGGTGGATTTTTTTTCTGATGAAGCGAGACCCAGACTTGTCAGTGTGGTTAATAAAAATCTCAATTTGCAATAATTTCAATGACTGAGTGACTTTTTTGCAGTGCTCTCAGTCTCTCAGTCTCTCATGTCAGGAAAGTGTGCCCCCCCCCCCCCCCCCCCCCCCCCCCCCCACACACACACACACACACACACAGACACACAAACACACACAGACACACACACACACACACACAGACTCTATTTTGCTCAAAACCAGATGATAATTCGAACCGTGCAGGGTTTTAACACGCCGTGACCGCGCGCTCCACGTCGTCTCATTGATGAACGTGCTGTCATTCTGAACGGGCCGACCTGCGCGAGCGGAGCAAGTGTTTCGGTTCCCATGCAGTCCCCCGGTCTGCAGCATGCAGCAGGCTGGACGGTGCATTAAGACCGGCCACACCGGTCACGGTGCACGACAGGGGTGGTGGTGGCGGGTGTGTAGAGGGGTACGCGCGCGCGCGAGACACACACACACACACACACACACACACACAAATATATTATCATAGTTGCAGTTTGTACCTCAAAATAATCATATGAATCAGAAATGAATACAATGGAATTAATTGGGCTACTTGCAAATACTAATAGTAGGCTACGTTTTCCAAACAACGTCATAAATAAATAATAATTGAGCATTATGTCATCAAATCTGACAAATATTCATTAGATACTAATATCAATGAGATGTAAAGTCTCATAGATATGACATGATATCCTTTTGACAGACTTTGTTGTGCTCAACATTTTCAGCATTCCCATCTTCCTCTGCTGCATTTAAGTCATTTAAGGCATTTAAAAAAAACCCACATCCAATTACTTCTACGTACAATATAACATCACATATAAACAAGTGAAGACATGAGCTATGCTATACAAAACTATATAGCCTATGCAAATATAAAAATATAATGTAGAAAAGTAGGTAGTCAAATACAACACAACTTTGTAATTATAACTTTAATACTATGAACTACTCCAAGATATAGTTTCAAAGTTTTAATATTTTATTTCTCATTCCAGACATTTCATTTATCTATTTCATATTCAGATGGAAAGGGTTTTGCTATGATAATAGACTGATCTATTTTAAGTGTCCATTATTTCTCAATCATTCAGTTCTCAGTTCATTTCTTAGTAATAATAGTAAATAGTAAATAAAAATAATTTCCTTAAATATAAGTTGCATTTAAATATAAATTTGTTTGTCATTTATCATTTAAAATATCATATAGGCCTACAGTCTATGTTGAATTGTTTCAGTTAGCTGTGCAATTTGATTGATGTAATTAATCTGAATACTATTTTTTTGACAAGTACCAAAGTACAAAGTTTATTTCAGGTAACCTAAATTGTCAAAGCAAATGAATATGACATTATAAAGAACCCTGAAGGAGCAGTTTCCCTCAGATGCTTTGAATCCAAAAGTTATAAAAGGTTCAGAGTTGCTCCTCTGTGCTGTGTCTCTTTTCAACTTCCCGATGTGTTGAGGGTTCTTAGTTTATTCGATGAGGCTGCATGGTGCCTTTGAGCACTTTGCCTGTTTGGAACTGAAAACGGAAATTCAGAAAGTGAACTACAGCAGACAAATGTTTGGAATTAGAAGTGGGGCTAATCTTCCCACATAGTGATTCAGTGGTAATCCCTCTAATCTCTGGCTACAGGGGATTATCCATCTGGATGACTAAAACAAATTAATGGGATTTACTCAACAGTAATTTAACAACCTCAGTCGATACATCTTTAACCCTCACTGTAACCTTTGCTTGTTGGCCACTTGAAGGTCGCTGCATTCAGCCAATTCTCAAGAGTTTTAGAAAACTTGTTGTTTTTTTCTTGTAAATTGCAAACATTTTTATTTTACCCTTTTGTGTGCATGACACATATAGTTTAGTTCTGCGACATTTCACATTTTGGGTAGTGTCTGGTGATGTCCCCTGTAATATTTCAGGGGCATTTGATATTTCAAGGAGCCATTTACTCTATCATTACATATTCCACATGTTGGGTTTTTAATGCTAATTATGATATTTTTAGACTAAATATCTTGACTGTTAAGCAAAAAGAGATTAAAATAAAATAAAAGAGGTTTAGTATTCTTTTCCACCAAATTTACATATCTGGCAGTGTAGTGATTACATTACACAACATTTAGAACATAATTTCAATCAGGAGAGACAGAAGAGGGAAGTAAAGATAATATTTAATACAGGATATGGGTGTACAAATTAACAGATGATTTGTGCTGATTAAGATTTAACAGAACTCTTTGGTGCTTGGACATTACAGGGAGATATTTTGTGATCGAGGGACATCTGAGCAGCAGCAGGTTAAATTTCCCATGGAGTCCAGTCACTGGTGGAGGTGGCTGATGACTCTGAGGCTGCTGACTGCTGAGGCATATGAGGCTGATGAATCCATAAAGACTGGGTGGTGATAGGGAGGTGGAGGGCATGCACAAGGGCAGCAAAAGAGAACTACGGCAGAGAAAGAACAATATTTAAAATGAGGAGCAGTAACATGATAGGTTGACAGAGAAGGTGTGTCGCTGTGCGACTGGTTAATTGTGAATCAGCTGATGACTCAATTGACCTACCCAAACAATGACACCTAGAGACCCTGAGTGAGCATATGTGCAATGAGTGAATGGCAGGCTGAGAAAGAAACTTATAGCCTGATCATAAGTGTTGTCATTTGGGATATGCACACATTTCCCACCTAACAAAATAACCCTATAACGCCAGAAATAAAATTATCACAATACAAAGATATTTGAAAAACTCTCTGTGACAACCAATCACATCTGTAAAAAGAATGCATCACACCTAGCAACAGGGTCAACCACACCCCCTCACTAAGATAAAGTTTCTGTCCCTTCTTTGCTCAGAGTTGCTCTGAGAACTTTCCTAAATCACTCCTAAGCTAGGACTCCTTACTAAATGTTTTTAGGCTAAGTTAGGAGCTCTCGGAGAGTATTCTCAGAATGTTTGTGGATACAGCCACTGGATATAATATATATATTACAACACCTGTAAGCAGAGTGATTTTACTGTTACATGTCCCAGTGATGTTGTACTCTATATCAGCATTCATGGAATGCCTCTCGTCCAATCAAATTACTTGGTCAGAACTAACTGTTGTATAATAGTCCTTAGGTTGGTTTGTGGGATCTGTCATACCCCCTTTCACCAAATTAGCCCTGGTTCTTGAATTGGTACTGTTCAGGATTCTTTGAGCCTTGGTGCTATCTAGTAAACCAGCCCATGTCTCCATAAGTTTTTAGAAGAACCATTGTAATCAAGGATGTGTTATTAATGGAGGGTGTTGCACAGTGCCAAAGGAAGTAAACAGTAGTAGCAAAATTGCAGATAACATTGATTACCACCAAACTTTTGTTCTGTAATTACAGATATTGGTTTTTAACCCCCCCAAAAAGAAAGGAACAATTATTAATGAAACCACTGCATGTTCTTTTTTCCCCAATAATTTCTCACTTGACTTCTCCATTGTTGCCCTCTCCATCCTCTCTTTCCAACTTGTAGAATATGACACACCCACAGATGTTGCCACAGATCACCCTTCAGGTCATGGAAAATCTGATATATTTTGGTTATAGCTGAGAACCCAATCTTTTTAAAATTTATTTATTTTGGGTCGAAATGCTCTGAACGGTTCAAAATTAAATCTAATTGTGGTGGGAAAGGGGTTTCAGTGAGGAGGATCTAGAGGTTGTACGTTGTTGGTAAGAATCTCTGGTTTCAGAGTTTGTTGACTGGAGTCATCAGTCTTGGAATGGGCCACCCTATATAATCAAAATCAACAAAGATCTTGATCAGACACAAAGTATGACCAGTATTTTTTTTCTGAGTCCCAGAGACTAACACAAATGCATTAAAGTCCTCTTACCTCAATGACAAGACAAGTTGTATGTCAGTACCTTCCAAAACCACCCACTAAGCATGTGCTCTGCTGTCCCCATCGAGACACAGTGCTTCATCCAATGGTACAGTATGGATGAAGCATTGTGGCTTGTAGCAAAGTGGAGTGTAAGGGTGTCGTGTGGTCAAGAATCCAGAGATCGTAGCCTGTCACCATCCCGCATTTAATTTTTACTTCTTTGAAACATTAACTGAAATCTTAAATAAGTGCATGATTAAAAGTGATATGAGGCTTTGCAGGATTTCCTTTGGTAATAGTTTTTGTGGTGATAGTTCATTAGGTTTGAGCAACCTCTCTGTTTGGAGAATTATTGGGTTATGGCGTGATCACCTTTATGGCAAAAGAAACTCAATGTTGACTGTTGTTTTGAGACTGGACAAGAGGCCTGTTCCCCATCCTGAGTTATAAGCCCTTAGTTTTTTATGCATTTTAAGAATGTCTGTCACATGACTTCACAAACTCCACATAAACACAGGTGGTTTCAAGCTGTTTGACCAAACAACAGTCTTGCTGTCTTGCAGAGAGGACAGTCTCCTGTGAGCTGCTGTGTCCTCTGCAGCCTAATCATAGAGATATGATGGGGGGCGCCTTCACTCTTGAACTGATAACTGCTGGACTTTGACTGGAGCAGCAAACTGCAATGAACTGCAGAAACACTGTCTGGTGCAGCCACCACTTTTACACACCCGTTAACTTACATGCACTCTCATTAAGTTCCACTCTTTCTCTGTGTGTCTCTGTCTGACACAGTGAAACAGAGACATCCAAAGAGTGATGAAAGCAGGTCACACGGTGTCAGAGTATGAGCTGTTGCGTTAGCACCAGGGAGGCCTGGGAATCCCACCACATGCAGGCAGGACGCTGTCAGAGCAGACGTCAGGAGGGTGCTCGCTGTGCAGGCTGACAGACTTTGTGGATGATAATGAGTTTGCACTGATCATTTACTCCAGGAACACGACATCAGAGTTCCAGTTCAACTTAACTAACGATGAATCAGACTTGCTATAGGTAGACTTTTACACATCATCATGAATGTACATACTGACACAGTAATATAAATAGTCAAGTGAGGTTTAGTTTTAGCCAAAATATAAACTTTTGAAAACATAAAAAAGCTTAATAATCAAGTATATAATTATAAAGAAAATATATGTATAGAAACTAGAATTACCGCCTTGTGGTTGTATGCCTCTGTACACCAGTCAAGTTGCAGTTACAGTTTACATCCATGTCTGTGAAAACAATGATGCTTGAGTTCATATTGACCTTGAAAGGTCAAGGTCAATATGAACTCAAGCATCATTGCTGACCTTTGACCACCAAATTCTATTAATTTCATTGTTGAATCCAAGTGGACAGTTGTGCCGAATTTGAAAAAAATCCCTCAAGGCATACTTGAGATATCACGTTCACAAGAATGGGACTGACGGACAACCCAAAAACATACTGCCTTTGGGCTCAGCTGTTGCTGGTGCAGAGGTATAAAAAGCATTTGTCTTACTTAGTCAGAGCAGAGCAAACACTTGTACACTTATGTTACTCACTCTCTGAAAGGATTACAGATGACGAGTTGACAAAGTGCCCAAAGCCTGGCATACAATGTGATTTTGGGCTGTCCCAGATGAAAGATGACCGACGTGAAAGTAACATGGCGATATCTTTAGTCTTGGCTCTAAAATGGTGATCCTACGTCACACAGTGAGAGAGGTTCAAGGATTGTCTTGGCCTGGAATAAATTCTGACAGTGTCAGAAATTTGGGGTGACCATCTCATTGTGTGACTGCTGTTACAGCCTCCGTCTACTAACCAACCAATAGAAATGCCGCATGAAATGATGCATTGATCAGCGCAACAACGCTAAATGCTGATATATGCTAATAAATACACTTCAAGGTCTTGGTGCAAAATTGGCATGGCAAGTTGGCCTTTTGTCCCCAGCCATGACTGCGTCCATATTCTCATCCTCCACCTCTGGAGACTTTTTCGACACACATAAACACCACTAAATTATTATATTTTCATTTTTCTCTTACCACCACAGCAACATTGATGGATGACATATGCTGATGAACTTCTGCTCTGAAGTACTGATGTCCATGGACATACATCGTAGCCTGAGTAGGCTCTGTCACTGTATAGTCTGCATACATCAAACTTGATGTCATATCCAAGTTTATTAGATCCATGTTTCACAGTGTAGCTTGTGCTAAACTTATAAGATTACTAAAATCTCACAGTCTGTAGGAGGCTTAAAATGGAAGAATATCTTATTACTGCTGGTGGTACATTCTAGATGAAAAATAATTTCAGTCTCAGTCTGAGAGAGGGACCTGAGACTGCGGGTGAATGTCTTCAGTCTTTAACTCCATAAAAACAATTCTAACTGTCATCAACCTTTAAAGACAAACTCATTTGCAGATCAGCGACTCAATGTTTTTCTAGGTCTCACAGATATCTTGTACAAAATAATTTCTAACTGTACAAAAAGACATTTGTATATTAACAGTAAGTAAATTCATGATCAAATGCAACCTAAACTTAACAAAATTGATTGACTTAATCTAAACTACACAAAACTGAGCAAAACTTTCAAGTGGAGTGGCAACATATTTACTTCATGTCATACTTCTAAACACTGAACAGCTTTTCTGGCCCAGCTAGAGGTTGTTTGCTGCTCAAAGAAACTTTGACAGTAGCTGCTGGAGGAAGGGGGGGTCATTAAGCCCTCCCTCCCCACCCAGACAGTCCCAGGCTATCTTTTAATTCAGAGTCATAGTCAGCCTCTTTAACCTCTAAACAAACACCACCCTTATGAAAAGACCAAAACACCCCTTCCATTTCCTTTCCCCTACAAGATGTCAAGCATAAACACCACTGATAATAGGCGGTGTGGGGGGTGGTGGTGGTGGTGGGGGTAATTGACTCATCTGCTGCTGGCTCTAATTGATTTGGGCGTTAATCTGGTGGCTCCAGACTAAGAGCCAGGCTAATATGTGAGGAGACTGGAGAGAGTCCAGCTCTGCCCCGGGGCTGTTGACGGCTGCAGGGAGGATTGAAGGAGATTAACAGAGATTTTTGAGCGTCCCACAGGAGCAACTCATCAGAACTGTTTATCTGCTTGTCTGTCGAAGCAACAAGACAGGGTCAGGGTCTTGGGAAAGTCTTGTATGCAAATGCAGATACAATTACAAAAAGAGGTGTTGTTGACAGTATTTTGGGAAAACTGTGGGCTTTCTGGAAGCATCTGAAACCCTTGCAAGAACTCCCAGGTAGTCAGAGGGATCTGCAGGTCCTTCACTGTGGTCCTTGACTGAGTTCTTAGTGTCTTTGACATCAGTTCTTGACAGGGTTGAAGAGGTCATTGACTTGGGTATAGGGTCCTTAACTGGGATTTTGGGTCCTTGATTGCATTTTGGAGATGCATGACTGGATTCTAGGAGTCCTGGTATCCATTGCCTATTGCTGGGTTCCTGTGGTTTGGGACTGGGATTTGAGATATTGTCGAGGTTCATGAGGTCCTGCACTCTATGACTATGTTCTGTGACTTACTACCCTCAGAACATTTTTCTCTCACTGTTCTGCCACCACAGTGCAGATGTGAAAATGCTGATACACTCTGAGTGTATTACCTGCAGTGGAATTCTTCTTCTTCTTCTTCTTCTTCTTCTTCTTCTTCTTCTTCTTTTACCTGCAATTCACCTCTCAAGTTATATAAAGGAACACCTACAGACATCACTGAGGTCTGAAAAGGTTACTGTCCTTGTACATTTTTTGGGTTCATTCAGGAGGGCTTTCAAGCATGTAAACACTCAGAAAGCAGCAGGACCAGGTGGTATTAGTGGGCAGGTCCACAAACTATGTACTAGCCAACTAGTGCCGGTGTTCACAGCTATATTCAACCTGTCATCAGCTCAGTCTTCCATATCCACGTCCTTCAAGAGTCCACCATCACTTTTGTCAGCTCTACAGTGATGAAGTGCTTTGACCCACTACAGTTTGTCTACCATCCATTGGCGCGGGAACATATTTTCGCTGAAGGGTGCTGTGCAATATAAATGTGCATGCATGACTATGTATGTACATGCACTTAGGCTAAATGGCTGCCAGCTGCAGATCACTGACTGAGACTACTAAACAACAAAACTAGTTGGGGTTTTTTTCCAGTGATTGTGCCACCAAAAGCATGTATTTTAAGCCACAACATGATCTTTCTTAACCTGAACCAAGTGGTTTTTGTGCCTAAACCTAACCACACATTAACCACAGCACTGTTGAAATTTCAACACACCTGCTACAAATAACGTAAAACAAACATACAATTTCAAACATTTATTCTGGTGATTGGGTCAAGAAGCTACTGGAAAACTGCTCAGACGTTGTTACACTGGTGGCTCCCTTAGTCCAAAGAATGTGTGCTCTCTTGCCTCAGACACAATTTGTCTCTGGACTGGATGTGGTTCACACATTTTTTCTTTGGAATGGTGTTGGACATCTTGGTTGGACATTGTCTGGTTGCTGAAGCCACTCATGTCCCCTGGAAGCCCCTTGTGTCCAAGATATTTTATGGCTCTAAGAAGCAGCTCTAAAATTGTCCTGGCATATTTCAGGTCTTTCTTAGCCTGTTCAGCCTGTCTGCACTATTGACTTTTTACCGCTACTGCAAATCTCTCCCCAAGTTTAACGTTAGCTGCCCAATGAGCTGACCCGACCCTTGCACTTTGACCTGACGTGATGACATTGTCGCATCAGATCGAAGTAATGAATTGAAATCTTATATTTAAATTTTTCTTTTCATGTTCTTCTGACAGGCATCTTATCATATGCTGTTTAGAATTTAAAATAAAATGTTCAGACTACCCATGAGTTATGGTAACTATTTACAGACTGTGTTGTTCCTCCCCTTGTCAATAGGGGTGCTGCAGCACGCTCATCACCCACCTTCCTGCATCCTTGCTACTTTCACAACCGATTTACAGAAGACACCATAGCACACATCCTCCACACCACCCTATCTCACCTGGAAAAGAAAGAGAACTATGTGAGTTTGCTGTTCATTGACGACAGTTGAGAGTTTAACACCCTGCAGTTCCCTGCAGGATGGTCACAAAGCTCAAGAATCTGGGATTAAACACCCTAACTTTGCATGTGGATCCTTGACCTCCTAAAAGGTAGACCCCAGGCAGTGTCAGAAGGTGGACACACCTCTTCCACCCATATCCTTAACATCAAAGCACCCCAGGGCTGTGTTTTAAGTCCCCTGATGTATTCCCTGTACACACTGCGTAGCTACCTCTGACTCCAACACCATCATTAAATTTGCTGACAACACAGCTGTGGTGGGCCTGATCGCAGATAACAATGAAAAGGCCTCCCTGAAAGAAGTAGAGGACCTGATCCACTGGTGTCAGGAGGATAACAACCTACTCCCGAACGTCAGCAAAACTAGAGACGATAATCGATTTTGGAAAGAAGCAGGGAAGGAACCACGCCCCCCTTAATATCAACAGGTCCTCAGTGGATGAGGTAGATAGCTTCAAATACCTTGATGTCTGCATCAGTTAGAGCTTGACTTGGGTGCTGTATACTGACTCAGTGGTAAGAAAAGCAAGGCAAAGACTGTCTTACCTGAGATGCCTGAGGAAATTCCAGGTTCCCCCTTTAAATTCGAGGAATTTCTACTCCTGCACCATTAAGAGCGTCCTGCATGGGACATCACTGCCTGATACGAAAACAGCACCCAACAGGGCTGCAAGGCCAAAGAGTGGCCCTTCAGCTGAACACACTATAGCTGCTGCTCTACCATACCTAAAGGATGTTCATACCAGACACTGCAAAAATAAGGCCAGGTGAATCACTTAGGATTCCAGCCACCAGGATAACTGCCTTACTCCCTGCTGTGGTCAGGAAGAAGGTACCGGATGCACCAGCCAGCAACTGAAGGAACTGGTGAAATTACATTTCACTGAAATGGTACCATATATGATTATATACGACAAATAAAATGACTGATTGATTGATTGATTGATTGATTGACTGATTGAAGGGATGATTGTTTTCAGTAAGATTACTATTATTACTGATTTTGTGGAAAGCACAATAACATTTGTATCATAATTTATAAACCACCCCCCACCCCCCACCCCCCGTGTATAAATTATAGACTGTATAGAAAAGTCATTGGAGGTTGTTCTTTTCATGCTAAAAGAAAAAGTAACATTGCATGTTAAATCTCTAAGATTGCTGCAAAGACAAAAAGACAATTAAGAACAGGCCTACATTTTTTAACATAAAACTTTCTAGCCTTTGGGCTTTCAAGCAATTCAGAAGTGTAACAGATCCCTCTGGAGGACAACCATAATCCTGCAGCAGGTGGTTATTTTATCCTCAGTGTACTACTGCCATCATGTGCTTACAGAGGAGAAGAACACATTCTTAAGATAAATGCTGATGGTTACTTGTTGTTCCACAGCTCTTCATGTGGCCACTCTGTACTGATAATTTGTCATGTGATTTGTATTAGTCCAGCAAAGAGGACTTTGCAAATCCAGCTATTTGTTTTCAAACTGATCATTCATTCAGATTTCCTTTCAGTCCCCATTCCCTTGTTTTTGTGAACATTGCAGTTGTGAAATTGTAGAGACCCTGCAGCAGCCCCCAGAGGCTGCAATCACCATGGCACCCTGAAGTGTTAACATCTTGCTATTACACCTTAAAATGCAGGCAAGTGCAGAGGGGGAGGCTGAGGGTGCTTCAACATCTAATATAAGTCCCCACAAATTAAATTATAATATTCATAATTTTCTAGCATTAGAAACTTAATTAAATCCCTAGAGGTTATATAAGGTTTCCAAAGGAATCCTGTCAGGATTACCCTGATTATGCCAGAGACAATTTTTATATGATGATTTTATGGTACAGTTATAGAGAAATTAAAACTGCTCAGGTGCAGCACAAATGACATTCAAACATTCAGAATTTCCTCATATTTATTCAGAACAACCCCCGTCTGATTTTATCAGGTCGGGGACTATGATTTAGTATGATGTGGTTTGTTGTAAATTACATGTTGCATTGTGTTTTGATATAGTATGGTATAATATAACAGGTTATGCTTTAAATTATGTTGGTATTGTGTTTCGGTGGCACGGTGGTATGGTGGTTAGCACTCTCGCCTCACAGCAAGAGGGTTGGGAGCCCTTCTGTGCGGAGTTTGCATGTTCTCTCCATGTCAGCGTGGTTTCTCTCCGGGCACTCCGGCTTCCTCCCACAGTCCAAAGACATGCAGATTGGGGACTAGGTTAATTGATAACTCTAAATTGTCCGTAGGTGTGAATATGATTGATTCAGATCTAAGCTTCAAGTCCCACATTAACAAGGTGATGAAAACATCATTTTTCAACCTCAGAAACATAGCTAAGGTACGACCATTTCTAAATGAAAAAGATGCTAAGAAACTGATTCATGCCTTTCATTTCAAGCCAACTTGATTAATGCATTTTTTACTGGCTTCCCAAAAAAAACACCATTGAGAGACTTCAGCTCATTCAAAACACTGCAGCTTGGCTATTGACCTGAACCAAGAGGAGAGAGCACATCAGGCCTTTCTTTCAAATATTTTTGAAAGAAAGTTTAAAACGTATCTGTTCACTTTAGCCTTTAACTAGCTCTTTTACTTTCTATTTACGCCTCATGCTGCTGCAACTCTTTTTAAATCTTACTTGATTTTATGATTTATAGATTTACAACTCTATGATTTTATGAATCAGTTATTTCAAACTGTTTTAAATATAATTTTATATTAAATTGCCTTGTCTGTTTTATGTCCATTATGTCTATTATCATGTGTTCTTATACTGCCCTTATTGTAAAGCCCTTTGTGTTGCATTTCTTGAATGATAGGTGCTATAAAAATATTTTATGTTTATTTGAAATATTGTTCCACGTGCCCGCTTTTTAACTTGGAGCACCTAACCCCTAAAGGTCTCTGCACGGCCCTGTGAAAATCTAAACTCTGTACTGGCATTGGTGGCAAAGAAAGCAAGATTGTGTTAAGTACATTTTATGACAATCTGACTATGAAATTATGACATATATCAAAACTGACATATTTGTCTGAGGGAGCAAGTATTTAATGAAACATTTCAGTTGCCATGTTTTGGATCTAATCTCCAATTTTCATTCAACTAAAAAACAATTTTCAGTCTGGCCCCAAGTATGATATCACTATGATCAAATTTCAAAATGGATACAATTTTTTTTTCTTTCTTTCTATCTTCTCACTTTTTTTTCTTTACACAGTACAGTTATACATTGTAAGCCATTAGAAACATTTTCGTAGCTGGTTTATGTTGGCTTTTGCTCTTTTCTGTCTTTTAAAAAATTGTACTTTTACTGTCTATTTTATTATTATTTATTACTCCAGCATGGAACCTAATCTAATCCATGCAAACCATAGGATTCAATTAATGTATTCATATGTTGCAAATGCATACAGAGATCAGTCACTGAAGAAGAGTTGATAGTTAATTTTATTATGGGTTCATCAATAGTTGTGGACATATAATAATCTCTTTACAATACAACAGAAGATCAGAAGAGCATGACAGACCACTTCAACAGAATCTCATAGTTTAAAAAATCAATAAATAAGAGCATAAATAAAACCAAATACATGTCTTCAACTTAGATATAGATTCATAAGTACTAATATTGTGTCTGCATGCGTCATGAAACACCCTCAATCATTTTTCTGTACAAACACAAGAGATCTGTCGCGGGTACGAGTGGAGTAAATGTACAGAATGACTCTATGAGGCTACTAGACCGTACTGAGGAAAGGCCCGACATAAAAAACAAGGGACTCAGGAAGCACTTTGAAGAGACCTCACACAGACACACATGCACACACGCACACACGGACACACACACACACACACACACACACAGTGCGTCTTCCGTAATGGTATTATATACATATGCAATGCATACAAACTTTATAACAAATAGACTCTCGCACACACACACACACACACACACACACACACACACACACAGTTTGAGTAACAGACCACCATGTCTGGGAGACCCTGATTTTATGGACTACATTTCCCATCTCTTCCTGAGGAAATTAAAGCACACAGAGCCCACCGTTGATTGGGGTTACTTGGGTTTTCAGCAGCATTACATCCAAGGTTGTCCTATATGGAAGGGCTGCCAATTTAAATGAAACAATAAATCATGATGTAAAATCTAATTATTTTTATTTTCAGTTTCTGTGTGCATTATGTATGGCTAAATTTCACCCTAAATTTAAAAATTTTTATCATTCACATTTTTTAAAATGTATGACTACTACCAAAATAAACATTTTTATTTCTGTTGACAAAAAAATGGTCAAGTATAATGCTGGCATTCAAGCTGTCACACATGGACATTTGATGCTAATAAAACAATACTGAAGAAATGGTAGGAATAACAAGATGATTTCATTATATATTAAAAGTCATGACATCATACAGGAAACACAAAAAACTACGTTCATGGTAATGCTTAAGAGTCCGTAAATTGGATTTCCTATGTACATTTTCAATGCTAAAAAACATATTGGTTCTTGCTATTTAAAGCTTCATTGGTCCTTGTCTTATGTATCTCTGATTTTTCTTGATTTGTGTTTTTTTTTGTGTCGTCATATTCATTTTTCTTTTTTTCCTCAATTCTTGATTTGGGGAGGAAGGACAGTACAAGTCTATGGCTATCATAAAGTCTAGTTTGCAATAAAATTTTCATGATTTGGTAAAGTTTCTTCCAATTTAAGAATGTCAAGTTGTTTTGACTTTCAATTTCATCTTCATTATCATCGTTTTATTAATCTTTGATCTTGGAGTAGACTGAATTATTTTTTAAAGAAGTTTTAAATTTTAGCAGTAATTATGCATTTTCAAATATGTTCTTTAATTCTTTAATTGCAATTTTAATTTTGACATAGATCACATGCAAAAAAAAAAAATGTACATGAAATGTGATAAGATTTTTGTTTCAGTATTGGCAGCACTTATCTTCCATAGATTCTACCATTTTGTTTTCATGTTTTTGACACCACAGCCTCAAAGTTTGAACATTCTCCGGCCAGTGGCTCTGTTCTGTTAGTCATCATGTCTGAAGAGTCATCAAGGCTTTTATTTGAGACACTTCCAGAGCCTAGTATACACTAAAGATTCCCAATGTGCACACTCTCCTGCTCCCCCGGTTCACATTCGTGTCATGTTATTCCTGCCCTTCTGTTCCTCCCAAACACACAGACAGAAAGCTTGCTACTGGAACACTAAAGAAATGATTCAGTAAATGGTAAAATAAAAACAAAAAACTCTTTCAGCATCTGTATGGCCCTTTCCTCTTGATAAGAAGGGTATTTCACATTGAATATGGCTCACTGTCATTGTCACTGTCATCATCATTTAAACACAGAGGTAATTAGATCCTGTACAAAATTACACCCCCTCCCCACACACACAACTAATCTTTACAAAAGAAGAAAATAAATATTGAATACTTTCATCAACAACACATCATCATCATCATCATCATCATCATCTTAGAATAGCATGTAGAATCCTGTGAATTCTACTTTTGATTCCCAGATTAGTGCTCTGGAGAAATGAATGGCAGTTATAGAAGAGGTTGTCACAATAAATGTTGGCATAAGTAGTAGGCTAATAGTATAAATGGCCTTATCACAAATAAACAACATGAAGTAGCTCTTAAAAAAGTCATCTTGACCCCAAAGATGTTTCTTTGTCACTGTTGTAACCAGGTCTGGTCCAGCTGTGGAATATGAATTATGGATTTGGAATGTGTTCTCATGGCACTTTAGAACTCTGGTCAGAAACTGTAGCAAGCCGGGCGAACTATTCACCTCTATGACCAAATTTAATCTGCTGTTGGTGTGTTCACCGCAGATGTCTCTGTGCAGTCAAAACTTAATACAAAGTTTGGTGTGCTTTATAATAGCTTCATTGTATTGTTTTGTGTTTTTTTTTGCATGAAGAGGGTACTCCAGCAACTTAGTAGTGCACTTGCATAAAGCTGGGGACTCAGAGGAGACAGATTTTTAAAAAGTGTGCAAAACTGAAGCTGAGATATGACGTTTAGTCCTTAGTGTGTGCCAAGTTCCAAAATACTGGATCCTGCACTTTCCATAATGCAATATCAAAGCTTCTCTTTATTAGACACTTCCTGACTGATAAACACCCATAGCTTTCAAACTCTACAGCTCGGTACAGGCTTTTTCTTATATATTTTAAGTCTTTAAGCCCAAGCTGAGATAACCTCAGTGACACTGTGACATCATCAGGATGATTTTCTGAGACATATTCCAAAGCTAATGACACAGAAGACGTTAATTAATAGAGCTCAAAAAGAGGAGTAAACTGACTTTCATGTGTAAAGTTGCTGGAGTGCCCCTTCAAAGTGACAACAGCAGAAATGATGATATGGCTGAATTTTCATTTTGAGTATCCAAAATACGAAATTTTGTTTCATTCATAGTAACAAAAACAGTGCTCTGATATTACACCATATTAAGCTTGTTATGCAGGCCATGGTGATGGTCTGTATTATTTGTTGAACCACCAAGTAGAAAATAAAAGCACTACAATGTAGTTTCACAAGTTGAATTTTAAGAAGAAATAATTTAAAGTAAGCTAAACATTTAAACTAAGCTAAGTTAAACTAAGCTAAGATTAATCACAATGTAAGAATACCAATAAAACATAGCAGGGGCATATGTTACAGTTCTGTCTAGATTGATTAAATTAATAAGTACTATATTTTTCCTTTGTGTGATTTATGTACAGGAGCAGTAGAAGTGGGCTTCCCATGTCGACAGATGACGTGCAAGGTACACTGGGTGCATTGGTTCTGGGAAGCTGTGTCCACTTTTGCCTGTTATATGCATCGTCTGTTTTCAAAATACAAAACCACTGACCAAGTGCTGGTTTTCGATGACTTTGGGGTGAGGCTGAGTTGGTCAAAGAGCATTTTGATGCTGGATGTATTGCCAACCACCTGCTTTTAATAGTTTGAATGTATTTGTAACATTAAAGGTAAGGGGACATATTGGTAGAAACTGATTGCAATATTCATAACTATGTTTTTATCAGTTTCTAACCACCTGAATCTAAGAATCTTCATCTTTTAATTACCTTAGAATGAGCTCTTTATATCTACACACAGAAGGTCCTCTTCCAGAGTGTGCCATGTTTTTTTCTACAGTAGCCCAGTACAGACAAACCAATCACTGGCTCAAGAAAGGGCCATTAGCATTTTATGTTAGCATGTAGTATATAGCATGTAGTTCTCCTACATACTTGGCACCTGGGGGAAATTTCAGTTTGTTGCAATCTGCAACCTCACCACTAGATGCCACTAAATCCTAAACATTAGACCTTTAAGTATTTATGTTTTCATTCTTTAAATTAATCACAAAGTGTTTTAATATCAGCTGCTCTGCTTAGTTTAATGCATCCCTTTAACAGTCCCTCTAGGATTTCACAGATTGGTTTTGGGATTGTGGGATTTGGGATCTAAAGCCATCCCTTTTTAAATAGGAATTCTGAAAATTTGCAGGAAAGCCCACTCAGTCTTCGTTCAGCATTGGCAGTATAAAAACAAAATCAGGGAGTGCAGCAAAATGCCAACCTAAAATGCCTGATGCACGAACTAACACAGCTGCAGCAGCTAATATCCAACACTGAGCTATAAAAAGTCCTCATAATCTTACACCAACTCTGAAATGGCTTGACTCATAAAACCTGTTAATGTTAGGTAACAGTTATCCCTGTCACTGTGTGTGAGACTCTGTCCCAGGTGCAGCAGTGGTCTCACGATAAACAGAGAAAGAGAGAAGCTAAGTTCAACACACTGGGTGCAGTTCTACAATGAAATGAGATTTTATCCATTTTAAATAGTCATATTTGTGGCAGTTGCAGTGATTGGACAAAATTGCAGAATTCCTGGGGTTTGACTCAATAGGCATTCTTTTTTGCCATTACAACACCCTGGATGGACTGCTTTAAAGGTCAAAATCAAAGTTACATTTAGGTTTGTCACTATAAACAAGACAAGAATATTCCACGTTGTATTTTTATCATCCAGCCACACTGTCATTTCTGTTCCTGTCATTCTAATGCACAGGGAAATTAATGATGCATGGACAGTTTGGGTGAAGTTAACTATTTTTCCTACTCAACCAGAGTCACATACACTTTGACACATGAAAACTACCCTCTCACTGGCAAAAACCCAACTTCACTCCAATAATAAATCTCTCATCTTTAGAGATGATCTGTCAACCTTGTCTTGACAGAAGTGCTGATTGTTTCTGTAGATCTCAAGCATTTTAGCTAAGCAGCGGCTCCTGTTCTTTCATATAGCATGCACAGAAAAACGGGGACTCTGGGTAACTAGAAAAAATAGTACAATTCCCCTTGACTTGTATTCCTTTCAGAGTATAGTATAAAATAGAACACAAGAACCAGTTAAAGTAAACCATTAGTACACACTGAGAAGTTAACCCACACACTTTCTTTGTATCTGAGAGCCTGGTCACACTAACATTTATGACAGCAATATTGTCCACTAAATTCATTTCAAATGAAGGGAATTATAATAAGCAGTGGATGTAGTTGTGGCATAAACTGTAAAAATAATGTACGTATCCACCATGACGTCACCCATTGGTTTGTGGACTACTATTTCGAAGCCTCGGATTTGGCATTCAGCACATTCTTACTCCCAGCTCGTCACATATTGCCGCTTGGTCAGTGGACTTTAATGTCTATATATGACGCACTATATATCCTGAGTGCATCTGTTGTTGACTTTCTGGGACGCCATGTCACTTTACGCTTGTTACATGCATTGTGTCTTTTCAAAATACTTTAAAAAACTGAGATTTACATCTAAACACATTGTACATGTTAGAAAACATGTTGAAAATGTGCATAGATTGGGAACTATATTACTGAACTGTGGAGATAGACTGTTTATCACAAATTCTGTGTCCAGGATTTTTTGGGCGGGTATAAAAGCCTGCAGGATGACACAATGGTGCAACCAAATCAAAATGAACATTCTGTTTCAGACTGACAAACACAAAGTTCATTTTCAGGCAGGTCAGTGTCCTTGACTGATGACGACTGATGGTGTTATTAACTAACACCCCCCTCCGGTTATGAAAGCGCCACAAAAGGTTGCCTGTCTTTCATTGGTGTCTGACTTGGAAATCAGTGACCAAGCTGCAGTGTTTGACGACTACAGAATGAGACTGGGTTCTGGCTGTTGGATTTGGATTTTTGAAGCCAGAAGTGACCATATCTGTATGAGAGGGTAGAGCTGTGGAGAAGCAAGGGGTAGATCCAGCTCATAAACTGTGGGGACAGCTTGCAGACAGCGAGACAGCTCAAAATGAAGTTACTGTATGAATGAAGACTATATTCAACTGCCATTCTTATGCACTGTCTAATTAGGACAGTCTATAGTACTGAAACAATGCCTCTATTGTCATTTTGTTCAGGGAGCTTTAAATTAACTCTGGCTCCCTGGAGGCTCTTATTTGGCAACCACTTGATTCCTACTAATGGCTAGAGTCATAGCCCTTTGTGTCCAAAACTGTCTGATGGCTGTCTACACAAAGAGAAACACAGCCTCTGTATTTGTCTTTAAACAGCCAGAGGATCCTCTTATCTGCATCGCTACCAATTTCAAATTAGACTTCTCCAACCTGTAAATCTTGACATGGCCTGTCAAACCATCTATCACTCTAATGAAGAAAAAATGAATTTGAACATCTTAGAATTAGAAATATTAAGTTATTTTTTTAATTGCCCAACTAGAGTAGCTACTTGAGAGATGCCATGACATTAATACTACACTGCACATTCAATTCAGTCTCACTCCTTCTTATAAATTATAGGGTCTTGAGTTAAATAGTAAATCTTTGAGCAGTTCCATAAAGCTCAATTCACTAAATCTATCTCTATCTTCACTAAATATTGCTTAAGTGTAAATGTACCCTGTAAAATACAAATCCAAGAGTGGATGTGCAGATCAAACCAAAAAGGGAGAAAACGTGTGACCTATGCACAGGAGGTGATCATACAAACACCCAACTCAAATCATTTCCCAACAGTATCAGGCATTATTTCCCCAGTAACAGTGTATTTGATCGTATCAGCACTTCATAATTCACTTGATGGCTTTCTATGTTACACAAGCAAGGGTTAAAAGAAAACTGTTTATTTACAACTTAATATTTGTAGTTTTGGTCATCAAAAGCTGAATTGCTAAAATACAGAGGGGGCAACCACACCAGCCATCGGACAGTTTTGAAACAAATCTTTGAATATGTTGTTTTTACAAAACTTGGTTAAAACCTGCCTGGTGGCTCCTGTTTGCAGTGCCCTGTGTAGTCCATGTGAGCTGACTGCTGAGTAAAAAATGATCACAACCAATAAGAATCATGTCCAAACCTATGGAAGTACATCTACATTTGTAAAATAACCAATTTTCCATTAAAATATTGTCTCCATTTTTAGTGTTCACCATAGTGGAAGAAAATACCAGTTGATCGTTACATGAAGTTCCTAACTTCAATGAAGAATAGATGGAGTGTGGAGATCAACAGTGATCATGACGGCCTCTTCTCCAGATGGAAGAGAGAGACTCTGTTTTTATATTACAACAGCCTGCAGTTCATACAGCCACGAGACCTGAAAGAATTACCTGTGAGTGCTGATGTGTTAGTTTGTGTGAGTGTAAACCGTTGTGTGATCCAAGTGTTTTGACACTACTACTCTGTGTGTGTGTGTGTGTGTGTGTGTGTGTGTGTGTAGGACTGTCCATCACCTCTGTACATGTTTGTGTAGTATTACAAGACCCACAGACGAAATCTTCAACATCTACCAAAAGTCAAACCAAGTCCTGTATGATCTGACCAAACCTGAAAGGCTGAATACACTCTGCCACAGTCTTCCTCCAACATTAAAGGTATACTGTACAGGAATTGTCCGGTCCTGTTTGTAAACAGTGTCGCCAGCTAAAGTGAAAGCCAACCCCACATTCACTCTGCTTGGCATATCGCCTCTCTATTTGCGTTTTTTTTGCGCTGTGTCTGCAATTTTCATAGCTTTCTCTTGGATGCATGCTGCTTATGGTTTGGCACCTGCTGCTACCTTTTCATAAAGTCCTAAACTCATCTGTGTGCTCTGCCCAGGAACAACCCATACTCATTCCCAGGACATTAAATACTGATGCTTTGACATGCCGTCTCAGTGTCTCATACCGACGCACAAAGCATCCTTTGTACTTAATTTCCACTAGCTCCAGTGAGGACGTACCCTATTGTGGAATGCACTTGATTGGATAAACGCAGTGCTAGTTGGGCGGTCCTTTTTTTTTTTTTTTTTTGCTTGCCTTTTCAAACAGGAAATAACATGGTGGTCTGTTATTCCATCTAAACATCCACCAAAATGTATGTCTGGAAACATTTGAGATTCAGAAATGGGCAATGCCATTTCTGAATCTTGTTTAATTTTAGAACTACATCGCCTAGTTTGACAGCTTGGTTCAATTTTCACAAACCATCTGCACTGTGCTGGACGGACTCACTTGCATGAAATTGAATCTAGTCTACTTCATGCAAACACAGACCACAAAACACATTGCAACCCCGTCTCCAAACTCTCCGCAACACATCCTCTGTCAATGGATCTGGTGCAAATGTGCCGCTAGTGTCTGTATGTGATACACAGCTGTTACCTGTGTGAAACCAACACATTCTCACTCTGACCTCGTCACATATCGAAGTTTCGCCATGGACTTTCCATGTTGAGATATGACCTGCAAAGTACTCTGTTGGTTGTTGATGTTCTGGGACGCCATGTGAAGTTATGCGTGTTACATGCATTGTAAAGTCTCCCCTTAGAAAATAACTAAAATAAAGGGGAGGTTCAACATCCAGTTGCATTTTTTTCCCAACATCATAGATAAGAAAATGCACACGGTATGATAATCCTAACTTATAAATCACAGTATACCTTGAAACTGGTATATTGCTGCAACCCTATGCACTATGCTGGTACAACACCGCAAATTTACGTTTTTTACCTTAAACAACAAACGCAGGTCGTAACAGTTAGTTGGGTTTAGGATGAAAGAACAGGGTTTGGCTTTACATTCATACGGGAAGTGAACACTGGCTTCCCTGGTGGAGGTCGGTGGTTGCTGGACCCATCTACCACGCCTCTCACGTTTCACCCTTTTCATTTACTTTGTTGCCTGGCCGCGTTTCACCCTGACAGCGCAGGGTACCGTTACAGAATAAAATCTGATGCTGGAAGTCACTGACCAAACGGCGGTATTCAACGACTTCAGAGTGAGACTGGGGTTTTGAAACACGATGTAACACATGGTTAACATTGTCATACGGTACCCCTCCACCACCCTTTCCACCCACTATACAAAGAGTTGTTTGCTTGATTTATAGCATGTCCATTGTTCGCATCTTCTACATTGAAATTAGTTTGAGGCATCTCATATGCATCTCATAGAGACACTGAAGGGTGCCTTCAGTTTTGGCGTCACACACCGAGGGGGCATGACAAAGCATATGTATATGATGACCTGGGAATGAAAACAGGCCGCCAAGAAGACTTGACAACAGCAAAATAAGAAAATTTAGGCAAAGGGCAGAGTCTCTGCAGATAAATACACTGCCACACACTAAGAGTGGGTCATAAGTAATGATTGAGAAGGATTACTTTTGTATTGGTCTATACATTGTTTCATAGGAAATCCTGCATTGTACACCTTTAACTAAGTAGCTGACAGAAATCTTGGCACAAAGTCTATTAAGTAGCTGTTTTAGAGCTTGTGACCATATCACATGATCCCCTCAGCAGATGGAGAAGAAGTCCTTCAAATTCCCAGAAAAAAATGAAATAATTTGTATTTTAGTTCAGCTCAGATTTCCGATTATTTTCTCATTGTGGGGTGCACATTTCTATAAAAAACAGTGCAACATAACTGTAGCTGTGGCTTTATAAAAAGTAACAGCTGGTCTCAATTAGTAAAAGTTAGACACATGTATCAAAGACAGTGGTCCAACATGTAAAATCTTGGTTTATTAGAGGTTTGGACAGCTCCTACAGGTCATGGCCAACTGATGCAGACCTGTCTCCTACAAATTATGTTTACATACAACTAATCTGAAACAGCGAATATGTTTTTTTAGGGAAATATAATTATGAGCAAATTCCATTTTCTATTGCAAAATTCTAGCTGCAGAAGTGTTGACAGTGAACGCATCAGCAAAATGTTCTCTGACAACATATTTTATTTGTTTTCCACCAAAATAGGCAGTCATGCAATACATTATCCACTCATAGTGACTAAATAATTATTACTTTTATTAACTTTTTATTAACATTAAACTAAAAATCACCATTTTTCCCTAACCTTAACTAAAGTGTTTTTGTTGCCTAAACCAAACCACTAACAGGATTCTGGACACAAATCTTGAGTCATAGTCCTGCACTTTGTATGTCCACCATCCACCCCAACCAATTCCCTGCAAAACCAGCAAAGTACATAACTGTAGTTAAGAGTAACATTATCTGTGAACATAATCCAGGCTGTTACTATGAATGCAATTTAGTAATATACAGACGTAATTTCTAGGAGACACAGTTGACTGATGCTGAAGGGTACAGTATATTGGGTCTTGTGTGTCTTGGAAAGTCAAATGTACATTGGTTGCTAGGGATGTAACGCAAAGCCAATGTCCATATCTGGGGAGGGGCTGACACTGACATTTTAATTTGTCATGCACTTATAGTTTAGACTTTTTGTTATATAGCCTATAAATGTCATTTGTTTTTAACTCAACACTATTCAGATGTTTTTTCTTCAGCAGCCCTGATGTTTAGGGAGCTGCCCTATCTGTGTCACATATCTGTATTTGTATCTGTATCTGGTTTATATCAGAAGCTGCTAGGAATTTTCTAGTCTGCTTCATTTTTAGCATTAAATACTTTTTAGTGCTATTTATACTCCTCATATATATATCTAAGCTCCCTCAGCCCGTTAGCACACACAGTGGGCATCAATATGTGATTACGAGGTAAACACCTGTGGTACATCACTCAGACTTAATTCTGCACTGCACAACTAATCTGGTCAGAAGTGATGATATGATTCTGAAAAAAAAGAGTGAATCTGATCATTACGAGACAAGATCTGGTGAAGTTATAAGAAGCGCCTTCTTTAATGTCAGCGATATGGACAGCACTGTAAAGAGTGAATTCAGCTGATTACAGCAAGTTGTGTTTAATGTATCTGTGTTATGACTCAGAAGAATATTACTGCACAAATGTACGTTATTCGTATCTGTTCAGACTGCAGGATCTGTGCATATCTTAATTCAGTATTCAGATTTGGTTACACCCCTATAACCTTGGTGTGGACAACCATACATTTGTGTTTGTGTATGCTGTGTTTGTGTGTATTCTGCATGTCAACCCTGTGTGTATCCCTGGTAGTGTCCTCATAGCCTTGTCTGAGCCTCAGGGATATAAATCTCGATGCTGTCAGCGCTCTCCGTAGCTGAGTTTTGCCGTACGGAAGCGGCTCTCTTGGCGGCCATCAGGCGCTTCCTGGCCTCCTGCCGCTGCTTCTCTGAGCTCTCCAGTGAGCGGTCTCTGGCCAGAGGGGGGTGGTGGTGGGGGCCCTTGGGTGGCCTTTTTGGCACTGGAGGTGGAAGCCGCCTCTCCTGGTGGTAGAGGACGGTAGGGGGGGAGGGACATTTCAGGAAAAAGACAGATATGTGTTTGTATGTGTGTATATGTGTGTATGTACCTGTGATACCCATTGTAACTACCACCTATAATGTATCTTTAGTGGCTTTTGGTTTAATGTATGCCTATGCACATGTATGTATAACTGTAAGTAAAGAGGAGGCAAGATGAATCAGACATTCTGTATAGCTAGTTCTTTTTGATCATCCTCCACATTTTTAACATATTGCATCACACGCTGCCTCTGTAATACTGCAGCAACTTCACATGCTGTTGTTTTAAAGCCTTAACTTATTCCCTCCATGTGGTGGTTCACACATTGGTTCTATTTGCTCTATGATATAAACTAAATCTTGGTTGAACAACAATCTATCCACATGGGAACAGCTAAAATCGTACCAATTATACTAATGTATGTTTGTGTGTGACACAGTCTTGTATAGCCTGAGGCTTTCATATACATGCAAGGTAGGTATTTTGGTGTAAATGTAATTCATTGCTTGCAAGTATCCTGTGGTCGGGTCTGTTCCTGCACCTATATTATCTTTTCATTAACCGTGCATACATAAACCAGTGGCACCGGTTTCACTACTATGCTGATGACATAATGTCTTATCTTTCTACTGACACCACAAATGCCATTAAAGGATAATTCTGGTATATTGGGTCCTATTTTCATAATTCATCTATCATTTCTATCAGTTACAAAAACCCTGTAATCAGCATGGTAATTGCTGAGATCTGCCGTTGTTAAAACAAAGTCTGATGGGTCAAGAAACACCAGTGGTCAGCCACTTAGAGAGGTACATGTCTACCGTAAGTACAGGGGGTAAAATCTGAGGCAGGAATTGGGTCCGTAAACTGTGATGACTGTTTGAGTAATCATTTCAGTGTTCTCTCTCTTCCAAATAAGTCCAACTAACCTGGTGATTTGTTTCCAATGTATGATCATCTCCTTGCCCATGTTTCTTGACCTGTCTGACTTATTTTTTTTTACAAATTATTGCCACGTTCCTAGATCTCAGCATTTAACTTGCTGTCATAACTGACAGAAGGAATGAGCCAAAACCAGAAATACAAGATCACAGCCCAGTCGCCAGAAGAAAATGTTCACATTGTACCTCTCTGAAAACCATTGACATGTTACATTTGCAGGTCACATACGTATCATATCAATGTTTCTAAAGTGAGCCTACTTTGTCATCACAAGGTGGAGGGGTTGATTTGACACCTAGGCGAGATGCCTGCCAAGCTGCAGACCACTGCTGACCACTGAGCAAGACCAACAAATAATAAAACCAGTTGGGTTTTAGTGAGGAATTGCTGTGTTTTCAGTGGCTTTTTAGCCTACAAAAGGGTGTTTTTTAGTGACCGGTCACTGTGTTTTTTCCAGTGATGGTAGTGGCATGACAAGTGGTTGTTTTTTACGGAGACATTGCTGCATTTTCTGTGGGGATTATGCCCCCCAAAATCACGTAATTTAAGCCAAAGCATAATATTTTCCTAACCATAACCAAAAGGGTTTGGTGCCTAAACACGTTAACCACAGCATTGTTTAAATGTACATTTTCAATAAATCTGCTACATAATAATGTGCAAATGTAACATATCTATGGTTTGCAGAAACATACAATTCCAACATTTATTCTAGCAATTGGGCTGAAGATCCAAGTTGTAATGTGCCAGATACAAGGACCTAAAAAACTAGATGTCAAAAAATTCCTAGATTTGAAAGTTAAGTATGAGAAAATTCTGATCGCCCCTGAAACTGCTTGTGATCAAAATTCTATATTTCTTAATATTGTCTAGCCATGACACTGCACAGCTAATTCAGAAGACAGCAGCCAGGTTCCTCATGAGAGCCAGGAGACTGAATTAGCTGCTCTGATTTTAGCTTTCGAACCACTGCACCCTGTGACATTCTGTATTCACTTATTTATTTTATTCTCATATTAATTGCTGATTTCAAAATGATACGCTGTACTGAGCTGAGCTTTTGTCCACACAAGTCTGGGATCACTTTAAGATGAACTTGAAGGGTCAGTATGGCCATCTACAGACCAGCCTGAGTACTAATGCTGAATTTCCATATTCCAGTATGTGACTATGCGTTTCCAGATGCGTAGATAGCGAAAGAGTGACCTGCCCTACTTTCCCTCTAATTGGCTAGTACTTGTTGTCTTTGTTGGTTGGGTTTGTTAGATGTAGTCAATAGGAATAACATTGGTTATGGTTAAGGTAAGCCAATCAGAGGCAGAGTAAGGCAGGGTAGGGTGAGTCATGCTTTTGCTATACTAGGAAATGCAAACTTGCACCCAGTGCAGCTCACATTATCTGGACTGGACTGTATCATCACAGCAAACCATTATCATCCTGACCTTCACAATATGGAAGACAAAGGTATCCCAAAAATATTAAAATGCATTACTGGGTGAAAAAGTTAGACTTGTCTCTTCCCTATCGTGTAATAAATCCCTCATGTCATCTTTTAATATTACTTTTGTTTCATGTTAGCAGACTTAACTTTTTACTGGTGTTCTAAACTTGGTTTTAGTTTAATCTCCTCTGAAACTGTTGTGTAAGCAGTGTGCTCTAAGATCTATTTGTGGAGAAGGAATATTCGCCATACTCTGTCCTGTCCATCTATTTTGACTCTGGCAGCTACAACACACACATGAAAAAGCCACACACGGTGAGGTGGCCGTGGGGCGCAGAGGGAAGGAAGGGCAGAAGGAAGCGTGGACATATGGATGGAAAGACAGACATGATGGATCTACGGAGGCCCAGAGGTGTCAAGGCCCTGTGGTGTTGTTGGCATTGCAGTTATGCTGATTGATGCGTGGCTGTTTGCAAGCGCCTTCACTGTCAACACAAAAAAAGCACAAGAAAGAAAAAGACAACAATGAGAGCAAATGAGGAAGCCAGCAGAGTCAATATACACAATGATGCAAAGCCACCACAGAAACTGCTGAAAGAGAGCAACAGAGCAGAAGAAGGACATCTGAAAGAGATTTACAGATACACTTAGAGATATGCAGAAGGAAGAGTATCTGTATCACCACAGACACCAAGTCAGACAAGCATGCACTTAATCTGCACCATCAGAGAAAAGCTGAGCAGCACTGTGAGGCTAAAAACAAGGCTTTCTTTGCTTATGTCATGGTCATGTGTGTAAAGATTGTTAATTGGCCAAGATAAGCGTAAGTGAGTCTATGCAAAACCTAAACTGTCTCCTTGTTCTTTTGCCACATGGATTCACCACCAAACCCCCACTTAAAGGTAGAATAAGAACATATGTGCAGATATGGTACCATTCAGAATGACTGCTGTCACTAATGCAGAGGCATGCTGAGTGCGCAACTAATGTCTGTCATCAATCATCATCAATCAAAACACATTTTTAAAAATGGAGGTAAGCAGAGACATTCACCAAACTGCGTCATTGCGAGTTTTGCAAAATACAACAAAAACAAACTATGGCCATGGAGCAGGCAATGCTTTTTTGTGGTACCTGGATGAACTGTACTGTATATGTCTTTGGCTGATTACAGTGTGGCATCAGTCAGTGTATTCTGTCACTTCAGGCTGAATTCTGATTGGGTGGGTTGTAGCAGCAGTCAAAGCACATTGAGAATATCGCCTGAAATTGGTGACACTTTGAGGCAGGCCTTCTTTGGTCTCAAAAGTTTTAAATCAAAAGCAGGTAAACAACTTAAGATTGGTTCTCTCATGGTTGCTAACTTTAGTCTAAAGCCCCTTTCAGACATGTAATATGTAAGATGTTGATGAGATGCTTCATCTGTCTGTCAAAGTGGTGGCTTTTGGTCAGTCAGAGAGATGTGGATTTTACGTTAAAGTTCCTTACGGCTTTATTTCGGGCATGAGAGTACATTTACGGAAAGTTGGGTTGATTTTCAGTACAAGCTTAATACGCTTTGGTTTTATGCAAACCAGCTGTACCGACATTTGTTATTATGACACGTTTTGGCAAATTAAAAAGTAGCCTACATCAGCAACTTGTGCTAACAGCCTCACAGCGCTAAATCCAACTTACATTTCATTAGTAGCAAGAAGTATGACAACATGATAAACATACTATTATGTTTATAAATGGAATAACGGAACCACTAGTTTCTGACAGGCCATGAACCGAGCACGGCAACATGAAGGAGATCAAATTCCAGTAGAGGAGGGAAGGGGGAGAGCAGCGCACATGGTGTTTAATTACTACAAAGTTTTGTGTTTTTTGGGGTGACGAGATGAGACATAGCAGAATTAGTCTCTCCAAACTGCACCAAAATGGCAACATTTTGGATGTAAAGCCAATGACAGAGGTGTCCTAACTGGCCCAAAACAATGTGGTGCACTGTTTAGAGCTGAACTTTTGTCCAACGGCCTGTTTCTATTCAACATTATCCTCATAGAACGGTTCATATGATATCCTATGAAAATGCAGACACAACAGTTTGTATGATATTCTATAAATTAGTGGCCCACGAATGATGTTATGTCCTTAAAGGGACATTGTGTAGTGTTTTCAGTTGTTTATTGGCAAAAACTGATGTCTGCATTCATAAATATGTCATCATTGGTGCACTATTGCCTCCACCAACAATCTGACTTATTCTCGTAAAAGAGAAGAGAAGATTTGTTTGGACATTGTGCGGGCAAGTCGTCTGGGGGGTTCCATAACGTTTCGCCATCTTGAAAATACATCTGCCAGCAAGGGACATATAGCACTACCAGGGAATAGCCCCGCCTTCGTTCACACGGTTTTGTACACCAATTTCCTATTGAAAGTCCTGGCAGAAAATCTTGAGTTTTGTGACCATCCACCACCCCAACCTGCTTCCTAACTAGACTGCTCGGACCACTTCTTTCTGTACTCCTATGAGCACAATGGTCACGTGAATGCAACTATCCAAGATACGTGGGTTATGTTCGAATTACTGGCTCCTCACCATGTGTGATGTGTGTGAATTTGGTGCATAACTTTTTCGTTGGAAAACCTACAAACAGCAGGTAAAAGAAGCCTGTTCTATTTATTTCTGTCATTTGCTTTGAAAGCACCTCAATGGATGAGGAACAGCTGGTTCATGAAGTTGAAATGGTAATTTATCTAGAAAATACGTCCTAATTTCACCACAAAAACCTAAATAAGGTGGCAGCTGGCCGGTGTGAGATTGGCAGAGAGCTGAAGGTTTCTGGTTTATGACCATCGCTAATAATAACCTCCTTGCTGTTGGCTGTATTGTTTGTCATGTCCAATTAATATCACAATATAAAACACATTTGTCTACACCATAGGAAAATAGCAAGTAGGCTGGTCATCCATCTTTTAAGTGGTTATGTCGTCAGTATGATCTCAAGCGCACAGCTAATAATTACATGGTTTGTTTACATGACGTCAGTGATGCTGATGAGAGCTCTGACATTACTTGATACAATAGTTGGACACTTATTTGCCATTGGGTCAAGGTGTCATGATGTTCCACTTAGAGACGGTTACTGAGTCGAGTGTGACACCCTGTTTACCAATCCGGTCCTATGTATGTCTTAATATCAAACCTGTTTTAAAATGTTTACACCGGCCCAACCCTAGCAGAAAAAGCCACAGTACTTGGTAATATTTAGCACCTGGTGTGTGAGAAAGAACTGAGAGAAAAAGGTGAGTTAGAAATGTTTGAGAGTGCAACAGAGTGCTTTCTGTTCTCTTGCAGGCTGCATCACTGATGTACTTTTGGCATGCAAGCTTTAATTAATGACCATTGTGGGGACACTCATAGCAAACACACCGATACATTTTCACATCATTTTGATTATTTAACATCACAAGAGAGGGAATTCTCCTGCTTGATTTATAATATCTGACAGCACACAGGCACTGAATGACAGGACATTTAGTCTTGTTTGATACTTACTTGCTCACATGCTGTATTTAAAGCGATTCATTGATGTAAAAGTGACCTGGGTGCTTGTTCAGACATGCCGTTAGTTTGCCATCGGATTAATGTAAAGGGATGCATTTCTGAAAGGGGCTTAAGACACTCCACAATCTTAACAGTGTATATTAGGGACCTTAAAATGAACATTTCATGCTGTTACAGTAGCACTGTGTAGTTTTTAGTAAATCTGAAGCTGACTGCCCTAAATATAAAGACCACATTTTGATTATCATTTCACAAAATTTCTTTTTATTTCATGTTAGATACAAGCCAGGTTGGAAATTAACTTTCTGTTCACGGCCTCTGCGACTGGTGAATTCCAATTTCTACCAGCCACTCAATAGATTACCCTTGTTTTTTTGGCTGGTGACTGAAGCAAATCTAGCAACCACTTGCATATTTTACCAGGATTTAGCTGGTGCTAATTTCCAACCATGCTTTTGGGAACAGATTTTTTTCCCTCTGATCCTGGTGAATAATTATCTGACTAACACAATTTGTCTTTCCATTGGGTGTACCTGAATTGATTCCAAAGCACTGGAGTGGAAGCTAGGTGAAAAACAAGACTGTTCAGTTTTAGAGTAAATGAAATTTGGAAAAAGCAGAGCAGTAAAATATCTCTTTGGGTACCAATAAACAGAAGAAATTTCTTGCCAAATGAGACATTCATATAATGACTCACATTCATAATAGCCATGAAGTGAAAGATCTAGCACAATATTAAACCTTCTATTCAGATGATGGTGTTCTCTCTGGACAACCAGTCACCATACTGGAACTTATGTGTGTGTGTGTGTGTTGGTGTGTACCTTTCTTTCAGGGGGATCCAGGGGTCTCCAGTTGTTGGCTCTGAGCTGGTGGAGCTCATCAAACTTGAGGCTGATATTCTCGATTGACAGCTGAAGCATATCCCAAAAACCAGCCAGGTCTGAGGCCACAGGACGAGGGTGGGCTTTGGGGTTCTAGGGACAGCAGAAAAGGAAGAGAAGGAGGAGCAGAAATAGTATCAAAGCTGAAAGCCAGGGAAGAGGAAGATAATAGTTTTAAATAGATTTAAATTAAAAGGTGTAACATCAGTGTAAACAGCTGACTGCATGTTGTCAGTTTGAGAGTTTCAGACTCACCAGATTCTCCTCACACAGCTCCCTGAACTGCTGAAACTTCTGGGACATCAGTAGCTGAGCACTTCCCACAGCACTCCTCATCTTCCCGAGGACTGAGAGCAAACACACAGAACAGAGAAAGAGACTAACCTTCAGTACATCCATCTGTTCTTGAGAAAATGTACAACATGTTCTAAACACATTTTGTGCTGGTGCATTTATTTGTTTATGACTCATACCAACACCATTGCTAGACATGTGACAACAAATACTGATGCTACATTTAGCCATTTTTGACCTTGGGGGCTTTTCTAGGAGCTCAGGAACCATGAGGCACCCTGGTACTTTATCTGGTTGTGGATATACAGTAGGCTTTAATTCCCTTCTCACAAAACAACCCTTCTCCTGAAGTTGAATTTTCGGCAGGGACTATATGGGTGGACTTTGCTGTACTGGCCATACACTAAACACTAAGACTTATTTTTCCATGTTAATATCTGTAATGTTCTTTATAATGCGCTTTGCATTATTGCAGTGTTCACAACATGCACCCAGTGAGGAGACATTTCTTTATATTAAGGGGTTACTAAAAAGGTGGGAAGCCACTGCTCTGTGTGATTGCCTTTTCATAGTAATGTATTTCACTTTTAATTTTTTACAAATATATAATAATATACTAATGTTAGATTTCAGGGCAAATAAAATGTCATCTTTCTTCTCAGTAACATTCATACTTTAAACCTAGACATAACAAACGACACACACAAAGACATACTATCTTCAGGCAGGTCATTCTCCCGCTGGTCGAGCTCCATCTGTCGACACCAGCCCTCCATGCGGTCTGTCTCTGCCTGCAGCAGCTTCAGAAACCAGCGTCCATCTCTGTGACACACCGACCGCTGCACCACCTGCCATTCAAACATTCAGACTTTCACAAACATGTACCCGCATTCCCTATCATGTATCCAAGCCAGTAATGTGGAAAAATCATAAAGCTCACATAAGCTATGTCTTAAAAGTTAATACTATGCTGCCTGTTATAGATTTATAATTTGCAAGAACAAAATTCTCAGAGGGGCCTTTAACAAGAAGACTAACTCACAACTTATCAAAAACATATTTCAAGAAAAAAATGTTGCACTCTTGTAATCTTATAAGTGTTCAGGTTTTTATCACATAATATACTTGGTGATTAGCTAGCCAGTGGGATATACACACACAGGGACTCACATGAACTAACATGCTGGGGGGATGTGACCTAATACTCTGCTAAGGACACCATTACTCCGCTATATATTTACATAGCAAATGGCCGTTGGCTGCTATATTAATGTTCTGAATGTTGCACACAAAATCTTTAAAGGCAGAAAAAAAGGATCATTGCCATGACCCTTCCCGACCATTTCCCAATAAGGTATACAGTCCTCCTCCATTGGTTCACTTTCCTTTCTGTAAGGTCTGCAAGTCAAATACTGGACTCATGAAACTTGTTTGAGTTTTATAATCCATAATTAATCACATTTTCCAATTTTATGTTGGAAAAGTAATACCGTTTATGAGGAGATTGATTTAAAATACCTGCACCACTACTATTTACAATGATGCAACAAATGTCAGTGCTGACTTGTTTACTGTGATGGATTTAACAACTAAAGCCATTTTCCAGAGTCTGTTAAAAGTGCACTCTGGAGTTTTAGACCCCTAGTTTTCAGATGTTATTATTTTACAGCACCTTGTACACTTAAGAAATTCTCTCTGTCTTGGTGAACTTTCCTTCATTGCAGCCATCAATGTAACATCATCTGCTGTATAATATTCTCTTTATCTTTACTAGTGTCACCTCCCCATGACTTTTTCCCATAACGTACACATAACTTAGTGTACAGGACTCAACACAGTATAACTAAATTTTACACTGTAACAAACAAACAAGCAATTAATAATTAAATAAATAATGGAAACTAAGGGTGCCTGGAACAGTTGAGTACATTTTAATTTCTAAAACAAGTTAAACAAATTAGTTATGTAAAGTGTGTTTTTTTTCATGCTAGAAAAGTCTTTTTTACATAAGCATATCCATATAATTTTGGAAAAAAAACTAAACATTTTTAAATAATGACATTTTGTCATGGTATTTAAAGTGGTTATGTGGTTCAGTTTCTTATCGGTGAGACTCATGTTTTAAATCAGGAATAACTGAATTTTTGTTTATTAAAAGGTAAATTCTATAAATGCAACACAGACCTACTGCTGTATTACTATCTTTTAAACAACCTCCATTGATGTTTTTTGTTATGCTGTGATTATAAGATATAAAAGAGAAACTTAATATTCTAGTTAATGATGAAAACAAGCTACATTTTTAAATAGAAATAACATCCCTGAAAATACTGAAACATTTGGACAATACAGGGCAGCTGGCCCCCTCTGCTATCAAAAACAGAGTCAGCTCACTGTTGGAAAGCATGTTTTGATTACTTGACATCATTTGATGATTTAGTATTACAAGCAACAATTTAACAAAGGCACCTTTTACACTTTACACCTCAAGTGTCTTATGCCCAAATAAATTTTATCCAATTTTATTGGATAAAATCTAAACAAACAAACAACCAACCAACCAACCAACCAAACAAACAAACAAACAAACAACCAAAAAAGATAGAAATCTGCAAAATACGATTGGCCAGAATCAACCAAAAGGGTCCTTTCCCCCTCACCTATGTGAGGCTGTGGCTATGTGAGCATGATGGTGTAGGCAGATATATTATAGAGAGCGATGCTAACAGCTAGCCATAAAAAAAGCTGAAAATGTGATGCAAATGTTGTCAATGATATTGGTAAATTGCTAAAAAAATAGACAAGCAACTCCTGCTTCACTTGTGGTAGAAACAGACAGTGGTGAAGCAGGTGCAGCAAAAACACGCCAGTACAACAGTTACTAACGCTTGGCACCATACTAATGGTAGTCTTGAACTTCTGCAAGAAGAACAAACTCATGCTCTAAGCCCCACCACTCATGCCCTGGATAATTTGTGGACTGAAAAACCCAGCCAAGTAATTTCAGCAAAGTTTCCTACTCGTCGGTTTTTGGGAAAAGTCTGTACTTCAGTGTTGATGATGCGGTTCATGGTGTCAAGCTGCTGGAGGCCAAGTATGCTTCAAACTTTTTATTTTTAAAAGTTCCTCCCACTCCACTAGAGAACTTGTTGGTAAGTTAAAGTATTGTCTAATAGGCCAAATTGTAAGAGTGAATTTATTTGTATCATATTGGCGGTATTGCTCCATAATGGACAGTAGGTCAGTATTTTTTTCCTGGAGAACTACTTCATGTTAAATCAGATTATTTTAACCAGCAATTTGGTTTATAATGATATCCCTGGGCTGGTGGGCACCGGGGTGATTGATCTAAAGTTTTTTCTTGAAATGGAAGACTTTCCAATTAGTGCTGTAAAAGAAAATCCCCATTCACTCAAGTGACTGAAGTTATTATCTTCTTCATAAAAAATACTAACTTCTGCCAACTACAAGCAAATGACAACAACTTTACTTGGAAAAAAAGCCAATCAAATCACAGTGGGACAACAGGCAATCAGCAACACTTAGAATCAAATTTGTGCCATTTGCTTTCACCCAAAGGTTTTGGGTATGCATGATGTTGTTTTCCCCTGGGGCACTTGACATTGCGAGTATGGGGCTATCCCCACAGAGTAACCTCGAATGAAACACCATTTTAAAAAATCATATCCAGTCATTGACCTTAAACTGTATGACAATAAGTTCCTCTGTACCACTGAAAGCAATAGATTGGGATTGGCCTCAAATGATCTATCACCTCTAGTCATTTCTTTTAAATTTAATATGGAAATATTCATTTGTGCAACTTTAACATGTGCTTAACATTATGAAAGCATGGAGAATTAGTAATTGACTGGAATTAATTAGTGAGTGAGAACAATATTTCTGCCATACATTTGTAAGAATTTAATGCTGTGTTCATGTCTTGAACGTTCCTGGACCTGTTATTATAATGTCACTGAATATGCTACCACATACCTCCAGAATAGCAGAGCTGTTGAAGTTGACATCAAGTGAGTCATCTGTTACACTGTCTATCCAGGGGTCTGGTGGGGGAAGGATGGACGGGTCAAAGCCCACATCATCATAGTCATCGGAGGCACAGGCGTGGTAGTGATTCCCTGAGCCCTGGATGCTGACGGTAGAGGTGGCAGCATCGCGGGAGTATTGTCGAGAGATGGCACCAGATGACAGGACTTCCATGTCAGTGTCTGGGGAATCTAGTGGGGTGTCAAGCAGGTCCGGCATGTCCAGATCTGCCTGGATGGAATCATGAATAAAACTCAATAACTGACTGAATGTAGGAATAGTATTTGGATTGGTGCAGGTCTGGTAAGTATTAGTCTGACCACTAAAGACCCACTTGCTTCCAAATTAAATTCAGTCTAACTGGGTCAGTTAGAACATGTAAAGCTGGCTGTATCAACTGTGATCAGGTGGCACATCATAATGTTCAGAACCTTGGTGTACCTCAGCCCTCTGTTCAAGAAACCAATTTTTATTTCTACGCTAATGATACTCTACTGTATGTGCCTGTGAAGGCAAATAGATGATCGTGATACTTTTTACTAGTGCTGGGCGGTATGCCCATATATTTGTATCACAGTCTTTTTTTTTAGATTTTGACAATTTCACGGTATATCCTGTTTTTTTGTTTTTTTTTGCATGACTGGGCCTCTATATAGGTTCAAAGTACCTTATTCTACTGTCAGTAGTACTGTATTCATCAAATCAATGACTGGATGTGCCAGAATTTTATCCAGCTAAATCCAGAAAAGACAGAGGTATTAATTTTTGGCCCTAGAAATGAAAGGGCAAAGATCAGCGCCCACCTTGGCTCTATGTCATTGACAGCTACAAATCAAGCCAGAAATCTTGGTGTTATTATTGACTCAGACCTGAACTTCAACAGCCATTTAAAGTTTATTACTAAATCTGCCTATTACCACCTGAAAAATATAGCTAGAATTAAGGGGTTTCTGTCTAAACAAGACATGGAAAAACTTATTCATGCATTCATTTTTAGTAGGTTGGATTATTGCAATGGCTTATTTACAGGCCTTAACAAAAAATCAATCAGACAGCTGCAGCTGATTCAGAACGCTGCCGCCAGAGTCCTTACAAACACCAGGAAACTGGACCATATTACACCGGTCATTAAATCGCTACACTGGCTTCCTGTGAGTCAAAGAATAGATTTTAAAATCTTACTGCTGGTCTACAAAGCCCTAAATGGTCTCAAAAATACATGCTTGATCTATACAAAATACATGCTTGATCTACTGGTTCCCTACAAAGCATCCAGACCCCTTAGGTCATCCGGAACTGGTTTGTTGTGTGTTCCAAGAACAAGAACCAAGCAAGGTGAGGCAGCATTCAGTTATTATGCTCCTCACCTGTGGAACAAACGTCCTGTAGATCTGAGGTCTGCTCAAACTGTCAGCTCCTTTAAATCAGGGCTAAAAACACTATTGTTTACTGAAGCGTACTCTTAGATTAAATACTTACCTGCTGTATTCTACTGCCCGTACTTTTTAACTACACACTGCTGATTTATGCCTTTTATTATTCTACTTCTTTTCTTATCCTGACTATTCAATGTATTGAGCCTGTTTTTATTTTATGTTACTGTATTTTATTATTATCACTATCATTCTCAATTTCTATTTCCCTTTCCCTTAAATATTTTTTTTATGTGCAAACTGCAGCATAGAAAAAAAAACAACTTAAAATTTATATGTCAATAACTTAAACACTGCTTTTTTTAAACAAAATATTTCATTGTAGTGAAACACAGTAATCAAAGCCTTTAGTATGAACAGAACATTTTTATATTTCATGTACTCCTGACAGAATAAGCCACAATAAACATATATACTCAAAGCATTTAGCAGTCAAAGAGATATTTCTCAAATACTCTATTGTATAAGGAAGAAACAAGCCAAACATTAATTCACATTACTTTATGAAGTATTATTGCACTGTTAAGACATGCCTGGAATCCTGTGTTTTAATCATTGCTCTGAGCTGCTCTTTCTCAACTGTCTATAGTGGGACCATGTCCTTGCGTAGGTGGAACCAAAGGGTCATGTGATACAAAAAGCAAGTGGAGGAGCAACATTATAAGCATAATAATACTAAGATAGATGGAGGATCCACCAACTCCCTTTTCAGTTCTTCAAAATGTACTGTAGCAATAGAACTTCTCCCAGCTATAAACAAATTGTTATGCCAACTGTCTAGCTGGCGAGCAGTAAATTACTCAACATGCCATTTCGCAATGTAATTCTGTAAATGTACAATTACTTTTTTTGTTTTGTTCTAAAGTTAAAGCCATTAATAAGAAAGGTATGCAGATGATAGGGCTCCCCTCTCCCATTCAGTAAAGTGGTTCATTATCATAGTGCTTTCCTGCTTACTGATGCACTCACGGGACTGTCCTAGTTATGCAGCTGTATGATGGTATATGAGTAATTCATATCACATGGAAAGTCAAAACTAGTATACCAGTTCACAGCACTGCTTTTTACTCACCCTCTCTTTGATCTACAGTAAATGTTAGAGATATCTAATGAGAATTCTTTTCCCCACTTACTAAGCGTTGCTAAAAGAGATTTATTTCTGTCCATGGCTGATAAAGAGACCCTGATCTATGCTTTTGGTTTGTCCAGACTAGATTAGTGTTGTTTCTGTATTTGGATCTGTTTGGGTCAACACCATATTGAATAGGTAAAGGGTAAATCAACTTGCACTTCTATAGCCCCTTTCTAGTCTTCCGACCACTCAAAGCACTTAAACAATACACGTCACATTCAGCCATTCACATGCTGGTGCTGCTGAAGCTACCATATAAGGTGCCACCTGCTACTCAGTTTATATGCACTCATACACAAATGGAACTTCAATGAAATACCCTTATCCTTCAAACACCGAAAAGATGTGAGAGAACCCATACAGTGGTAAACTCTCAAAAATAAGAAGACACAAAAAAATGCAGCATTCATGAAAGTACACATTATACTGGGAAGATATTTTTACATTAGATAGTGATCAGAGAACGCACCCATCTGCCAAGGCTCCACAATCCTCTAAACTGTAATTTATCAATAGAAAATAGTATGAAATATGTGTTTGGCTTTAGATGAAAACATACATATTTTGTTAACCAAGAACAGTAGACAGACAGGACAAAAAACACAAGTGCCATGGGGAAGGTAATGATTTGAGCTGAATAACTCAATAACAACAGCTGTAGTGGGAGCTTACCTGTACAGCTGCTGTCACACTGTTGGAGCGCTGGAACCGGCGATACCTGACCACAAGAGAGAGACAAACAGAAGAGACTAAACACCAAGATTTTTCCATGTCTGCTCTGTTACCAGGCAACAATTTCATGAGTCAAGGATTTATTTATCACATACTCATATTTCTCATCAGTGGTTGGGATAAAATAAGGCAATTGGTTCCAGGGGACAATTCACAGACCCTAAATGAACAGGCAGACTTGGGCACCTTCCCGGAGCAACTGGAATATTCCATTTACATGTTAATTGACATATTCCCATGTTTCGGCGTATTCCAGAAAAGACCCTGGGCTACTGGCCTACCAGAAACGCTCTTATTTAATGCAACACTCAACCTGCGGTGGGCAGCAATATGCCTATAGGCGTCTGGTCTGCCGGAAATACAGAGGAAGAAGAAGAAGAGGCAGCAGGAGGAGGAGGAGGAGGAGGAGGAGGAGAAGAAGAAGAAGAAGAAGAAGAAGAAGAAGAAGAAGAAGAAGAAGAAGAAGAAGCTGTAATGTTTGTTTCCAACATACCCTTCCATTGTGTTGTCCTACTTTAAGATGACCAGATTTCTGAGATGAAAATCGGGGACATTTTTAGTGCGGCGGTGAAAAATCATTAAATATTATCATTATGAAATAAAAAACGGGGACAAGTACTTTTTCATGTATTTTGACTAGCTTTTATTACAAAAAAAGGTTCAATCAAACAAATGAGTGACATCACCAACCATCCATCCACTGAGGAAGACAAAAATATCTTAATCTTATTAGTTTGAGTTAGGATGGATTTTTTTGGTCAAAGGTTTCAACTCATAACTGAATACTGAACTGATATTTATGACACAAAAGGTGGCAATCAAAAAAAGGGATGACATCACCGTGATCCCCTCATTCATCCACCTCCGTAGCCTCCGCCTCAGGAGCCTGGGTAGAATAAGAGCAGAGGAGAACATGAGAAAAACTGCAAGAACAGAGCCAATAGTAAGTGAATAGTTTCTTAAAGAAAAAAACATCAGTTTTGGTAATATACTTATATAATTTAGTCATTGTGCTCTTTTTTATATGCTCTCTGTAACTGCCTCTGTTTGAAATGTGCTACATCAGAGGTTCCTAAACCTTTCAGACCATGTATCACTATGTACCAAACCAAATTTCCAAAGTGCAACTTTCTACTGCAGATATGATTTTTTCATACAATAAAAATAACTGTATCCCCCATGCAACAGCATCAGCAAGGCTAAACAATAACAACAAAATGCTACTTTATTAAAATCAAACAATAGCCTACATTTATAAAGTGCACTCACAAAATAAAGAGATAATATTGTCATCTCATGGTAATCTAATATAACAAGTTACACCTTCACCTTAACAACAGTGACATACAAAACAGTGACATAGGGCATCATCTAATCAGATGATCTACATTTATAACTACTAAATTCATTGGATACCCACACAGCAGTGACTGGTGCCAGCCCGACACAAAATAGGGGAGACCGGGGGCAACTGTAACAGGGGGCAATTGTAACATCTTAAATTGCCCCAATCAGAAATGAGATACAACCATGAAATTCATTATGCACTTGCTTTTTGATGATCCCTCTCTGCCTACCAAAGGAAAAACTAATATCTCATGCATTTCTGATTTTATCTGATAAAACTCATTTTTGAGGTATGAAATTTTTTTTTCATCTTCAGCATTTTTCTTATTCCGTCTTAACCTTTAATGTCTATTAATTGAAACACATCTAGTTTTGATGACCATTTTGTTGGCTATCATTTGCTATATTTGTCATATGTTAACTTTGTTGTTTGTAGCAGCAGGCAGCTTTGTATCATGAGTGGTGAATCGGGGGCAATTGTAACGCTGTGTTACAATTGCCCCCAACACCATCAAAATGATGTCCAGTTCAGTAACACCCTTAAATTAGATGATTTTTTTCCCCTTTATAATGTAGAAAAGTTATTTATATTCAGTTTATACGTATATTTATCTCTCTACATTTTTCGGCATAGTCCAGTGATTAAGTATTTTGCCTCTCAATCTGAGAATCTGCGAGTCAAATTCGAGAGCCAGTTTCTCATGCCCTCAAAATCTTAGGCCTAAATGTCCATGAAAAACTTGAGCCATTTAATTAGCCTATCAGGTTAATAATAATTTTCAACTTAAAAATATTATCTAAAACGGCACTAATCAGTAAAGAGTATTCAGTCTTGTTTCTGCTTCGGCCATATCGGTCATTTTTTACCATATCGGTATCGGTTTATCATAACAATATATCAGTAGAGCTATATCGGTATGATTCTTTTTTTGATTTATGATCCAACTTTTTCACAGGTGTCAGTTAAACTGGACTTTCATTAAGTTATACAAGTTGTAAATATAGCCTAAAATTAACAGTGTTGGTTACTTGTGTTTTTTATAGTGGCCCTGTAAATTGTTGAAAGAAAACAATGAACAATGAACAATGAATGAATCTATTTTTGACTTTTTAATGTTGATGAGGCGAGTGTTTTTTATTGTTATTATACATTACTTTTATATGATATTAAATGGTTTTAAGTATATCTGCATTCTTGGGAGTTTACTTTGGTCCTTGGTATTGATATAAAGGTATTAAGTGTGTTGTTACAATTGCCCCCGTATGCGTAACAATCTCCCCCGCATGTGGAGGCAATTGTAACATTTGACTTCTAGTGTTTGAATCAATATTGTGACCCAAATGTTTTTTTGTAAAAACATTTAATTACTGTTAACAAGTAGAACATAGACACAAGTTTCTTACACAAAAAAAATATCCAAATAGCTCAAGCGTTTTTTTAGTTATGACATCAAAACGTGTTACAATTGCCCCCGGTCTCCCCTACAGCAGTTAACACACACAACTATTAACCATTTACTTATTATTTATTTATTATTTTAACACAGTCTCAGGTCCCTACTCCTCCAGGAAAATCATATGCTACCAAAGCAGTCTTCCATCTCCTCCTTTTCTAAAACAGAGCCACATACAATGTCATCACCTGGTAATCTCACGCTAACGTTACAGCTTCACCAATGACAGATATTAAAACAGTGACATAATGTTAATGTTCACTGACTTTTATAACGTTACGTTAGGTCTTCAGTTCAGATTAAACAGACGCACTGCATGTTACAATCATACTTAGCCTACTTTACCTCACTTCACACACACACACACACACACACACACACACACACACACACACAGTCAAGTCTACTGCCAGCTCACACAAAATAAATAAGTTCATACACAACATACCATTTAACGCGGCCGCTGGTCTCCTCTTCTCTCCTTTTTGCCGCCTCTAGATTGTTGTTGTTGATGCTGCTGCGTCTGGTCATGCTTCCTGATAACATCTGTACATCATTCAACGTCTTTTCTGGCGATCCGTTTACTGACTACCGTAATGACTGGTGTTTGAGTCTGCAAGCATTTTTCCCCCATTCAATGTCAAAATCGGGGACATTTCGGGGACAGCTTTTGCCAGGGACAAGACACCCAAATTGGGGGCTGTCCCCGGAAATCGGGGACGTCTGGTCACCGTATCCTACTTGTGCTTTTGCACCACAACTTAACTACAACACTCCTGCTTATCCATTTTGTCCTCAACAATGGAAGACGAGAGCGAGAAGAAAAGGCGAACGAGTGTATGGACCTTTCCTTCCAGCTTATGCCATTCACGCCAGCCAGAGCCCCCCAGAGTCCCCCAGAGTCTGTGAATGAAGGCACGAAGCCAGTTCTGCTGTTCTCCCCATTTGCCATAACCATAACAACCCAGGATTCCTTGCGAATTGAGCATGTGCAGATGTAACTGAGTATTCTGGTACGGGGCATTTTCTGATTCAGGTGTATACATGTCACAATATTCTGGTTAAAACAGGCATATGCCAGGGGTCTTATTTGGAATATTCTCCAACCGGAATATGACCTAATCGAGTTATGCACTTGTTTACATGACTCGTGCGCAACCAGAATATTGAGGATATTCCAAATAATTCAGGAATATGGTGTGCATGTAAACGTAGTCAATGAGTCCCTGAGAGGAAGGCTCTGACTGTTGTATGTGCCTATGAACCAAACAGCAGTTCAGGAGCCTCCTTGGAGTCTGTGCTTGAAAACCTGTTGCCACCAGAACCAGGTCATGGACAAGAGGTGAAAAAGCAGATGGATTGATGTATGGATGGACAGACTAAATTCTTTTAAATCAATCCCCCTGTAAAGCTGTGAAATATACTGTATTCTAGCTTAAAACAATTACTGAGTTAAAATAATTTTGTTGAATTACTATCCAGTGCATTTCAAGCATGCCAACGGGTGTACTCAACCCCTGCAACCCTGGTGTAGTTAAGCCTTTTCATACAGGCACAAATATCTTTGTGGCTTTTTCACAAAGATATATACAAATTATTTTTATAGTGAGCATTTACAACCTTGCACACTAACACGTTGGAACACTTATTTGCTGTTGATTTCACACATGCATAAAGAGAGGACCGACCAATAAAATCCTTGAGATGTCAGATTCACCAACCAAGAATCCCACACAGTTCACACGTCCAAGTATTTGAATAGGGAGAGTTACTGTGAGTGCTTTCCACAGTACTGTGGATAATCTGTTGCAAAGTAGTGTCTTTTGTAATACATTAGATGACAGTTATGTAACAATACAGTTTTTTTCAATATACAAAGCATACACTTATTCAGTTTAGGTTCATTTAGCTAAATCAGTGCAGTCCAATTCATGAAAGCCACAATGCTCAGTCCCTGTTGAATCTGTTCCAGTTTGACTCAACACTATGACTGTCCTGCAGGCTGTTATTGTTAGAGGTGTTGATATTTGGTCTACCTTCATTGATATAAATTAGCTGGATAAAACATTGGACCATACACCTCACTACAACAGTTTCAACAAAAACTTAAAATTACAGCCTTCACAAAGGTTACTGTAGCTGCCGGACCAGACATCAGCCCCAGCTGGGTATATCCAACAAACTACCAAATCTTATGGTCATGAGTTTTGAATGGCCAGTTAAGCGAGTTCAAGTAGGCTATGTGTTACATATTCTAGGTACATTTATCTGGGAGACCTGAGGGCAGAGACAAAACATGCTGCCTTACTTTGCCTGCTACCACTACCTGGACTCAAATAAAGGAAAGAAATTAATGAATGGATGCTTTAAATATGTTAAGGTTTAATTGCAGGGTTCCAGTTTCAGAAACACTGGTTGTGATTAATTCTTAAATCTTTCCTTCTCTTCCTCAGTTTGAGGTAAATAGTACAGTTTGTTGTCTGGTTTTAAAGAATTGTGGTGGTGGAAATGTGGTTTGTGGAGTCAGTACAGAGCATCATAATGTAGAAAAGCTTGAACAGAGGTCTGAAGGAAACTGTAGTGAGTCCAGAAGTCAGTGAAACTGGTCCTCAGCCACATTTGTTGGAGTTTATTGCAGAGGATAACCTTGGTAGATGAGTCTGTGGGTGTTTGTTTGTGACCACAGAGAGAAAAATAATTACATGATAGCAGGAAGCAGGAAATGACTCAGCTAGACTCAGCTAGTCTGAAGGAAAATGCACCTTATGTAGCATGACTTCAATAATTGAAAATATCTTCTAATCAGATTACTATACTAAAAACTTGTCAGTAACTGATAGACTTCAACATAAGCCAGTGATCAATATCTTTTACTCAGTGATCTGATCTTGACACAGTGTGTGATCACCAGTGCAATATTCAGCAGTACAGTGACATGCAAAAGTTTGGGCACACCTGGTCAAAATTTCTTTTACTGTGAATTGTTAAGTAAGTAGAAGGTGAACTGATTTCCAAAAGGCATGAAGTTAAAGGGGAACTAATGTTTTTTGTAAAATTTAGACTGAGAAAAGGAAAGGAGCACCATGCAATAGTTTGGGCACTCCAAGACATTTGAGCTCTCAGATGACTTTTAATAGGGTCTCAGACCTTAACTAGCTACTGCTTGTTCACAATCATGATTAGGAAAGGCCAGGTGATGCAAATTTCAAGGCTTTATAAATATTCTGACTCCTGAAATCTTGTCCCAACAATCAGCAGCCATGGGCTCAGCTGCCTAGTACTAAAACAAAACTGATATATAATTTTTGATTTGATAATAATTGATCATTTTATAATAATTGATGCCCACAAAGCAGGAGAAGGCTAGCCGTTTCCTCAGTTCTGATGTTATTAAAAAATGGCAGTTAACAGGAACTGTGGAGGTCAAGTTAAGGGCCGGAAAACCCAGGCCATCTTATACTTATTTAGCTACTCACGGTAAATGCAATTTTGACCAGGGATGCCCAACCTATTGCATGCAACTGTACATGTAAGAACATATGTATGAGGGGCCGTACAAGACATAATTCATTCTCACCCTCTCACACACATACATTCTCCTTACACATACATATATTTTCACTCTCATATTCATATATTTTCACTCACACATTCATATATTTCAGTCACACATTTATACATTTTCACTCTCATATTTATATATTTGAACACACACACTGATACATTTTTCTCTCATATTCATATATTTTATGCACACATTCATACATTTTGTTCTCATGCACATGCAGTCATGTATACATTTAATACTATAAGTAATATATGTATGTAAAAGGAAAATGTATGTATGTTGAAAGAGAATATATGTATGTAAGAGAAGAATGTATGCATGTGTGAGTGAGAGTATAGTGGAAACGGAAGGAGTATAGTGGAAACGGAAGGCAGTCCATTTATCGTCTACATACTCCAGTACAGTAGGTGGCGGTATACACCTAATGAGCAATAGTTGCAACGCGCCATAAAACCAAATGAAGAAGAAGAATTTCTCACGCTGTGATTGGCTGAGAAGGATGTTATTGACATGGGTCTGCTGGGGTGAAACTACAATGTTCTGAAGATGGACTACTAAATGCACATGATGAGAACGTATGGGGCGTATGTTCTCATCGTGTTGTTTCATGCAGGATATATAAACGTGGACAAGATATTGTTTTATTACTAAGGTCAGAAGTGAATTAAAAAAAGGAATATAGGCTACCAGCCACAAACTGAAACGAAATTGTCACACTGAGAATGTTTGCTCACACTCACCCATCTGAATCCCAAGTAGTAAAATGAATTAATGATATTACTAAAGGCTGGCAATACAACAACACTCAAATGAATAAATGACTGATGCAAACTGAGCATATGTTACGGTGCGTGTCCCCTCCGTCCACAGCTGTGTTCAACTTGTTTGTTTTATAACAGGATAAACAAATATTAAATGCATTATTTTGTTTTTCTGTGTGAATAAAAAAAATAATGGAAATTCACGTGCTTTTTCCATTTTCTTCTTCAAATGGGCAATTGGAGTAGAAATTAGACCACTACCAGTAATTAACTTGCGTTTGGCCTTTATTGTTAAATCAATATTATGTGCCGGGTGCCCATAGGCGTCATTCAGGTATGGCGAGGTATGGCAGCTAATAGCCACTGGGGGTTTGACCCCATTTTGCGTATTAAACGCCGGTCTGATTAAACGCCCGGGCGATTATTTCCTCATTCATTGCCTCATGGCTGTCCCTCCTTCAGGGACTGTTTGCGCTTTTATGCACGGGTCGGTGGTGAAGTGGTGCACATGACTCGTGCTACGGACGGACGGACGGATGGACGGACAGATAGCCACGTATCTAAAACAGGTAATACATCTGGCTACATCTTTCCCACATCAAATATCCGTGATCACCTACACTTGCGTGCGTAAAAGCACACACAATTGCGTGTCCTCTCACCGCGGATGCTGTGATTTGATGGCCCGGTACTCATTGTAGCCCACTCTTATAAGACCCAATAATAATAGTAATAATAAGTTACTGTGGACCTATATGCCATGCCTTTTAATGAAATTACCAGAAGAGTTCACTGAAAAACAGGTAATGTCAGCCTGAATTACTCACGTGCGTCCCCGGTGAAAATCGCTGACATACATGGGGGAATACAGCTTCTACAGGCTCGCCATAGCTTACTGTCAGGACTCAGGGACCAGAATTCGGGATGGCGGACCGTCGGGATGGCGATATTTCGGTGTGGCGGCCTGTAACTGTTGGTTAAATGGCCCATTCGGTTGGTATTTGGATAACTGGGGCTTTACTGGTATAATGCAATAGCACCACCCAGCAGTGAAACCCGTGTACACGAAAAAAATGACCCACTCTAAATGTTTAGAGATTTTTGTACAAGAACTCACCCCTACATTATACAGTATTTTTGCACTAAAAACATACTGGACAGGAACTGTAACCAAATAACGGCCTGGTACAGGTCAGTGCAAAAAAAAAAAAAAAAAAGCCTTGAGCAAATAGCCCCTGGTTCTTTTAAATGCCTGGGGTCAAAATCGATTTTGTGAAATAAACGCCTGGGCTGCTATTTGGAAAAATACGGTATCTATGTATTGTAAAAGCATTTTGCTCTGCTGCTGTAGACAGCCTGTCTAAATGATGTCTTGAAGCCTGTACGATTGTATGTGGGTTTTTTTCTTCATGTTGGCATGTTAAGCTTGTATTTTCGGTCTCTGGAGACACTCCAGAATTCGCCTATACAGTATTGTACCAAATTGGCCTTTGTTTTACTGTGTTTCATACACCGGACCCCTTGGTTATCTTCTAGAAATGAGCTTGTAATTAATTTATTTTCTTTATTTTCTGTGAAGTTAAACACATGACTAATGATAATTAAACGTCCGCTCGCTGTCCGTGGTGCTGAAATATGCGCCGAAATAGGTCCGATGTTTTCACTGTTCTCACCAAGTCGTGCATAATATGCAGACATGAGGTATTATGAATGTGAGAAACAGCTTCATGTCCTTTGAAACAGTTTTCAATAGCATAGTATGTACTTCTGACAGGTCAAAGACCAAACTGAAGTTTTATATAAGTTCATATTTTTGAAACTCCATCATCAGTAGCTCTTTGACGTCATGTCATATTGCCATACCTTAGCTTTTGCTGAAACGACGCCCCTGTATGTGCTCCTACTGCATAGATAGACAGATAAATAATAAATAATAATAATATTAATAATAAAAGGGACACGGCTGTGCCTCGTGCGTAAATGCGTACAGCGTCTCTTTATGGGGAAACGCGCTTATTGTTTATGCTGCGGGGTGGGGTGCTCGCTGCAGGTATTTAATAACCTCAGGCAGATATCTTTTAACGTTACAGTCTTTTGTATTTTTTGTTATGATCCTTCCACTGTAGCTCTGTAGGGAAATACTGTACAGGGGAATAAAAAGTGGGAAGCAGTAACTTCATTGATTATTTAAATCTCTAGATATGCCAAGTATATGTGTATTTACGCACGAGGCACAGCAACGTTACTTCATTGATTATCTATCTATTTTTTTAGATTCAATTTTATTTATATAGTGCCAAATCACAACAAAAGTCATCTCAGGGCACTTTACACATAGAGCAGGTCTAGATAATACTCTTGAATCTATCTATCTATCTATCTATCTATCTATCTAGGCCATAAGCATAGCCGATGCCAATGTTTTGAGATGCAGTAGGAGCAGATAATATCGATATAACAATAAAGGCAAAAAACAAGTAGGTTTCTGGTTTTGGTTTAATTTCTATATCAATTAGCCATTTGAAGACGAAAATGGGAAAAACACGTGGATTTCCGTTTTTTCTCATTCACACGAAAATCAGAAAATTAAAATGATGCATTGTATATTTGTATATTTGTTTATCCTGTTATAAAACAAGTTAAACAAAGCTGTGGACAGAGGGTAGCCTACACCAATAGTAGCGAAACGTTCATAGTTCGCATCTAAGTTTAACATAATGTTGAAAGTTGAAAAAATATATATGAACAAGTTATGGCATGAGATGTTTAATGCTTCATAAACAGCTGTAACTTAGATGGTGATCTCCTTCCTTTCTCTGTCATGTTGATCTTTTTCTTTCCTAATGGGTTTGTGAATGGTGCGTAAATATTGCCACTGCAATGACTTGTGGGATGGAATTATCTCCTTTCCTATCGCTTAGGAAGGTCCGATGTATCCTATGCTAAAGGAGATCTGAAAGGAAGCATTGAACCTCCTTTCCTTAGTGTTTAGAGAATTCAAACAGCTCTTATCATGGCGGCCACTAAACTACTTCCGGGTCATTTCACTCAGCTAGGAACCTTCCTAAGCAAAAAAGACTTTCCGACCGCAGCCTATGTGTTGAAAAGTAAAGTGTATATATATGTGAGAGTGAAAATATATGTATGTAAAAGAAGAATGAAAAAATGTGTATTTGAAAGGAGAATGTATGTGTGTGAGAGAGAAAATATATGTATGTGTAAGGAGAATGTATGTGTGTGAGAGAGAAAATATATGCATGTGAGAGAGAAAATATATGTATGTGTAAGGAGAATGCATATGTGTGAGAGAGAAAATATATGCATGTGTGTGAGAGAGAAAATATATGTATGTGTAAGGAGAATGTATGTGTGTGAGAGGGTGAGAATGAATTATGTCTTGTACGGCCCCTCATACATATGCATGTACTTTGGATACAACAACTGTGTGCCAAGTTATACTTTTTACCAGTCTCTACTCAAGCTTATGTTATCCCAAAAAACACAAAGGACAATTGCCATCAAAAAAGCTGATGTTTTGGTATTTAGAGATTAGAGTGGTCTAAAGCTGGATTCATAATTGTATGTTTTGATTTATACTTAAAAGTTGGATTTCAGTCATTTACATCACTTCAGCCCTCCAGACACATTTTAAAATTCATTATAAATCTGTGGGTACAGCTTAGCCTCTCAACACAGGAGTATAAATCCAATTTAAGGTCTTGGATTTTGTACCCTCTACTAAAAGGAATTCTTTAGCAACAAAATTATCATTTGTATATCAGTTACCCACCCAGCGTTCAATTCATAAAACTTTGTTTTTCAAAAGTGGAGACAATTCTTGATGAGATGAAGTCAGAGGGGACCACATTTAACGACAGCAAAACTATATAAAATATTTCACATAACTTGTGCAGTATAATCCAAGTCTTATTTATCCAAACATATGCTCAGTACTTCCTAAACACACGTGCATTTTTGCTAAATTCTTACTATTTAAAACACTTTTTTTTTTTTTTTGGCTACTCAGTGTTCTGTGCAGTGTACTTCTTGGAACAATTTGGTCCTCAGATTTTGCTGCCGAGTGAGCGCTCTTGACTTTCATGCTACTATCTGGTACAGACAGCTGTGGACCTAATGCAGTGGAACAGAGGAGGAGAGACTCTGCACCGTGGCCCTAAGATAACATTATCTTCTCTCTTCTGCTTAAAAGTGGTGAATTTACAGCTCACAGCAACTTAATACAAAACAGTCTCTGGCTTTTGTTTGATATCTAGTGAGCAAAAAATGTTGTTGCACATTTCCAACCCGTGGTTAGAGCAGTTAGCTGGTTTACTATATTATGTGAATGTTACTGTCACACTGAACATCCCACTGAGCCTGTTCAAACTATAAAACTTTATGAAACAAAAAGAATCATCACATATTCATATTGAACAGCCCAATCTGATTTGACTGACATAATTCTGAGTTGGATACAACAATGGGTAATTGATGTATAAATGATGGTTTTATGGGTAATGTGTTCATGGCTTTAAGTCAATTTATCCATCCATCCATCCTATACCTACATATTTCTAATCACTGTTACTGGTATGCCAGAGTCATGGATTGGTCAGGGACACACTTAGAACTGGTCACCAGTGTAGTGCAGAAATATTGACATCATTCACTACATTAACTTACTTACGATCAATTCAGAGTTTTGCACTGTCGGAGGAAATGCACACAAACACAAGGAAAACATGCAGCAGGACGAGCAGGCTAACATGATGACACATCAAACTTAAATATGTTGGATAAGTGATGAGAAGTGGATCTTGGCTAATGTTTGTTTTCATCTGTCATACTGGATAGAGCCAGATCACAAAGCTTACTACCACCTGTGGATTCCTGTGGATGTTGTCCCACATCACTTCCACTGGAGACATATTAGAAAGGCATCTTGTAATGACCAATATTAACAGGGGGAAAGATTACAGTATGCAGAATCTTTTTCAGTGGCACCTGACTATTGTTTTAAGAAAGACAATATTCATAGATTAAAGTCTTTTCCCTTGCATTAAAACCAAATGTCCAGCCATGCTCATGGGTATTAAATAGTCAAGCATATACTGAGTAGAAGGTCAACAAAAGGAAAGATAAAGAGTAAAGAAAAATGTGTGCCTCACCCTCTGTCATCCTCTACTTGCACCCCTACAGAGGTGAACTTAGATGGGTCCTCTGGGTCCGGAATCTCCTCCGGGCCATCCACCTACAGGGGACAGACATGATAAATCCCTATAATTACCCATTATAATACCACTTACAATTACAGAACTAAATTAAATGTGCAAACAGTGATGAATGGGCCCTTGCACCTTTGCACAAGTCTGGGGTACTGGTGAGACGCTAGCTGACACAGCTGTTTATTTCTGTGAAAGTCAGATACTGCACGCAGTAATGAGATATTTTTTCTTGCATAGAGTTTGGACACTGGAATGACCAATTTCTCATGTTGTACCACTTCCTGTGTCCACTATTTAGCCCTAAAGAACACACTAATTGTACGTCATGTTGCTGTAAATCAACTGTAGACCACACCATGTAAATTTAATGTAAATGAAAAAAAATTCTCAGACAAGACTTACTTCCTGTTGTCAGTAGGCAGTGCTGTGATTATGACACCAGATTGACATGTTCATATCTTCAGGCCCTTGACTCTTATCAAATATGTGAAATTTGGAGCAGATTGGCTAATGTACACTGAAGTTACAACTTCCTGTTTCATGGAGAATAATGTGTCGCCATGGCGACTGCGTTCAATAAAAATTCATAATCTTCATGGGGTAGCTATGTACCGTGAAGTTACCAACCACTTTGTTTCTTGGCAAAAAAAGTAAATTTGATGCCTCGCCACGGTCACACAGTTTGACAAAAACTCAAGCTTTTAACAACTTTTCATGTCAAAGGTCTTTAGCTGGTACAGACAAAATTTGAAGTCAATCAGATTAAATCAGTAGGAAAAGTCTGTTAAAGTATGACACCTATAAATGACTAAAAATGCACAAAAATGGCTGACTCCCTGTTGGGTTTACGGTATAGCTCCAAGGGCTTTTTTGTACATTTGGACATGATACATGTGCACACCAATTTTGTACATCTAGGTAAAATGTACCATGGGGCTTCTTTGTTGAAGTTTTGTAGGGGGCCCTATTGAGCCTTTTCTTTGACACCCAAGCATAAGACCCATAAAATTACACATTTTTAACTAGTTCTGGTGTGTGTGCAAAGTTTTGTGAGTTTTCGAGCACCTTTGGCTCTTAAAAAATGTGATTCTTTTTTGAGAGAGAATAATAATTCTATCAGATTCATTCAGGTCCTTGCATCGTTTTCTGCCATGGCCCTAATAATAACATTGGTTACATCATAAGAAGCACAGCATTGTTAAACTGATGTGAAAACAGTGTTAATTTGTCTATGTCTCTCCTCTATGTCTCTCCACCTCCCCTGCTGTCTCATACACACCTGGATGCCTATGGAGAGACATTTTCCCTTCCTGAGTGCTTCTTTCCTGTATATATCCCGGTGGTCTTCAACAACTTGCCCCCTGCTTAGGACCGATGGAGTGGGGGGGCTGACTGTCATGGTGCTGTTACTGACATGCTGACTGGCGGGTCCATGGACCTACATGGGAATAATGACAGCAGACATGTTTTGAATACAATATTCACAAAAGCAATGAAAATGTACAAAGTACAAAGCACTAACCTGTGCATTAGCAGCTTCTATGGCAGCTGTCAGGGCCTTCATGCTGTCAATGCTCTCTGTTGAGTTACTGAGCCCTGATTGGATGGTCATGTCACCTCTGGGTCCCTCCTCTTCCATGTATGCATCCTGATTGGTTTTAGACAACACTGAACATTGCGAGTCCAAACAAATTCATATAGCCTACTTTTTTACACTGAGCTTTATATGGTTCTTATTACAGGCTTAAGTGGTTGTCATTCCACTCAGGTGGACGACCTGGATAAAACATCAACAGGACACGTCACTATAACATCACATGGCGCTTCTAATGATGACGACAGACGCAGTCGTCGAAACTGTCAAGGTATGACAAAAACAACACTTAAGCCTGTACTAAGAACCAGATCAAACTAATTGAACATTGCTTTCAAGACAATATGTTAATATGACCACTTATATTACATAGTATCATTTATAATATTTGAATTAAGCTGTAAACAAAGGAGGCCATGACCTCTCATATATGTCTGTTACCATCTGCTATTCTGTAATCCTCAAAGCATTTGTCACCACAACTATGATGAAATTAGTAAAGTAATACGTCCATTTCAAACACTGTAAACATGACTGTCCTCATACTTCCATGCATCCTTTATTTTGGCATAGATGCAGCAAATAAATGGCACTAAAGGGCAGAGTCAAAAGTTTCACACAGCAACAAACGAGATGACAGCGGAGGAAGTCGCAATATAAACAGAGGTAGTGTTGTAGACAATGGTGGTCAGTGCAGCCACTGTATACTTCCCAACATGTGGATGGAGAACTCTTTTCACTGTTTTTTTTATTTTTGTCTCCTATGGTCATATCATACCTGAACTACACTACACCTTCATCTATACCCATAATGTACATCATTTCCCAAATAGATGTGTTGGTATTCTACATGTGTTACTACATGAAGTGAATTTTAACACAATAAATATGTGTATTTGTGTGCAGTACCTGGGCAGACTCTGTGCTGCTCTGGGCTGTGATTGAGATGTAGGGCTTGGAGGCTGTGGAGCAGGTGGAAGTTCGGGGCGGCACTGGTGGAGGTGTTTTCTTATAGGTGGTGATGCAAGATGAAACTACAAAAAAAAGAGAGAGAGAAAGAGGGAAGGACAACAAGAAGGGGAAAGAGATAAAGTTAAGTTACATTTCTATACAGTATATGTTGTAAACAATGCACCCAGCTGATCGACAAAAAAACTCCAATTGCAACCATAAGATTACATTTTCTAATTCTACAGGTGTTGATACACAAGATCAAGTCTAACTTTACTAATTGCAAGCAATTTAAACTGCACATGTGCAGCAGTGACATTCAGTTAGTTGTACCCTTGTTTACAGAATATCTGGATCCAACTCCCGCCTCACTGTGATTATGAGATCTTATTTTGTTCTCATATAAAGGCTACTGACCTAAGCAAGGTTTAACAAGGTTTTTAGTTTGACTGTGAGACTCCGGTTATATGTAATCTGACATCTCCAGACCAAATCACAAATGCAAATTAGTGTATCTGCCAGAGCAAATAAAAATGAGCTCTTAATTTGTCTGGTTCCCAGGTTAGGTCTTGTGATGCTCTGGAACAAATCTGATCAGTATAGTGCAGACTATCCCTGAGTTAACCAACTCCCCTGGCAGAGCCTGAGATACACAGCATTTAATAAATATGAACACACGTTAAAAACATTCAACATTCACATAAAACTAACGCTGAATATTTGGTTATTCACAAAATGCACACATATTACAAATCTTGACTGTGTTCAGCAAATTGGAAAACATTCTCCATTTATCTTATTTAATTGTTTAAATAAGTTAGAAACAGATTTATCCAACTGAGTAGAATGCTGTGTAGCATATAATAATAACATGGATACCGACACAGCGGTAGAGTCAAATCTAATTCCAGAAGAGAATTGTTGGAGGTATTCTACAAATACAGTCTTTACCAGACAAATGACACTGGTCATTTGTTCAGAAACTTAAAACAACCATGTTTGTGGTGTCTGTGCAGGTGTGATGACTTGTAATAATGACTTGTTTGTCAGAAACAAAGGTAGGTGTAGTGTCAAGTTGTTAGTTGGCTGGTTAGAGACTTGGAAATGCCAGACTTTGACATTTAAGACAGCAGTTTATATCCAGTGTTAGAGGCCTTACTGTAGTCACAATATATTTGTCTGCAACGTAGTAATATTACACTTTACTGTTCTAAATTCAGTTATCACATTAAAGGCACTAATCAAACAATTATGTCCAAGGTTCCCACACATTTTCATGGACAAATTTTCAAACTTTTTCATGACGTTTCAAGGACCCATGCTATAATTGGATGGCAATTCACAACATGTAACACAAACAGAAGTGTATACTCAAAATGTTTATTATGTGAAACTTAACAGCAACCTTTACATGTAAGGTTATTCAGGCAAGATTACTGTAACAATTTACTTCTTTACACATAACAAAACTCAATGACTTTTTCAATACTTTCCATGATTTTTACTAATTCCACACCTTTTTCAGGTCTGGAAAATAAGATTGTGAAATTCCAGGACTTCTCCAGGTTTTCCATGACTGTGGGAACCGTGCATGTCATTACTTGTGTTACATAAGTTTTTCAATTTCAAAAACAAAAAAACATCAACCGCTCTGACAACACTGTCTAATGTAACCATGGAGAGGCTCTTTAGCCTGGGCAGTCTGTGGTGACTCTGAGGAGGAACAGGTGGTCTGACAAATGATTTCAGGATCTCCTCCTCATGAAGTATATCCACTGCTTTAGTGATAAACACATAAAATAGGCTGGTCTAGTCTGCTATAAAAGTGGCCATGGTTTGGTGAATTCAAGTGAATTAGTTCAAGTGTGTTTGGCCTGTTCCATGACGTTCATATGCTGTTTAGACTTTTTTTCCTTTGAAGTCCATCATCATCTAATGCTGTTAGAAAGGCCAGTCTTATATTATTTTAGTTGGGGCAATTATATTTATAATAGTAAAAGAAGGGCCAGCCTCATTTATTATTATTGTTTTATATGTTGATTTAGTTTTATCTTGAGGCAGTTACAGCCTACTGCCAGTGCCATCTTAATTGCCTATTGATCCTTGTTGTGTGCTGATATGTGACAATGCATCTCTGCATGTTTTGGAGTAACGCAAACGTAATGTAATGAGTAATGTAGCAAATCACTTTTTATTGAGTGATTAATAATGAAATATCTAACTTAACAAATAATATTTAATATGTAATAGTTACTTTTTTGAGTAACAACCCCAATTCTGTCCATGTCCTGGTCATACTAACAATAAACATTGTTTTTTTTTTTTTTTTTAACTATGACCAAAACCTTTCCCTCAACCATAAAGCTGGGAAATCAGAAAATGCTCTCCTGAATCCTTTTTGTAACTATCATGTCTTCTGGAAGGCATAAATTAATTACTTGTTGATCCAACATTAAGTTAAATGACCAGAATCCCATTTGATGTTTTTTGTTTGTTTTTACACACAAACTGTAAAACACTGTTTTTTTAGGCTAAAGTACAATACTTGAAGGGGACCTCCACTGATTTAACACATCACCGTGTCCTTCCAGTTGTTGGGGAGTACTATTGCATGTGTGGAAAAAGTTGTATAAGGCCTTTGTGTCTCAAGAGGGAGCTGTGTGGGCTGAAAACTACAAGTTTCAAAAGTAAAAAAAAAAAAAAATCTGTGGGTGTAGACTAAGCGAGAAGTCAGACCTCTGTAGCCCGCTCCTCAGCCCTGCTGGAGATGAGGAAGCTGACTTTCTGCTTCGCCACAGTCGGTCGCTCTTCTTGCTTGCTTATTGCTCAGCTGTTATTTTTGTCGCTTTTCCTCCTTTTTTTCTAATTACACATTAAAGGAAGTTTGCTGTAACAACTAAATCATAAGGAGGCTAATTTATGACATCTCTGGTTTGTGGTTATCTGTCTCACAATATTCTCAACCCAAATAGTAACTGTGGTGGAGGAACTATTAAGATCCTTTACTGAAGTAACAGTACTACTACCACACTGTAACAAAACTCTACTACTAAAAGTCCTGCATTGAAATCTCACTTAAGCAAAAGTCTGTTAGTGCAACTGGGAAAATGTATTTAGGTATTAAAAGTAAAGATAACCAATGCAGAAAAATGTAAATTAAATTAACAAATCAATAGTAATTAAAATAATAAAAAGGAAAAGCGGCAAGTCCTTATGTTTGAGAAGTTGGAACCATGAAATGTTTTTGCACTCAAAAATGACTTAAATAATTATCTAATTACTTACCAAATAATTTTCTAATTAATCAACTAATCAGCTGTCCTTGCCTATATTCCGGGTGGCACTGTGGTGCAATGGTTAACACTGTGGCCTCACAGCAAAAGGGTTCCTGGCTCGAACCTGGGGTGGGGGATTCGAACCCTGGGATGGGGGAGCCCTTCTGTGCGGAATTTGCATGCTCTCCCCGTGTCAGCGTGGGTTTTCTCTGGGGAACTTCGTCTTCCTCACACAGTCCAAAAACATGCAGGTTAACTGGTGACTCTAATTCAGCCATAGGTGTGAATGTGAGCGTGAATGGTTGTCTGTTTCTAATTGTCAACCTGGTGATAGTCTGGCGACCTGTTCAGGGTGTACCCTGCCTCTCTCCCAATGTCAGCTGGGATAGGCTCCAGCACCCCCACGACCCCCAACAGGATAAGTGGTTACAGAAAATGAATAATACATAATTTGAAAAGTAGTATCTGAAGTCATCCAATAACTGTATAGGGGTAAAAACTACAATTCTTCCATCCTAAGTGTGGTAGAGTAAAAGTAGAAAGTGGCAGACCTCTCAGAATCCATGAATCAGGTGCTACACTCACTTTAGTCAGAGCTCACGTTATCAGGAAGCCACACCAGTCAATCTGTGAGATGTGACTGACTGAAAGCAACGCACATAGTAACTGCCTAACTATGACCCTACCAATATCATTTAAGAAAAGTAGCCAAGCAAAATGGACGGTCACAAAAAAAGGAAAAGATGGAGCAGAGAGGGAGAGAATAACTATAGGAGAAAGGTTCTTTTGCCACAGATGTAGCTAAACACTGCAAAATACTGTAAGTGTCTTTACCTTCTTGGTCCTAAACAACTGTTTTGTTGTGTTTACAGTCAGGATTTTGACCACACCACAGCACAGAGACTGCTCCTGTTAAGATCATGAATGACATCCAGTTTAACACCAAGGGCTCTAGTTTCCCGGCGCAGTGCAGGGTGGCGCAGGGTGGCGAACCCCGCGCAGAGCTAGTTTCGAACAGCGCAACCCGAGGCGCGCTCAGTTTGGTAGTTTGGCAGACCGAGGTGCACTGAGATGGGTGTGGTGGCGCAGCAGGGGGAGGTGTCGACAGATCCAGCTTGGCGCAGTGACAGTTTCGTGCCAAAAGGCTTCGCCAAAGGTGCGCTAAAAGCTCGCCAGCTGAAACCAGGTCTACTGTCAGCGCAGGCGGAGCGCAGCCGGTGTAGTGGAAGTTTGGCTGACTGGCGGACAGTGCGCACACGTCACCAAAACTTCACAGGCAGGTTTTCAGAATGTCAGGCACATTAACGATGCAATAAATACCCACAACAAACACTATTCAATGCAACTATCTGCAATCAGCACATAAATGTATCTCTATACCGACTGTCCCGTCACATCTGATGTCAGATCAAAGGGGATTGGCACCGTTTGGCACGTTTGGCACGCGTAATGGAAACCCAACCTGATTTGATTAACACAGCTGCAAACTAATGAGTTCACATCTCACAAACAGCCACAGCATCAAATAGGGAGTATATATTCAGCATCTGTCAAGTCTAAAGAAAAGAAACAGAGTGAGACTGTGAGAGAGAAAGAGAGAGCGCGCACGCGCACGAGAGAAACGCAACATTGATTTACAGTTGTGGTGACCTCCTCCCAGGCTACCTTTGCATCATCAGCCCGTGGAGGTCTGCTTGCAGTTCCGTATATTCGGACACTGCCAGCTTGGACCTCCCGGACCACAACATCACTTTCCTCCTGGGAGAAGTTTGGCCGTCTGACGCTGCTGCTATCTTCTGCCATGGAAAATTGAGTAAACTCTCATTACGCCTTCACGCGGCGCATTTAAGGGCAAGGAGAGGGGCTCATTTGATTGGTGTGATGTGAATCGGCTGTGTAAAACCCACTCCACGCCTTCTCTCCTCCCTCTTTCTGACTTGCGCAGGTAGGAGGGACGGAGGTGGGAAAGAGGAGTAGCTGCGCCAGTGCTCACGGTGTGCCAAACTTGCAAAATCCACCTGGCTACACCCAGTTGGCGAAGCAGGTGCGCTGCGCCTCCGCCTCTCCCGGTCTGTGAAACTAAAGGCCCAACAGTCCATTTGACACAGTTGACCTTAACATATTACTAGACAGACTGGAAAACTGGGTTGGAAATTCTAAGCCAGTACTAAACTGAGGGACAGGGACTACTTTATGTTGATCTGTAATTACACATTTGAATGTTTCGAAAAATGGTATAGAGTTCCCCATGGCTCTACTATTGAGCCCCTTTCATTTTCAGATCTTTATACTGGCTTCCTGTGTGTCAAACTTATAACTTATACTTATAAAGCACTGGTTTTGGGCCAGAATACATTTCTGATATACTGCTCCATCATGAACCATCCAGAACTCTCAGATTATCCCAAAGTCCAAACTAAACACGAAGAAACAACATTCAGTTTTCATGCACCATATATTAAATATGCATATATGCTCCAACCATCAGTTTTATTAAATCAGGGCTGAAGACTTTTTTTTGGCACTGCCTTTTCATAAATTATGTGTGGGATTTTTTTTTATTCATATCCCTCTCTGCACTGTAATTGCTATCTTTGAATACCATAGGTCATGTGATGGTGATCCATTTGCTAAATAAGATGATAAGATGTGGTTGGAAGCTCCGGAAAAAGCTAGTAAGCTGACCTTGAAGGGTTTTTTCTTTTTTTTTTTTCAGTAAAACATGAGTTTAACATGATGGAAAGCTTTGTCTAATTATTGTTTTTTTTTAAACTGGAGTCTGTCCTCTGGTGGATCCATCACTAAGCATTGCACAATAGCAATTTCATTTCATCCATATCTACATTGTTAGACAATCTATATGCCTCTGATTTAGCCAGTGCCTTCAGGTAATCCAAATAAAGGGGTCATTCCTATGTTTCCAGGGTTCTATGTTTCCCGGCTTCTATGTTCCCCGCTTAACCCTGCAAAAAAGCTTCTATGTTCCCCGCTTACACAAAAAGGGTTCTATATTTCCCGCTTGGTTGAGCGGGCAACATAGAACTCGGGAAACATAGAACCTTTTTTGCAGGTTTAAGTGGGGAACATAGAACCCGGGAAACAAAGATACGCTCCCCAAATAAAGACGTGAAATGTCATTTATTCATGCTTGTGTGTTCAGAAATAACATGCAGCCTGAGGGGGGACATAAGCCACCTTGTTAGCTATGCAGCTAGCTGCTGATACATCTAAATATCAATGCCCAGGAAGAAAAAAATGAGAAAAACAATACACAGCCACATATAGCAACAAAACATATTAAAGAAGGAATAGTCTATAGAATATGTCTTATAAATTCAGGAAAAGAAAGAGAATTTATATGAGATGAGTTAAATTCAACCAGTATGGGGGGAAAACACACAAAAATCATTCTGTTATGGTACTGGTTATATATGCTATCGAAGTTCAATGTCAGCACTTATTTTTATGATTAAGTTCAGTTGCACTTGTTTTAACAGAAATGATTTAAAGCTATAGTTAGTAATCCTGTTCAGAAACACTTTTTGTTATACTGGGTGAAATGGTCCTTCCATCCTGAGAGTAGTCAATACATAATGTGTTCAGAAAAAGGAACACAGAGGTCGGAAAAAAATCCGACCTCTGTGGCAGCTGCAGGCCTGTAAAAACTCTTGACTAATCCCTGCCTTTCGGTGGGAGTGGAAAGAACCAATCAGATGCCTTCATGTCTCGTCCTTATATATCGCTCTGGTCCTGCCCATGCCTCTCTCTGTCCCTCCCTCCTCCCTGCGTGCACTCATCACGTGTCACCGTTGCTGGAAATATTCAGCACACTCCTCAGCATAAATACGAGTTAGCAGGAGAATAAGTTTGCAGAACAATGGCAGAGAAAATGCAGCCAAAAGTACCACTTCCAGCGTTACTTGTAACGGCTCGCCCCACTAAACAGGCTAAGAAAAGAAAGTCGGAGGCAGAAAAGGCTGCGACGAAAAAGGCTTTGGATAAAGCGAGAGGACAAACCAGAGTCAACATCGGTGCAGCTGACAGGAGGGGGAGGAGGGTGGTGGAGCTTAGAGGAGGTGCCACTTTCAAATCTTGCTAGCTCTCCAACATTACCAACTATAGCTTTAACAAGTTATTCTAAATAGCATTCATGATTATTATTACTCTGTTTTTAAACTAGCATTACATTTGATAAAGAGCTAATTAAAACTTGTTTAGGATTCGAAACTTAAGCCCCTTTTCCACTGCACAAAAGAACTGCTAACACCCGCAAACATCTAGCTTTCTGATGTAATAAAGGCTACAACTGGCATTCACACTCGAGTCAGATGACTCTGCAGTTGTCACAGGTATGTATTGGCTCTAGTTCTGATTGGCATTGATAGAAATACAACACCCAGGTGGACACAATCATTTTAGCCCCTTTTACAGGCGAAATGCAATCAAGCGCCACCACAAAAGCAGCGCTCAAACATCGATCCAAATTAGTCTGCACTGAGTTTGAAAGAGAGACTCAATAAGTAAGAGATAGAAAAATTGAGGTAACCACTGTTAAGTGTTCACAGGCCCCCATGCTGCTTTCTACTGCTGACTGATCTGTTTTCTGACTTGTCCATGACATCAAATGTGACACACCAACCCCACACAGAAAGGCATACTCTTCTGCTGCAGAGTCATGTACACAGCTCTGGCCCACTGACAATGGGAAAGGAGTCTGTAGCCTATTTTTAGCAGGTTTACACACTGTGTACATGCGCTCATTCTGGTGGAAAAGGGGTATCAAAATTTAAGACTTCGGGGTTGTCTTGGGGCTTGAGTGCAAAAACTTGAGACTTAATCTTGGCTTGCAAAACTATGGCTTGGTCCCACCTCTGCAGTTTGGTCACACTGGCTTTGCTCACACTAACAGGATTACATCCACCCTCCAGGATTCATTACACCACGATGACCTTCCTTGTGTGCTTTTGAAATAACAGACGATAAGACGTGTATGTTTTTCCGGTAGCATCATGGGCTATACGGGACACAGTGGAGAAGAACACAAGCTTGGTTATGTTGGTATCTTAGTACGGGAAACTACTGTCCGTAGTACTACAGCCAGAATGCTGCAAGAAAATGTCTGATATCCTGCCAGACTTTGTGATCCGTGTGGGAAACATTTATTTGTGGTTTTAGTGGGAGTTACGTGCTGGATATTTCTTGAGGTGGAAAATCTCTTTTACAAGCGGCACTTGCAAACTGTGTGCAGTAATTGTACACAGCTTCCTTAGTCCTGTCACAGTACTCAGCTGGGTCCTAGCTCTAAAAAGAAATGAGCTCAGCAAACACCTCTGACCTCAGACCTGGCTTTAATCATTAAGATGTCAACAATAAGAAACTATACAGCAAGCATTAGTTATAATATTTAAATATGAACTTCAATCACAAAATTCAGCATCAATAATATAACTGAGCTCAGTCCACATTCTCTGTGAGGCCCACAAAAATCTCCAGTGGTTGGAATTATTTTTTTCTGATGCTGTGCAGTTGCAGCTCTTACTTTGGTTTGATTTCAATGTGAATCAAATATTTAAATGGGGGCACCATTCTGCTTCCCAAAAAATATCACTGAGATCAGCCACAAGATGGCCCTGCTCACACCACGAGTCTCAGTGACTTGATGCGTGGCACACGAGCTGTACAAAAAAGCCTCTTGGACCATAAAAACTCATCAGGATGGATATTTTGCAAATTTGCATAATGTGACAACCAGTAAAATGAATAGAAAACCAAAACACTTTTTTATAATAAATTAGCAAGATGTAAGTAAACTGGCCATAACTCATTTACAATTTGTCAAAACTCTTGCTTCTTCAGTGCGTGTTGGGGAATAGTTGTACCAAATCATTTTGAGCCTAGCCCATAGGGGGCGCCACATATACCACAAATGTGTACTTTAAAACCCAATGAACAGATTTTCACCAAGTTTGGTACACATGCTCTAGGGCAGGGGCGATTGCTCTGTGACAAAACGGGAGCGCTGAGCAGGTTTTTTTCATGCAGCAAAGCGAGACGGTCATTGGATAAATGCAACAAAATCATCACTTCAAGGGAGGCTCAGCTTCCCTAGGACCTAATGGGGTGGTAGGCGGGAGAGGACGCTCGGTGTATGCATGATGATTGGAGGAATTGTCTGAAAGGTCTTCTGACAGAGTGCCGTCTGGAGTTCCTTATTTCCGTAAGCCATATAGCTAATTTTCACCGTTAAACCCATCTGAAAATCTCTGAGGTGTGTTTTGCTGTGGTTCTATGGCATGAGTGTGGTTGAAAAACAGCTTAAATTAAATGTTCCTTTTGTAAGTTACTGCTTCGCTACAATATGACAGATTTTATGATGTAAACTTAAAGTGAGCTTCCCCTGTTTGAAAGACCAGCAGCCGCCACTGCTCTAGGGGCAAGTATTAAATAAGATCTGAAGTGTCATAATGATTGGTGCATGTGGGCGTAGCCTGGTTAACATTTTATGCTATATTATGCCTTTGCTCAATGTGACCTGGAATAAGTCAGAGATATGAAACTTGGCATCTTAACTATTGAAGATGGCCTATGGCTTGATTTAAAATTTGATCCCAGTCAGCCTGATGATGGTGCTATAGCTGACAGCTACATAAGTTCAAACTTTGACAGGCCACGTCCCTCATGCCATAAGCCTGATTGACTTGTAATTTGAAACACATCTACATCTCAGTGTGCTTTAAAAAAAGCCTCTTGGACAATTGAGACCACCATGATGGAATCTTTGCTGATTTGCATACTGTAAAAAACAGTAAAATGAGTTGACTTTTCTTAATTTTGACTCAATCAAAGGCAAATTTGGTTTACAGTCTTATCATTTCTATCATATGTAAGCAAGATCAGTCAGATTACATGGCCGCCGTTAATGAACAAACCTCGCCAAGGGAGGGGCTTGGCAGTAGTGATGGGAAGTCCGTCTCTTTTCAAAGATTTGGCTCTTTTGGCTCAGTTCCCTTAGAAGAGCCGGCTCTCATGGCTCCCAAATGGCTCTTCATTTAGTATCACTCGGAGCCTTCTATTTTAGCCTCATTTAGCAATTATGAACCGTTTGTGTGTTGGTAAGCAAGTTTTCATTCGAAAGAATGAATGAATGAATATTTTATTTTCATGTCTGGACATTTACATGACCCATCCCACATGGGATTATACAGACACATTAAATACAACAAAACAAACATTCCAGCTCATTGGACAGCACAATATCTATACATAAGCCTCACACAAATAAATCATACTCCAGGATATATATCAACCTATCAACACACCCACAGCCACCTAACCATAAAACAAAACACAGATCCAAAGATACAAAACAAAAAAAGATGTCTGTGCAGGTTTGTTGTTGACCCTGTTCTGATGGATATTTTCATTTTACAAATTCTGCACTCAGCTTTTTTCAGTCTCCAATATCATTAATGTGTTTGCATTTAAATCCGGCTCCCCAGTCTCTTTATCACTCTGTGTGTACCTGGCCTGTACCACTACACTACACTGTCTTTCACATGATGGTATGATCCCAGACTGTCCTCACATGTGAATGGCCACATGATGTGCCCATCAAAATAAAGTCCCGCCCCTGCCTGCATAGATTCTCAGCAGAGCTGAGCAGCAGTGGCTCAAGATTCATCTCTCCCCGACGGGAGTCGGCTCTTCTCATTCGCTACAAAGAATCGGTTCTTAGAGCTGGCTTGTTTGCAAACGACACATCACTGCTTGGCAGGTAATAGGCTAAAACTCAAGTTTTCTTTGACCAATTATGATTAAACTCACTGAACCCATCTGGTATAAACATCTGAACATACAGACCAAGTATTGTTCATTGTCTCACTCCTTTAGACGGAACTGAACAAGCTGAAGTGACTTTGCTTAGTCTTGTGAAGCCAAAATCCTGCTTGCTGCTGCTGCTTGTGGCTTTGATTTTGGGCAATTGAGCTGCTTCCATTTGTTGACCCAACACATTCTCACTTTTCCCTTGTCACATACCAACATTTGGTCATGGACTTTCAACGTTAAGAAATGACGTGCAAGTTACCCTGGGTGCGTTTGTTGTTGACGTTCTGGGACGCTGTGTCAACTTGTCTGTAAAATGCATTGTCGGTTTTCACTTGATTTTTTCCTTCAACGACAAACGCACGTGGTTATGTTTTGCCAACACACGTGTGTGGTTGGGTTTAGGCAATAAAAACGTGGTTTGGTTTCTGAAAAAGAACAGGGTTTGCTTTACAATCTTATGGGAAGTGAAGACCTGCCTCCTGGGTGAAAGTCAGTGGTTGTTGCTTTCATTGTTGTCCTGTCACATTTCCCCTAATGCTGCTAAACAACGCTAAATAATAACAGCGACTAGCTGACATGAAAGGATGGCTTTGTTTGTTGGTGCCTGATGCTAAAAGTCACTGACCAAGCACCAGTTTTCAATGACTTCAGAGTAAGACTGGGTTGGTCGACCGAAAACGGGCTTGAAACCAGAATTGCCAAGCTATATCTGTAATAGAAATCCAGTTAGCATTTTGGTTCCTTCAAAATGTATTTGCTAATGAGTTGTATATAAATATCAGTTCTAGGAGACTGTGTTGGTGTGCTGTAATCAACAGGAACTCTTCTCTGTTCTCTGTTACAGATAAATCAAAGCTGTCATTACCTACATTTGCTTCTGCCTCCTCCATCCCTGCCTCTGCAATACTTACTTAGACACACACTTTGAGTGTTGGCTGTTGGAGTGCCTAAGGGCTAAACATAGAGTATGAGGATAATCCTCATAGAGGGAGGTTTTTACCCTGTGAATTTAAATTTGTAGGGAAAAAAGCCTCCTCCTGCCTCTTTTGAATCAGTCTCCCACAGTGCTGAACCAGTCTCCTATCCTTCTGCTCGTCTCCAGACAGAGCTGGCTTGTCGTAATTTGAGTGTTTCAGCAGAATATTCAGGTTGCTTTTGGACAGGGTCAGGGCAGCTCATCACTTGGTTTCTGATGCATCAGCAGAAGGCTAAAGGTGCACTGGGGCCTCGTGTGAGAGAGGGATCTTTAGTATCTTGCTCTTGGAAGTCAACTCCTCTGACTGATACGTAATGTGTTGAGAAACTGCTTGGCTGCTTGATTGTATGTCAAAAGAGAGGTTCTGTTTTTTCTAGTATCTCTTAAATTTAAATTAAAAATCTCTTAAAGTTTCCACATCAAAGTGTGTCTCCAGGTGTTGGGGAGTATGTGAGTTTGTGTCTCCAAATGGAGCTGTACGAAGTCTGATGAATGCCTTTCAGTGATGTCACATGAGTCAGCATCAGATAGGGCCAAAGGCTTTTGAAAAATGAAAAAATTGTGGGAGTGTGGAGTTAGAAAGAAGTGAGCTGACCAGACCTTTTTAGCCTGCTGCCCATATCTGCTTGTGGCTAGGGGCTACAGGCAACATTAGCCTCTACTAGCATACCACACCCCAATTTCTGAAAAACAAAAAACAAAAACAAACAAACAAAAAAAAACAACTGTGAAACTGAAGTTAATGCACTCTGATTAGCAGCATGTATTCTTTAAAGCCGGCAGAATTTAGAAATAGCAGGGAATGTCAACAGCAATTGGCACACTTTTAACAGCAGTGGCAGTATGTTGTGTTCATGGGACTGGAAAAAAAATCTTGATGCTAGAAAGATAGCATTGCTGCTAACAATGGTAGGCCCACAAGCCCAAAAGCGTGCAAAATGTTTGTGTATGAAGATCAAGATGATAAAGAGAAGTTGGATAAAATAATGATAAATCTGGTGCTTTTTTTGAGTTTGGGGTCATCCCTATGTTTCCAGGGTTCTATGTTTCCTGGGTTCTATGTTCCCCACTTAAACCTGCAAAAAAGCTTCTATGTTCCCCGCTTACACAAAAAAGCTTCTATGTTCCCTGCTTACACAAAAAGGGTTCTATGTTTCCCGCTTGGTTGAGCGGGCAACATAGAACCCGGGAAACATAGAACCTTTTCTGTGTAAGTGGGAACACAGAATCTTTTTTGCAGGGTTAAGTGGGGAACATAGAACCCGGGAAACATAGAACCCTGGAAACATAGATATGCTCCCCATTTAGATAGCTTCCTGAGAGACCTGAAGCTCAAAGCACTACACTGAGGGACCCCATGACACGGTACCAAATAGTTTCTGGTGTGGAAGATAACAAGGTCAAAGAGAGGCTATTGAGGGAACAGGAGGTGAGCTAGAGGGGGCCGTCAAGTTCTTAGCCAGAAAGTTGCACATGAACCAACCTCAAAGACTACAGCCAATGGCCAACCAGCACATATTTTCTGTGCCTGTGTGTGAGGAAACACCTCTCCACAGCAGCAGATGGCGGTAGTCTAAAATAATAATTCTTCTTAAAATAATTATTCAAGAAGGGAAACCAGAAGACTGTCTTGACGCTAATTAGCCACTTAGCACATTAACAACACAATCCAAAGTTGAAAGAACAGAGCATATTATCAGTGTGCCAGTGAACAATAACACAAACCGTCTGTAAACGTTTCTGCTAAAAAGCTCAATGGCTTAAAAAAAATTATCTTACCTTATGTAACAAGTTTGTTTTGGTCTCACTCCCTCTTGACCTTAGCTCTGTACTTTCCTCACTTCCGTTTGTCTTCTTATGGGCTGAGCTGAACTGCCAATCATTGAGTGATTTCATTCACCCGTGAGCTCTGCTGTTGCCAACACTGACTCAACATGCTGAATAGCTGATGGGGCCCACGAGGGGCAACGGTGTGGGACGCACCGCACGACTAGGGCGACAGACGCTGACAGCCCAACGTTAACCATTGTTCAACTATCGGCTTGGTGTGTCAGGGGCCAGGGCCTAATAAATACTCAGTTTCTACAGTTCCTTAAACAGTCTCTGCCATTATCCTCTGTGCCTAATGGGAGCTCTAATAGATTTACCAAACTGTGTGTTATCCATGCTCACACTCTTATTTCTCACTGCTGATTTAGGTGTGATAATTGGTGGTGCTGACCTTGCAGGTATGAATGTTTTTCTTGGTTGTCACTTTGTGCTGGTCGTGTTCCTGCAGGCTGCTGTCCATTCTCCACCAGTTGCAGTGAATTGGGTCTCAGTTTGTTTTGGGGATATCAGTGTTTCATTAGTTTTCAATCTCCTGTTTCTTCTGTAGATTTGTTCATTTTTGGTCTGTACATATGTGTATGACCTTTGCTCTGCACATTTTTTTCGGAATGACAGCAAGTTGCCATTGGTTCTGCTGCTTCAATCTTACCCTTTCTCCTTCTCTCGCTTTAGGTGGTTCCCTTCTTCCTCGGTCAAAGTTAGTGTTTCTGCAAGATTTGTCTGTCAATCTGCTTTGTATTTTACTTCGTGCTTTAATTCATTGTCTCTTTCTTTTTTCAGGGCCACAGGGATCTGCCTGGGTGGCTTAATCACTGGTGCAACTTCCAGGGTTTACTTGAATATGGGACACTCTATTAACACAGCCCAGTCCTGGGAATAAATCCTCATATTCACTTAAAAAGTCTGTCTCTGGTTTTTCTTCCACTCTAATAATCATGTTAACCATCCCTAGTTCAACACGAGATATACTTCCAAGTACTGCTCTCACATCCATCTTTATTACGTGAAAGTCCTGATCATACTCTTTGTCCTTGTTTTGGCATTTAATTGCCTTCTGCCCTAGTGGCTCCACTTGTTGCCCTTTACCATAAACCACTTGCTTTGTGAATGATTTGTTCCGTTTCTTTCCATTCAATTTCAGTGCTTCCAATTGTTTCTTAGATGTGACAGTACAGTTAGCACCTGTATCTATCAATACTGTGGGTGTCTGGTTGTTTATTTTCAGCGTTTCTTTTCAGTCATTTTTGTCTCTTCGCACATCCACTTTGACCAGCATGGTAACATGATTCATTTCTATTTCTTTCAGTTCAATAGTTTTTAGAAGCATGTCATCATCACTTGCTGTGTCACGTACGATCCCTTGTAACAAATCTGTGTATATCCCTGGCATATTTTTGCATAGTGGTGACATGAGTTATAAGTTTGGTCATATGCAGAGCACTTTCTTGGCCCATGTTTATACCTGCATCTTCCACAGTCTGCTTTTGGGTTCTCTTTCTTTGTGCTTGTGGTCTCTCCCTTGTTAATTTTCTAAACTAACACTTCCAATTCTTCATGTAGCTTTTTAAGTTGACTTTAGCTCTCCTCACTAGTCAGGCAAATATCTACTGCTCTTTGAAACATTAGACCTAGCTCTCTTTGCAATCTGCCTTGAATCTGATCGTTTGTTATAGCACATAGGCCTACAACTCTGTCTCTTATTAATGACTTATTTAAGTTTCCAAATTCACAGACTTTCGCTGTTTTTCAGATTAGTTATGTATACATCGATGGACTTTCCCTTTCCCAACATAATTGTCAAACTGAGGACTTTGACAGTATAACCAGTAATGATCCTTCCGCAGGTATGACTTTTACTTCCTCTAAAATAGTTAAGTTTGAACATCTTCTCTGCGACATGGAGTAAAGTGGCATATTTTACTTCCTCCAACTTTTATGTGATTCCACTTATGATTAGATAAATCTCAAATGTTTGAATTCACACACTACAGTTTTCAGCCAGATTTCCTTCTACGCTCAAAGTTTCTGGTGGTTTTTGTTGCTCTATGTTTCTAATTTATGGGTTCATTTTGTCTCTGACAAGTTTGCATTCCTTTAAACCATTTGGTAATAAAATCATCATTGTTCATTGCTCTATCGCATCAGAGGTGAAGTGAGTGTTGTTGTAAAGCACAATCATAATTCTTCAAAAACTGCGTTGGGACATGCTACGATGGATATATGAAGGCCATCTCAGTGTTGTGAAATGCAACAGAAGGGCGAGAGACTGGGTATTCCGGCCTGGAGTCAACAAAGGCATTGAAACACTGATAAGGAGATGTTAAACATGCCAGAGACATTGTTAGTTAATTAGTTAGTTAGTTAGTTAGTTAGTTAGTTAGTTAGTTAGGTTTTATTGTGCCCAAGGGGAAATTCTTTTTCACAGCACTGTACTTGTTGGACTCAGCATGAAAAACAATGACATACAAACACTGACACCATCAGAATATATCATACTTGCGAGCAGCGCATAAAAAGTAACGACATATACAGCATATAAATATGACACAATCAACGGGGCCTGTTGTTCAGAGCAGCTATGGCTGCGGGAATCAGGCTTTTCCTGAAGCGAGCCCTTCTGCACTTCAGTGTTTTATACCTGCGTCCTGAGGGCAGCAGGGCAACATGCTCATTTAGTGGGTGTGTGGAGTCCTGTTCTATTGAGTCTGCAATATGTGTGATGGCCCTGTTATTAAGTTCAGTGAGCTTGGGTGTGCGAAGACCGATGATTTTTGCGGCAGTGCCAGTTATGCGTGTGAGTTTAGTCCGGTTTTTGACAGAGCATGGTGTAGAAACAGGTAGAACAGTACAGTAGGATGGAATGAATAATGCTTTGGTACAGTAACAGCAGGAGATGTGGAGCAACATAGAACAAGGCAAACAAAAGAAGGAACAAGCAAACCAAAGAACTCATGATCATAGCTGATGTATCATCAGCACCATGGCCTAAGATAGGATTAGACTTGTTTGATTTCAAAGGTAAAGAATATCTAGTCACTGACCATTACGCAGACTTCCATAAAATAGCATTCCTATCTAACACATGCATGGCATACCAATCACAGTGGTGAGTGACTATGGACTGTGCTTCAGTAGCGGACGGTGGCAAGAGCTCAAAGAACAGTACAACTTTAAGCATGTGGCATTTAGTCCTCTGTGTGCACAGTACAACAACAGAAGCTTAAACATAGGTCATCCTTTGACAAAATAGTTTTTCACTACTATGAAGCAACAACATAGTCAGGATTAAAGGTCCTGATGGATGGAAGACAAAAGCCACCTAGAACCACAGTCATTCACTGTGACTACAGTGATCTTCAGACACTATCACCGCAGTCTTCTGAAAATACCAGAGACCGTTCAAGAAATCAGTGAGCCCACACTGAGTCTGAGTCCATCTCTCCACCTCCCACAGATGCACACCAACACACATACTCCATGTTAGGCTGTGTAAGATCTATAAGAGAAATCAGAAAGCCTGAAAGACTGAATTTGTGATTACGAGACTTAATCTGACCAAATGTTGGATTGTTAAAAAAGCATGATGAGTATGTGAATTTTATGTGTAGATTAATGTTCAGGGCAGGCTAATGTCTCATACAGACCTGTACAAACAAAAACGATTTATACTTGTTAGTATATTACAACCAGGCGCTTGTGTTGCAATGACATGATCTAAAGAGAAATATGTAAGATAACTTTCACCTGTCATTTGTTTGTCTACTTGTCTACCTTTAAATTTTTTTGCCTGAAAGAAAGGGGGGTGTAATGATTAGGTGGTAATATACATTTGACCACAAGGTGTCAGTAGCAGTTTGTGACCTGATGATATTGTCATAAAGGGAAAGTGTTTTTACAAGAGAAGAAGACCAATGTATGTGCACCTGTAACCTGCTCGCATTGTTAATAAAGGAATCATGTCGTGATATGAGAGTCAGTTACTTGCCATATGGAGACAAATAAAAAACAACAACAAGAAATAGTGGTAATATAAACAAAAATAGTATAGCTGTAACAGAGGTGGTCACAGTCACCAAGGTATTTAACAAGAGAATAATGTAACCTACATTAGATGATGTTGCTTTGTTGTTGAAAGAGTTGATGATCATTACAGTGATCTGTATGAAGATCTTATGTCAGCTTTCAGAGTGAGAGAATCTTTCTAACAACTACTGTAATGTAGAATTTGCTGTGATTAAATTCCAGTCATAAAACGTACCAATAGAGTTGCTACAGCCCTTAACTGAAGGTCCATCTCTGGAGTTGCTACCCTCCTTCCTCCTGGTGAAGTAGTCTCCCATAGGCAGGCAGTGAGGTGAAGGGACCACTTTGGATTTAATCCAATAAATAAACTATCAAAATGTCAAAATGCACACAGACCTAGATACTATGCATTAGCATGTCATGTTTTTTTTTTTTTTTTTGAAAAAAAGAAATTTTGAATAAGCACTGTTTGAAATCTACATGAGATGCACAAGAGAGCCATTCAACTGAGAAAAAGAAGCAAAACATTCATAGCCCTAGATATGCATTATCACATTGATTGAAACATGGCTGTGCCTGAAATCTTTCATTTCACCACGTAAGCTTCACCATATTAACCAGACCTAACAGCAGCACTTACCACTTGTTTAAAGCTTCTTCATATATGTTTATACAAGTAGTTACCTGGGAATTGAGCCTTTGGTCATGCTTCGCCATGCTGAAAATGAATGGCGCTCAGCTCTGAGCATCATGTGCAGAAAACTGAAGGGAACGTTTACAATACGACAATATAGCAGATTACCACTCAGGCCAAAATGTTACAATGATGGCTCAGGTGCAAAATTCAAAGTAATTTTTCCATGAAATGGCAAGGCATGCAAACAAGAAAACAATAGGCTTTTGAAATATCAAGGTCCTATTGGTTGTTGATATCACTGAAAGAAAAAAGTCTTACAGTGTGTGAAAAATTCTGCAACCAATTACCCTTCCTTAACAACCAGGTCTGTGTCTCACTAAACTGAAAGTAAATTGCAAGAACTGAATTCGATTTGTAAGAAATGAATGTGGATGTATATATAGAATGTTGAATTTTCAGTGAGGATCAAATACAGTTTCAGTGCAACTAAATTCAATTTCATAATATTACATTTAGTTTCAAGTTCATTAGGATCCAGTTCCAAACTACTAATTTCAATTTCAAATTATGCTATTCAGATTCAGTTTTACAATGTCATAATTCAAAAGCAATACAAATTTAAATAATGGAATTTAAATTCAGTTTTTTAATATTCAAATGGAGTAATTCAATTTCAAATAAATGTTTCAAATTCAGTTTCTAATGACACATTTTTCTGCCCATAGACACTGCTCTGTTAAATTTGTTTAATTTGCTGGTGCACAGGCCCAGTCATCCTATCGGAAATGAGAAGATGCCTCAAGTTGACATCATAAAACACTGCAGTGTTGCCAGAGCTAACTGTGTGGTACCTGGTCTCTGAATTAGGTGTGGGGTATGCTAAGCTCTAAATTGCAGTGGAGCTTCTCCCCACCTCCTAATTTACTTAAGCCTGGAAGTATCACTTCATATTGCTTCTCTTCAGCCCAGAAGCAGCAGTCTGTGAAAACTTTTGCCTGAATCCCACACAAGGGCGAGTGAATTTCACATATCTGACAAGCATAACCTTTGTGGGAAACTATTTTAATTAAGATTAAATTATGCAAAACCTTTTTCTTTTTCTGACTTGCATGAGTCTCCCAGTATGGGCCATGACCTTGTGCCTTGGACATCTGTAAGAGCTACACTTCCTGGCCTCTCCACTGCTCAGATACATTTATTTCCAACTTGGCCAAGTGCCATCAGCTCATTTGGCCTGCATGACTACCAGTTTCAATGTCAGGTCAATGTCAGCTGCTCTGCCACCTCCATCATGGGGAAGTGTCATAAAGCCCAAAATGTAATGCTGCAAGGGTTTTGGGGCCCTATTCATATGGAGCCAAGACAGTGACTTCAGATTATGGCATGGAAAATAAAACTTAGCACTGAAAACAACTGAAAAACACAGACGCTGAGAAAAACAATAGTTGTATTGCCACTGAATAAAGTTAGACTGAAAAATAAAACATGGACAAGCACTGAACCCCCCAGCCGCTCAGAACACCTGTCCATGGGCAACCCCCCTCACTCTAACATCTTTCCATTTAGTGCATGTATAGGTTCTGTCTGTGCATGTGTGCGTATTTTGGGCCTGTGTGGATATGTATATGACAACGGAGTGAAAACACTGAATTTCTCCTTGGGGATTAAAAAAGTACATAAAATTTAGAAAAAAAAATGAATTAAATATACATATTCGAAAATCACTCGAGGTGTGCTGGGGGCATGGACAGGTGTTAGGGACTAGTTTGCTGTGCAACGCAACCTCAGGTTTAGGTCAGACAATGCTGAAATCCTAAGTATGACATCACAAAACTGGGCAGTGTTAACTTTGCAATAGTGGCTAATTTTACAATACAGAAGTGGGCATCTCACTCCAGTTATAACCCCCAAAAGACAACAGTTGCCCACTGCCCTGTATGACGCCACTCACATCCAGCTCTCAATCAGTGTCCTTCTTTAAGAGTTCATGGTGTCTCACACACACATGAAGCTCTCCAGTACAGAGAATTCAGGGATCCAAATATTTCATCTGCCAGCATCCATGTTCAAAGAGGCAGGAAATGGAGTGCAGACAAATCACTGTGTGGCCGATTCATGGCTAAGGTAGAGGGTGTGCAGGCATAAAGTACTTATCTGTGACTAGGGTAGACAACATACAGGTAAGAAAGCGGCAACTACTCATTCAGGAGAAACTCTGGGTAGAATGGTAGGGAAAGGACAGGAGGAGCAAAGACTAGATGGGAAAGTGCACTGCAATCAAAGATCACCTGGTCCAACATTTGGGTAGCAGACATCCAGTGCATCAGGTTCTTTGTCCAAGCTACAACCTACTACAAAGTCTGATCTCAACACCACTGTCACTGACTGGCAACTGGAAGTGGACTTGGGCCAGCAGTTGAAGTTCCCAGCCTGGATAACATCAACATGGCTGTGACCAGCATGATCATCATTTCTGAGTCCACCAAGCAACGGATCATGCTGGAACTCAAAGGCCATTGAAAAGAAGCACACAAAGTATCAGGCGCTCGTGAAAGAGGCAAGGCCGGTGAACTCACTGTTAGCCTGTGGAGGTCAGCTGCCGAGGACCTGCGGGGTGTTCACACTGCAAGGTGTTGACCGTACTGGGCATCACCAGGGAGGCAAAGAGGAAGTCCACCAGATCCACTACTGAAACTGCAGAAAAAGCTTGGGTGGCTTGGATCAAGAGGGCAGATCCATTGGGGAATGCTGCTGGGATGCAAGCTGGGGTCTGATCAACCCCAGCCTGGTCACCAGAGTGAGGGTGTTTGATGTTGAAAGACCGGTGACCCCAGGTTCCATCATGGATGATTCATCCCAACACTTATGCAGGATATGTATTTCATCCTCATCATGAGCATTTCTGACAGCAGATTAACTGGAGAATACAGTATAGATAACTACCTCAAAGAATATATGGACTAATTAATGAGACATTCAAGGTTTGGGCTGAATTGAATGAACTCTCCTTAGCCTGGCCTGTGCTCTGAGACTGCTGAAAGTCAGAACTGAGGAGAACTCACAGCTGACAAAAGCTGCTATCAAATCTTCAGTCACAACTTCAGTTGCGAAAACATCAGATCACCCTGCTGAATGCTAAAGGAGAGAGAGAAAGAAAACGACCAAGCTGCGCTGTCCCATGGGATCAGTCACATCCACGAAAACTCGTGAGCTCCCAGGAACAATCCATGTGAGAACCAATACTGAATCATTCGCTGCGCTCTACCCTCCAGAGCAACTTTTATTCTGACCATCCATCTGAGTAGATGAAACTTTACCTTTTCTTGTGATCAGGGCTGATGCTGTATCATAAGGGTGATCAGGGAATTTTAAGTTGTAAGTAAGGCCCTCCATCAATACATCCAGGCCATCACTAAACTGTTGAAGATGCATTAATTCATTTTTAACAAGTTAATAAAGGGATGGGCAATATATTGAATATACTAGATGTATCACGCTCAGGGGCGGGCTGGAGTTGAAATTCAGCCTGGGAGCTTGGTTTGGAGAGGTCTTTTTTCCGATTGCACGACGGACGCAAGTGGAACCGTAATTTTAAGACGAATACTTTATTTGCAGTATAAAAACAATCTAATGATATTAACCCTATGGGCCCTAGGCCTTTTTGGGGGTATTTTTTCTGCCTTTACTTTTAAGCTCATATCACAGTCATTATAAAGGCTACAAACACATGCTATATCTTGTTTTATTTTTCAGGACAATGTGGGCAATCCAGATTTGCCATCATTCCATGTCCTTCTATGTGCCTGTATTTTATGTTAATTTTTATATCAATGAAAAAAAACAAATCTGTGTTACTAAATTCTTACATTTTTACATGTATCTCACCATAGCAAGTTAGAAGTTGACATATTTTGCCATATATGAAGAGGGGAGACTCTCTGGAATCTGGCAATATAAGCACCATGATGGTGGGACATTCTGTCACTTCACAGCTGTCCAAAACATGTGGTTTGTGCCAGGCGGACATGATTGCCAGTATTTTTTCATTATTGCAAGAAATTCCATTGAATCATTCACAAGTCAAAAATGTGTTTTATCTGAAAGAAACATGCAATATTTACATCTAAGATAACAGAAAAATAGTGAACCAAGTGTAATGATGTCCTCCAAGATAATTTTTGCCACTTTGTTTGCAGTTTTTTTGTTGTTGTTTTTCAGTTTCAGTTATATATTGGGGGGGCATTTTGGGCATTGGGGGGACGTGTCCCCCCTCAATGTATATGGTGACTACTGTCAGCATGCATAATTAGGCTACAGTTATCTGGGTGCACAGAGGTGAAGTGAGCTGGTCTTGTCATACAAAGTTTGATGGAGTGTCAACTGGACAATATGGAGATATTTGCATCTTGAAAGCCGGACTACAAATGTGGATAGACAGGGAGAAACACACGCAAGCCAATGACGTGGTAAGATACAATATTCCTCACTATATGAAGTGACTGATAACAAGATCTGTGTAATGGACTGTAAAGAAATTCGTCAGGTTTTTATTTTGTAGACAATTGATCTGTATTTATAGCGTGATGGGATGACAGCACAATGATGTGTGTGGTATCATCGGAAAGCACTGCGCTTTCATGTGATATACGTGGCATTTCTGTGCCATTCGCATTCGCGAGTAATCCATCCAACAGTAATGTGTGTGCAAAGCTGTATGAAAGCTCTGTTATTCATGATTTTAGTGTAAATTTATCATTTTTTTTCGCTGTGAAAACACTGGACTACCGACAAGTGCTTGATCTTGTCAGAAAGCTACGGTTCCGCTGTTTCACGTAATATGTGTGGCTTCTCGCTATGATGCAAGATCGCAGAGAAAATCCATAGAGAAGAACAGGTGTGAATTTGGACGCACTATATGTCTGCTAATTTACCCCGCTCCTCTTTCTTTTTTTTTTTAACAGGAAAACAACAGTTTAATGACTGAGCCAAACACATTTCAATAGCAACAAGGATCAGCTCAAACTGGGAGGGACTGCTCGTATCGATTGACCCAGTCTGACGTTACACTCTGTGCCACCTGCGGCTGCAAGGGCAAGCTGCTGCGGTCAACTGTGGCTGCGTTTTATGGGGTAAAAAACGTTCCGACCACCAGCTGGTTCGGCCTGGAACAGACTGGCCAGTCGGGAATAGCCTACTCCCGAACCTCCCTATGGCCAGCCCGCCCTTGATCACACTGATCCAGACCACTTTCTCCTGAGCAATAGTGTGGGCAGGTGAGCTGTGTTTTTCATCTGCAAGGCTACAGAACGCTACTATTTAGTCGTATCTTGCGACCATGGAGCACCACTGCTACTTGCAAATATTATTAATATATATAGACTGAAGAGCTGTTAGCTGGTTTCCAGTTCACAGTGAAAAAATCATTACATTTAACAACACTGCAGTAACAGTTTAACTTAATGAGACTGACAATAGCATGAACAGAGAAAGCGTGTGTCTTTGTACCTGTAGGGCTCTAGACTGCTAGTCAGTCACATTTTGCAACCGTGGAGCACCAGTGTAACTCGCAAATACTATTAATATATAGACTGGAGAGTTGTTAGTGTGTTTCCAGCTCACAGTGGATAGATCCTCACGATTAAAGGTGCCTCTGCAACAGCTGAACTTTCTGCTAACATCTGACTCTTGATCACAAGCTTCAAAACATCAACACTTCTGGCCTGAGACAAGCTGAATGTTTCAAAATAAAAGCACCAGTGATTTCATTTTGAATAATAAAGAATAATACTTAGAATAATATTTAATTCAACAGTATTTTAATTAACTTTATTATGACAGTGATTTATTTATTACAACAGTACTTCATTTAACTTTATTATAACAGTACTTTAATTTGTTACAACAGTACTTTATTTAACTTTACTATGAAAGTAGTTAATTTAATAATTTTGTATTTGAGTAGTACAGTACTTTGGAGGAAATTTTAAAATATTGCAATTTATATTGTGTATCATGATAAAGCCTAAAAATATAAAATAAATAATATAATAATTATTCTTAAGACATATTGCCCAGCCCTAGGTTAATGTTAAAAGTTTTTATCCCTTGGTGATCTCCTTTGTTTCTACAAAATCACCCATTTCACCACGATATAATTAACTGTTTTATCTGGAATACCTCACTCCATCATGAACTGCCTATTGTTGTACTCAGCTATTCTCAATTCACTGCATTCATTTACTTATATATTCCTTAGTAGTATTATCTATATTGTTAGTAGTCAAATGAACCTTCCATTTACAAAGAATCTGTTAAGTGTTATGGTCACTGTTGACAAAAAAAGAGCTTAGTAGCAATGTCCAGACTTGAGACTACATTGACTAATCTGTTATCATTTGTCCCTTTTTGAACGGTGGTAAGGTAAATTTCAATGCAAGTTTTTAATGTATGTTTTTATGTCTGATGCCCTAAATAGAGTTTAGACACTCTACGGCACCTTTAATACAAATTAAGGCATTATAGTTACATCAGCAAAGAAGCAAGCAGCTTATGCAAATGAATTTGTAGACACATATAAAGACATAATTAGTAAGGAAAGAGATTTCACTTCATGTATATTGTTCAGTAATTAGTAGGGGTTCTATAGAATGCCCCAGGAATGAGTCCTAAAACCCGGAAATGAGCATTTTAGCATTTTCCTACTCCCTGTTCCCTAGTCTTGACGTGGGAACAGGGTTTTTAATTACATGAATGAAATAAGGTATGTGGTTAACACAAGCTGAAGAGACTTTCTTGTTTTGTTTTGCAACATAAAATGTGTCAGTTGGTTGCTAACAATGGCTAAATGAGACTACAGAATGTCATCACATTGAAAACAGCTTAACAACCTTGTTGTGGGGATGTTAAGTCCAGTGACCATGGTGTAGTTCATTTATAGCCTAACATTAGCTTTTCACTGCTGGCGATTGCCTTTTGGCTTCAAAAATCATAGAAGTGGTGTTCATTTGTGAAGATTATCTTGCTAAAAAAAGGTGTATGTATCATTAATGTTTGTTTACCATGGAGTGTATTTTTTAGCAGGAATCCAAAATTCAATGAAAAAAAAATCCATAGGTTTTGTTGACGATGTAATCAGGGCAACGCTAACATCACATTGGTTGGGCGCACTCTGTTTTGCTTACTTCTTGCCCTATGGCCTGCTGGTGGTTTAATCTGGCCCTGCCAACCATATTTTAAAAAAAAAAACAACAACAAAAAAACTAAAAAATACACTGACTTGCCTGTTTATGAGGTACACCTACCTAAGACTAATGCCTTCTCAGTCAGATCTCATTGATATGAATGAGGTGGACAGACTGTTACAAACACCTGTTAGTAAAATACACTTAAACAGCAGCACAAACTATAGCCTCCCAACTTTATAAAGGCAAGATGGCAAAATTAACTGCAAACCTGTTGGATTAAACTGCCCTTGTTGTAATAACATTAACTGAGTATATAAATATACATACCAAGACTATACAGTAGATTCCTGTTGCCTTTTTGCCTTTATCTGACATTGTACAAAGGAGAGACGTTGAAGGGACTGGTTATTAACCACATTCAACAAAGGTCAAACATCATACTGAGAGAAAGCATTCCAAAAATGCCTTTTGGAGCATATTACATGAAGGCTAATGTCACAGAGTCTTTTCTATGAATATGGAGAATGTTATATGGCCAATGTCAAGTGTGCCCTCAGCAGCTGAAGGGAGGACACAGACAGGGCTGGTGGGAAAGTTGGATCTGTGAGGAAGCACAAAGAGAGGAGGTGATTAAGTGGGCTTACACAGCTCATCAGCCCGCTCTGCTTCTTAACTCAGGCTGACCTCGTTTAAGTTTCATTTTACTACTGAAACCTCTGACTCTGCCTTCCTCACTATTACAGTCATGCTGGTATTCTGTATTTCTTTCGCTGTGGTGGACTCTTATCTTTAAGTCTCCATGTATTTTTTTATCCTGCTTTTGTTTATCTTCAGATTTTTCTTTATTCCAGTTATCTGAGCTTTCTCTTCCATACCCTATGCCTGTCTTTTTTCTAGCCAATGCTGATCTTTATTCTTTCTCTCTTTAACCACAAACATTGTTTGGCTTAAGTAGTTTCAGTGCTCTCTCCCGTCAAAGATATCAGCTGAGAACTAAAGCAGGAAACCTTTCTCTACAATGTGTGATGAGACAGGCCCCACTGATTAAGCTCTAATGGACTGCACTGTCAACACCCAAGTTAAATTATCCAATTCAAAATGACAATTTTCTTCAGTTTTGGCCTCAGAAAAAAAACCTGTGTGGGATCTGGTCTCTCAACAAGATGTATTCTGAGGATTCAATTTCACCAGAGCTTTCTTCCAACTTCTAGTTTCTTCAAGACACTCAGACCATTAATGTTGAGCCCAGTTCAGACCAAAGATTGCGACAAGAAGAAACCCTTTAAGAGAGTCGCAGAGAAAAGCTGCAACAGTGTGAACCGGCCGGTCTTAGCTCAACTCAAACTGGCTGATGGTTACACCTGCAACTCAGCTGGTCCGATCACCAGCAGCAGGTTTTGGAACGCAAAGCATGTTTACTGTGTCAGCAGCCAATCAGCTAGTAGCAAAGTCAAAGTCAAGTCAAAATAACCGCAGACGGCATGCTCACTTGCTACGGCAGGTGCTCTGTCCCTGCCGAGTCCTCCGTTTTCATCCTCACGGTGTGCCGTGTCAGACAGTGGGTCGCTCCTGCTGCTACCTGTATGTACTCATACCCCACACACACACATTCTCAGTGACTGATTAATTGGCGCTGGTCATTTATATTATTGTGGCATATTTATTATGGATACAGTCCAGCGTTTTGTTTCTGTTTTTCACCGTTTCATCACTACTACAAATGCAACTGTAGCCAGTATCTCACTATTACTATCCTCATTCATATTTTAAGAAGCTACAAATTATACTCAGCCACAGAATAAGCCTGAAAAGCTGTAAATCAAAACGGGGGTACAGAGATGTTGCTGTTGTTGTTGTTATTTGTTTTTTATTTCTTTGTTCATGCTCAGCATTATTAAAAAATGAGGGTCTCCCTCAATTGATTTCCTGAGTCTCAAATGTTAAAGGTTTGAATTAATGAATAAATGAATGAATTTTGTCTTGGTAGCAATAATGACTTGAAACAACTAAGCAAATGCCTTAATGGATGTTCTATGTGGTGGCTTATCTTTTCATGGAGACAGCATGTTTTCTCTTGGATTGTCTTGTCTTGTGGGTTAGAACTCAAGTTTGATGAAAATATACCACACTGTAGATCAGTCAACAAATAAAATGTCAAATGAAGCTGTCAACATCCTGTGGTGATAATAATTCAGTTGCACAATAGGGCCAATAATTCAGTTCAGTGGACATCGGACCAACATTTATCAGCACAATCTCCAGTCATGTGGATGTGGGGTATCTACTGTACTGTGTGACTGCAGAAGAATGTGTGTGTGTGTGTGTGTGTGTGTGTGTGTGTGTGTCCATTTATCCTCTTGGTTAACTCTATAAGAATTCCCAGAGGAGCAGCAAATGTAGGTCATCTCCAGTTGAACACTTTGAAAATAACGACAACCCTAATACCAAACAGCCGACACCAAGTCCCCTGTGGCATCCACTCTGGTATGTTCTCATCTGAATACCACGCATGAAGACAGCCTTTTTTTGGCTTTCACAAGATTATCTCTGTGAGATTTCTGCTCCATTGTTATAGCGGGCAGCAGAGTGCAGTTATGCACGTAACTGCAACCCGAAGCGTTTTATAATTCTTTCTCCTGTTATGTGTGTGACTGCATGATGTTGTATTGCGCTGTGAGTACTGTCAAATTGCCTCTGAGCACACAGCAGTACTTTGGCTGATCTTGTGTAGACACTAGACATGGAGTAAAATTAAAAGAGTGACTGGCTTATTCCCCAAAGGGATCTCTGCAGTAAGAAGAGTTATCTACTCATGTAATCTACAGAGCTGCAGTCCAGATTAAAAAGAAAACAATAACACAATGAGGGTTGAACTGGTCCCTGTTAAATCAGTGGCCTACATTGTTTCAGGAGGAAACCTGGTTGTCTTCTTCAATCAGTGCTTCTCTGGCTTTAGCACACAAGTCTTACACATTTGCATACACGCTATGGCTGTACCTGACTCAGAATTATGTCAGTCAAATCAGATTTGACTACTAAATATAAATATTTGACAATTCATTTTTTTCTTTCCATATTAAATTTTCAAGTTTGAATGGGCTCAGTGGGACATTCACCTTGACAGCAACATCCATGTAATATAGTAAAAAAGCTAACTACTGGAAAAAAAAAAATCAATACAGCATAGTACTGAAAACATTTGCAATACTGTATCAATACATGGACATCAAGTATCAGACTATATATATATGATCTGTATAATTTTTGCAAATACATATTTTAATACAACTTCTGGTACTAGAATAATAAAACCAATTGCTTTTTCAGTGCTGAATTTTTTTTCCTGGTGAGGTCAATAAAGGTTGTATTAAGCGGCACTTGGCAGGAAGTTCATTAAAACAAAAATGGAGGTACCAGAGAAAGAGATCAGAAATGTGCTGTTAGCATTTAAATCAAATGTTTGGACTTATTTTGTATTTTTTAACACAGAGGGAAAGACGGACTTGGATACACATGCAATTTGCAAGCAGTGTCTTATGAGATTAAAATACTCTACGAACATGAGGGCTCACCTCACATTCCAGTATCCAGAGATAGCATTAGCCACTGACAGCCAAGCTAGTGCTAAACTTGCTCCACCGAAAACTCATCCATCACTGGACATACTTAGCTTGACAAAACTACCATCCCACTCTGAGAAAGCTAAGAAAATAACACAGTCCATTATGTACTTCATGTGCAAACATCTGCATCCATACAGTGTTGTTGAAAATGAAAGCTTTTGTTGCATGCTAAAAACACCGGAACCCGGGTATATGACTCTGCCCCGACAATTTTTCACTGAAAAATCCATACTCGAGCTCAACAGAGAAGTGAAGAATAAAGTTGAGGAATCTTTGAGTACAGCAGGAAGGGTGGCATTAACTAGTGACACCTTGACTTCAAGGTCTCACAGAGAACTGGCGACTGCTGTCTCATATTCTCCAAACTAGAGCAGTACATGAAAGTCACACCGGAGCAAACACTGCAGACCTCCTGCAAAATGCAGCTTAAGAATGGGGGATTGCTGACCAAAACCTTGCTGCTGCTACTGACAACCCTTCCAACATGGGTGTTACCATTCTGTTAGCAGGATACCTACATGTGAAGTTTTTTTGCTCACATGCTTAATCTGGCCTGGCAGAGGGCATTAAATCTGCCAACAGTTCAGTTTGTCAGGTGTATGCTGCATTTCCTACAAGTTTTATGACTGTATTAGTCAGTCTGTCTGCTTTGCATCACGTTTGGCTGTAATAAAAATGATTAAAGTCAGATGATCAGACTGAAAACTTTATCTTATGAGGTAGAACAGATTTTGGGAAAATTTTACCTTGGGGAAATAATTTGCAGTTGGAAAAAGGGTAATAAATCACAGTACATCACAATATATTTTATCGCAATACTCAGCATATCGCAATACATTTAAAATCATAATAATATCATATCATGACCTATGTATCATGATAATATCGTATTATGAGTCCTCAGATGATTTCCACCCCTACTAACTACCCTAACAATGGATCAGAAGTGCAACAGCATTTTTGATGGCACTAGATATCAAACTAAAGCCAGAGACTGTGTCATACTAAGTTGCTGTGAGCTGTTAATTCACCACTTCCACACCACTTGAGAAAGAAGATAATGTCATCTTGTCACCTGACGGTGCAGTCTCTCCTCCTCTGTGCCACTACAACACGTCTGCAGCTGTCTGTACCAAAGAATAGTGTGAAAGTCAAGAGTGCTTACTCTGCAGCAAAATCTAGGGAAAAAACTCCTCCAGAAGTACACTGCACAGTACACTGACTAGCACAAAAAAAACTAAAATAATGGGCAGCCCTACCACACACAGACATGTTTTGTATGAAAAATTGTTTGCTGTTAAAAACACTTTTTCTTCTTTTATTTATTTTGGAGTACTTCACCACTGACTGCAGACTATATAAGTATTTGAAATCTGTCAGTGTAAATTATTTGGTATTGATACTTTTCTGTAAACAAGAGCTTGTGAAGCAACATTCACAATACAGCACAGGATGCAAACAGTCTCCTCCAAAAGACAGAAATTAAATCTTTTTTTTTGCAGCTCCTTGATGACTAATTTCTTCAAAGAGTTGTTGGTACATATTGTAGTATTAAAATGTCATATTTGAACATTAGAACATCCATGTTTGGAATGATGCAGGTGGCAAATGTGACTAACAGTCCATCTCATCAGACTCCACAGACAGAAATCACTTGAAAATGGAGGCCAGATAATTGTCAGCTCTCTCAAGAGAACTAGGAAGCTGATTCATTTGGCTCATCAAATTATCACAGATCTGAGTACTATTATCAGGCTAAAGCTGCAGCCTGCCTGTTACTCATAATGAGCAGCCAATGATGTAACAGCCCACCAAAAAAGAAAAGCAAGTAAAATACATTTATTTTATCAACTGATTGAAGGTATCCCTGATTCAAACTGACATTAGTTATCATCGTCCTGTGAAACCAATGAATTGAAGTCTTTTATGGTTCTTGATGCACAAGTTATGCATTGGGTGAATCTTGTAAATGTGCTTGAGACATGGTAGCAGTACAAAGAAAGTGAAAAGTGCACAGTGAATACAGGAGATTCCAGACTGGCTGTTTAGTCATGGGACAGTTCTGGGGCAGTTCTGAGATTTGACAGTGACTGTTTTGTGGAATAAAAAGGTCACAGCTTTGTTCAGCTGTGCAGCCCTGAATGGTTGGCAGAGCTGACTTTTTAAATTGAGCTCACTGGCCACATTTATCAAAACCAAGCCTCAACTTTTTGAGAAGGAAATCAGTGACAGCAATAGTGCAGACTTCCCAATTGTGTGAGAAATGAAATACCAACACTGTGAAAATGGGGAAATATGTAACTGTATTTATATCACATGGACATGTTCTTCAACCCTTTCTCTGTTTATGTGGAAGGAGTATTCAACGGGAAGCCCTTAGAGGCTTCAGTTCCCCATCTATGTTCACGTCAAAGCCAAGAGACTCTATTGACAAAAAAGTAATTTTAGCACTAAACACTGGAGCTCTTGGTTTACCACTGCTATGATCAGTTAAGCCCCATTTTCACCAAGCAGGCTGCTAAAGTTCACTTTCGTTCACGTGTTTTCTGTTTCCACTGTGTAAAGTTGTGGATGGTACCTATGGAGCTGTTCCTTACCATCCCCTTTTTTGGTCACCCCTGTCCTAGAAACACTGCAGTTCGTTTATTGGTCAGTATCAGACAGTTACTCTTGCTCAGGGCTGAGCTGTGTCTGGTTTTGAGGCTTATGTAACAGCTGTTCATACTGTGGCAAGTCTTACATATATGTTTTGCTGCCTCTCGCAGCAGCTCTGAGAAAAAAATAATTTAATTCACTGGGCTGATTGCCTGTAACTTTTAACATGGAATATTACTCAGTGCATGAGTTAAAGGGAATCCATTGACTATTCCATTAGTTGTTATTGTCCCTCTTGGACAACATACACTTTAATTAATGAGTAGATCTTCAAGCGTTTAAAAATATATATTAATTTTGACCATATTACAACACTAAATCCCTGTGCTTGTCTGAGAAGGACTAAATGCACAAACCTGTTATTTATAAATATCCCATTAAATGAGAGTCTCACTCTTGTCTGTTCTATTTTGCTCTTAAAATGTTGGTGTGCAACCCTGTTCTGTGGATGACAAATGAGATGCAGACTTTAATTTGTGTCATCGGTAATGAGGAAATACAGCCATTGCTGGACAGAACAGTGAGTGACAACAACCCGCCCACATTTAAGAGTCCTGCTTGTGGTGGAAATGGACCTAGGGTCTAGGTACCATGTCTGAAGGGTTACTTTTGGATCCAAAGATACTATACTGAAAGTTTTTGGTGGAAACATAGCTTCAGTTAGTTCAGTTTATTGTGTGACTTGGTGAATCCATACTAATCCTTTTAAATGCCAAAGTCAAACAATAACACAAATAAAATAACTGATCGAGGCAGCGGAAGACCAGCAGCTCCTGTGTTTAGCAATAAGTCTTTTCTCATAGGACCCTGGTATTAAAAGTTTGGACATACCTGCGTTAATAGCAGAAAAGACATATACAAAAGACATTCAGAACATCCACTCCTGCCTTCTAGTGGCCTACCTGTGCTGCTCTGGATGGTCCTGACGGTGGTGGCAGATGTGCGTGGTGGGGAGGATGGCAGCAAGAGCAGTGGTCTCCCTCCCTCTCCTTCCTCCTCCCCTGCACAGCCCTGGTCAATTGCCCGGACATAGCTGTGGCTTCGCATCCGAAAGCATCCTGGCATAGGCAGGGTGTCCATGGTGTCCATGCTGTCCATGGCAGCCTCCATGGCCTGGGCCTGCATCTCACTGTAGACTTGTTCACACACCTGTTCAATCTGCCCGTTCACCTCCACCTCACTCAGCTGGAGGAGGAGAGGAAAGGACATCAGAGAGGGTGCGAGCAGAGAGAGAAGAGGGGAGAAACAGGGAACAATGAAAAGGATGGACATTGGGGAAACTACCAGATACCAGAAAACAGTATACAACACTATTGTTGGTCAAAGTTTGAGCTGCAAGAAATACTTTTATTAGGGCTTAATTGCTGGTTTAATTCTTCTGTGGGACTTCTATCACTTTGCTTTGGGTCTGTAAAAATGCTGTTTGAAAGAGGAAACGTTTTCAGGTTCCACTCTGGATGCAGAGCTTGATTGAGGCCTCACTAAGGCAGCTTTCCAAATAGTTCAGTACGGTCTTGTTCCCTGAGGATCTTCACTATAGACAGGTCTGCAGTACAGCTGGGGGTGGAGCCTGTTGTCACCCCAGGGTGGCAGGCTCAATGCAGAGTCTGGGAGGGGCTTGATGCTGTCACAGTGGGCATGGCTTGCTGTTGTTACAGGGGGCAGAGCTCACTGTTCCAGTCAGATCTGGGCTGGATCTGCCATACATAAGCCACTTTTACACTGTCTCTCTTAAGACAGGAATTTTCCACCATTTTTCCACCTCAATGTTCTATATGGAAGGTATAATCACTGAATAAGGGGACAGCATTGTCTTGCCTTTAAGCCTGCATTGGAGATAGTAACTGTGCCGAAATGACCTCTGTATAAACAGCACATCAGGCAGCATAGGATCATGGAAAGGATGGATGTGATGTTTTGACAACATGTTATGCATGTGACCCACCACGGGTGATTTAAAAAGTAGCAGTTTGCAGCTAACTCAAAGAAGTGACAATGAGATTTAGGAGCTCCTTAACCTCCGAGCAGAGGACAAGATCAGCTGCCATATGACAGAGGTGGTAAATGATCATTATTGCCATGTTAATGCTATTGTTACTGTTTATAAAACACTGCTGATGCGTGGTGGTGTCACACCAGAGGCTGATGCTGTTGTGCTAAATTTCATGCCTGTCACGGCTCTTTTGCTTCCACAATGCTGGCATGCTGCCTAAAATCACACACTGGAGTGGCATGATGCACTGTTGTTTGGTTCTTCGCTCTGCATGGTGATACAGTGTGTACAGTAGGTGTTGTTTGGTAGAAAGAAAATAGTTCCTCATGAAACTGCTCTCAACAGGTCTCAACAGACACTCGAGACGGCACGAGATCTAAACATTAATGGTGTCCCCCTCAGCTGAACTTCAATGTTAGCTAGCGTCATGATGCTAGGTGAGCTGGCAGTAGATGCTTGCCTCCTTCTGGTGGATAAAGCAGGTGTCCCACTTACAAGGCTGTTGCCGCAGCAGCCCGGGTTCGAGTCCAGCCTGTGGCCCTTGGCTGCATGTCATCCCCTTTCACACTTGGCTGTTCTGTCCATTAAAGGCAAAATGCCCAAAAAATATCTTTGAAAAAAAAGATGCTTGCCTTCTTCTGTCATCTAGTTCCATTATATTGAAGAGAAGGCAGACATCTCGATGGCCGATATCTCCAACACTCTGCAACTCACATCAAAACTATCTAGACTGATAAATAACACTATAGTAACAGGAAAAATATGTGGTTTTGATTTGGGGTTGAACTGTGCCTTTAAACTTTTGCCAAATCCTGTAGTGCGGCAAATGCATATCTCCTCTCCAGAAAAGCTTAACATGCAGTTGATTGTTATTCTTTTAGCGAAAGTATACCCTTCAGTTTGTTTAATATTGACCAATAGCAGCTTCAACAGAAAATTTCACATCAGCTGCAGACATTTTGGTTGTTTTCGAAAATGCCTCAACAGGGCTACTCTTTCTGGTCTTTGTCTCAAATAGCCTCATATTAGATAAACAGTTGTGACTGGCTCTGCACATCTCAAGACGCTGGAAGTCTGTCCAAAGCAGAGGGAGACCAGACGCATTTGTCACAGCCAATCAAATATGAGCCCACAGACTTGTCTGGTTCCCAGGCAAGGAACAAATACCTGCTGCCTTCAGATGGCTGTGAAGGGAGTCACCAGAGTAAAAAAAAGACCATCAATACAGTAGCACTAACTGTCATGACAGACAGAGCTTTAGTCTGCATAGCTGGCATTAATGCCATAACCACTGGCTGAAAATCAGCTTTATCATGTTGTAGAATAAAGTTATTGTTGCTGTCACAACAATTAACTCAATCACACATATTACCAAACTTATTCATGTTTGATGAACATTTCTGTTCCAGGAAACTATTTCAGCAAATAGAAATTATAGAACAGTATCATAAACTGCTAAACAGACTCATCTGACTGAAAAAAAAAATAAATAAAAAATACTAATTGACAGTTTTCTCCTGGTACCCATTTAGTAGGATGTAAAATTATTATGTGTAAAATTATCAGAGACTGTAGATGAAAGATACGCATCATTCCTGTTGCTGTGTGATGACTGCATGTGTTTCAACTACTCAGAAAAGACTTAAAGGGATTGTTTAGATTTTTTGAAGTGGGGTTGTATGGGGTACTTATTCATAGTCTGGGCTTGCAGTAGATCTAAGATGGCTCGCCCCCCAGTTTGGAGAAGCAGGCTGGAGTCTGATATAGAAGCTAAGCAATGTGCTGCTGTGGGGGGTCAGCAACAAAAACTATTTTAGCCACCTAAAAAAATCAATATCAATTTAAGTGAATGCTATACTGAGAGTATTTTTACTGCTTTACCTCTCTGTCAGACAGTACTTTCTGACAGGAAAGCTGTTAACCCTTTCAATTCCCCATATATGCTCTCGTCAAAGCCACCCGACTCCTGAACCTCAGAGCTGTCAGTCTATCACTTAGTTAGTTTTTGTCATTGTGTTACTTTAGTGAACCCGTCCTTACCCTTTTTAACACCAAAGTCACACAATAACACAAACAAAATAACTGATCGAGGCAGTGGTGAAAATCACTGTCTGACGTTAGGGTGAAGCAGTGAAAATACTCTCAATATAACTTACATTTAAACTAATAATATTTTTTTTAGGTGGGACTCTTTTTATGTGGCTGAAATATGATTTGTTGCTTATCCTGTCCACAGCAGTACATTGTTTAGCTTCCATGTCAGACTCCAGCCTGCTTCTCCAAACTAGGGGCACACTGACTGACATGTACTGTATGTAATATACAGTCTATGGTACCCCATACAGCCCCACTTCAAAAAACACTGAATTGTCCCTTAAAAATTCTGCAAGTTGTTGTGGGAAACTCACTCATCAAACATCAGTATCCACACACTGGCACATAACAATCTTCAAAAAACAAACAAACAAACAAACAAACAAAAAAAAACAATGTAAGGCAAACAGAAAAAAATGTGTTTTTTGATTTTAGAATTTTAGAGAGACAACTAAAGCCATGAAAATTGCCCTGCATCTGTGATAAGAGGATGTCTGAGGAAGTTTTTAACTCAAATACAATTTCAAGCCAAAATGAGCACCAAAATTACATTATGCCATCTAATCAGCATAAATACCACCTCATATGCCCTGCTCCCAAAAAAGAAGTTTAGACAGAGGAAAACTGCATAATCCGCCATCTAAATCCGCCATCTATAACTGCCATCCACACAGGATTTTCTGTAACTACCATCCAGTCAGGATTTTCTATAACTACCATCCAGTCAGCTTTTTCAAACTCAAGATAATGTTTCTAACTACATCATCTTTCCACCATCCAAATCTATTATTTTTCAGGTTCATGTAAAGTAGATACCATCTCTTACCGTCTCTCTGTCTTCAACACAGACACATACACATCCCATCCCACATTATTGGGGTCTATTTGTAATTTTTATCCCCTTTTCTTTTTGTTTTCCAATCACTAAGCTTACTTAAATCGAAAACGAATTGAATGGCTCTCAACTGCAAGACAAAAGCATATTGTGGCAAGTTGTTAAATTGGGGTTTTATGGTTGGGTCCATGCAGAGAAGGACATTAAAACGGTTAATAGAGGCAGTTCAGTATGGTAATGGTAATTAGGGACAGTTCAGGATGAGTAATGCAAGTGGAGGTTCAAGGTAAGGTTAAGGTGGAACAAATGAAGGCTTATTGGGCACAGCTAATTTTATGTGCTGTAGCTTTGAGGGAATGCTTAAACCATCCATAATAGGTGCAGACTGCTGCAGTGGGCTTATTTAGTAAAGTAATGTTTATTCCAGAGTTACCAAAATGGTAGCAACACAGAGTTTTCATTTTAAGAAATTATTACCGCAAAACATGGATGAACAAAACTTATATTTTGATCATGGACAAGTGGCCATTGTATAAGCCAGGTAATCATGTCTAAAGTGCAAAGCTAAGAAAAATAACTGTAGAAGTAGACATCAGTGCTGTGTGTAGTTTCTTCAATAACCATGTGCTCATGAATTATCTCCTATATAACTAACATTAAGTGAGATTAATATTCAAAGAGGAATAAAATAGAAAAACATATGATGCATTGTCACTTCTTCTGGCATAATTCTGTTTTGTTTTTTTTTAATTGTCAATGAGTCCCATCAAAAGACCCAAACCAACAATGTACTAGTTTTGCAGAGGGCTGGACAACATGAAGAGAATCTAATTTCACAATATTTTTCACCAAATACCTCTACTGATATTGTGGGGATATTTTAAGGTTGACTATTGCTGCTTTTATAAAATATTTACACAACTAGAATTATCACTCTGGGGTTGTATACCTCCATGCACCAGTCAAGTTGCACTTATAGTTTACATCCATGTCTGCGAAAACATAGATGCTTCACACATATCTTCCCCGGGCAGCACAGAAGATCTATACAGTCTGCACAGTTTCAAGGTGGAGACCCAAGATTAGTGTCACCAATTCAGTATCGGACCAAAAGGCATAACAAGATTTGATAAATAATTATCAGTCATATGGATATAACAACTAAGTGGATAAAGGCAAATAACAGAACTGTTAGAACAGTCTGCTAGGTTGAGAAAATCACAGCACCTTGCTGTAATACAGCCTTTCAAATGGTAAATTTACAATTTTACCATATCAAATATACATAGATATAGATATCAAGTATCATATCACAATATCAATTTAATATCCACATATATCCTAGCCCATGTTTCATTTTAAAAAAGGCTCAGTAACTCCCTGAATTAATTTTTACGAAACACTAAAACACTACTACAATAGGAGTTAATGGAGCATTTGTTAGGCACTATCCACATTAATACACATTTGGTGCCCTAGTGAGTATTTGTGGCAGCAGGATGTGGGATTGAGTTAAAATAAAGCAAGTGTTCATGGTAATGAAGGAACATGTCACTCAGTGCAACAGAGTGGCTCATTGATATGTTTATAACAACAACGATGCTCCGTGACATAGTGGAAAAAGATATATGAGACACACAATACATACTAGCAGATACATTCAGTGTTGGTTTGGGTCTGCACATGGGATTTGGTGACAACAAGAAAAATATTACCAGACATATCCTTTAACAAACACTTGTAATGTGATGGATGAATTTGTGGAGTTGGAAACATGACTCTCATCTTCCAGTCAAGCCCTTAAAGTGCAGACATGCTGGTGGTGCACTGTGCACAGACCTGCACTCAGATAGAATTTGAAATAATTTTCAAGCAGTTAAGGGTGCACTGTTTTTCAACCAGGACTCCATGTGTCCTATCACATCCTGTCATTTATGATAGGCATAACCAGGTGTGGGGTGGTGTCTTGAAAGATGGGTGTCCTTTGGTCTCTGCTAGCTACTATGACTTTTAATTACTGTATACTCAACCATTGTTTGTTAAATGTATCAAAGACAGAGACTCTCTTTAGGCTTGTTGCTGTTTTAGGCTGGGTTCAGACAGACACCAGCACTGCATGAAAAACAGTCCTGTCAGTCAGTTGAATGAGACCACTGCATTGACGCAAACACTAACAGGCCTGGCAAAAAAAAGGAAAAAAAAGGAACAACCTAGGGTCTTCTAGAAAAACAATTGAACCTGGACACAAAGCAATATGAAGTCATTTGGCAGGGCTGGCCAATCGAAGGCATCCACAGCCACATAAACACAGCACTTTTTGTAACACATTGCTGTTTTCTGTATGAATGCCTGCGTCGGAGAAAACCTCAGTGATCTCAACGGACAAAACTAAACTCAGGGATCAACAAAGTCTAGTGTAATTACGTGAAAGACTAACATGACTAGCTGCAGCCTTGCTTTACAAGATGGATGTTGATTGCTATTTTTAGGTTGGTATACAGTAAACCCACCTGCTCAGAGGTGGATATATGCAATACTATACTTGTGCATATGCATTGCTACACCTCTGGGCATACCAGAGCCTCACTGATAGCTTCAGTTTTTTTCAGCTAAGCCCTCTGAAGCAGCTTCTGTCAATCTCTTTGACCTCTAAACCCACAACAATCTTATTTTTACAGGGGAACAAAGCCTATGCATCATGGGATGTTTGAATATCTATATATCCTTGGTAACTGAACAAACTCAATCTCATTGCAGATGACGACCGTGTGACGTGGTAAAGAGCTGATGAATGAGCAGACCTTGACAACTATTCTGATTTTCAAGGCAGTAAATAATGACTTGGATTGGATTGTGTTTAGGCCCAAGGCAAAGCTGCAGAACGTTTCTCTAAAATAAAGGAATGGTGAAACTGTGCTATGTTTAATCATATATGATGTTAAATATTTCAGTAAGGTCTGCATTGAAAGACAGTGTACCCGTCCTTAAAAGGCAGAGAAATAAAGCGATACAGCTGGTCATACTGTATATCATCCTATGCTTGGAGTCATTTCCAAATTAATAAATCAGAGAACAAAAGAAATAAGGACATTAAATGAAAGTCAAGATTTGTTTCCAGCATGATATAGACCACACTCCACATGCTCCATCACATCCATCCAAGCCTTGTGTATCTATGGTAAAATGACTGGATGGGGCATTCTGTAAATATAAGGGCAGCAGTGTTGGCAACCAACCTGACTGATGGTGCTCATGGCCCTCATGTAGCTTTCATTGCGTGAGCGATATTGGGGTGAGGACAGCAGCGATTTGGGGTCGAGGAGGGTTTTGGGGTCCAGGGTATCCAGGCTTCTATTGATTGAAACCTCACTCACCGCACGAAGGTAACTGTGGCTCCTGATCTGCAGTTTGGGGGAGTGCTCCGTCGAAATCCTGACAGAGGGATGACAGGGATAGAGAGTTATACACAAGGTTATCTAAATTAGTCAACAATGAAATACTGTATTTCAATGAGAACAGGGGTTACCTGACCCTCTGTATTATATAAAAAACCACATCGTCTTCCAAAGATCTCCAGAGGACTCTTAAAACCACAGTGATGATCATAAGAACACAGCACCTCTGTCCACCAACTGGTGTTGAATGAAAACATTCTCCACACACACACAAGCATTTTAGCACCATTTCAGAAATCATCTCTGTCCACATGCCTGAAAACACATATCACATGACCATTCATATCCACTGGGCAAGATGTAAACAGGAAGCAGATTGTCTACTCTGCAGTTAGTTGCTTGGTTACAGAAAATACTATGGAGATAGCAAATTTTTGCTTGGACTTTGCTTGGATGGCGACAAAGTGGAACTGTTACTGAAATAGCATGAGTATAAGGCAGTCAAGGTGGCAGAAAACAGACTGGGAGTCAGTACAAAGCAAATATGGTGATAAATGCAATACAAAAAGTATTGTCAGAGGAAGGTATTGTGGTTGGAAAGAAGAAGAAGGATGAAATTACACAAAGGTATGTGGACCTAGATATAATGTTTTGGCTTGACTGATCCGACTGAACTGGAGAGCAAACACGGGTATCATTGTTCTGATTCTTCCCATCCAGACTAAAATGCAACCCTGGAGTTGTTAACTGGGGAAGCAGCGTTTTCGAAGGTCTCTGCTTTAGGAATTCCAAAACACCAACGTAATGTGCATGCTAGGCATAAATGTAGCAATAGATATACATTTTAAAACAAATGTGGATGTAGCCAAAGTGAAATAAAGATTGTAAAGTTAGCAAATTGAAATATCTAGTACCCCAAGCAGCTGTGAAATCACATTTTTGCCTCCAAACACATCTGACCCACATGCAGTCCAATAGCAGTTAAGTTAGCACTAATATTAATAATGCTATTTATACTACTGCAATACTACAGTAAAAAAATGTTGTTTTAAATGTTTTATTGATCTCAGTTTTTTCCAAATGCCAGCAATCTGATAACTTCGTCGTCTCCCCACCACTGAACAGAACATTTCATTATTATAGACCTTTACAGCTTTACATATCATGAGGTGCAGCATCCTCACACACAGAGGTTCAGTTATATTTTATTTATTTATTTATTTTTTTTTTTACAATTTATTTAACAAAGCAATACAAATAATGTGTGAGCCTGATTTCAGATGGTAACATCATATAAACTAAATAGGGGATGTGACAGCTCTATAGTAATTGCCTGCCCTTCCCTCTCCACTCTGGACTTACAGGTCATCACCATGCAGTTTTGCTGCTGTCCAGCAATCTTACAGTACATACTGACAATCTTATGCACTTTGTTTTTATTACTCACAGACAATGAAAAATACAAGGCAACAGAGCAGAAAGTTAGAATACTCTCCACAAAGGAGTGATAGAAATTGACCAACAAATTTCTGTTTACTCTGAACTTTTTCATTTTACACATGAACTATAGATGCAAACCTGTCTTACAGAGATCATCTTTGTTCAAAGTCCATGCCAGTTTGTTCCTAGGATAAGAGAAGGGAATTCCCACACATTGTTACTTGCAATAAACTTTATAAGATCAACAATGTATTAGTTGTCAGACCTTTGCCATGTTAGGTGAAAGAACAAATACAATTTCAATGAATACATAGATAATGCCTACTCAGATGAGGCCAATCAGATGCCAGGAGCTGACAGCACAATCAAACCCTTTTGTACTCTTAAGTGATTTAAGACAGGTGGTTGGTCAGTGACTTCTGGCAAAAACTGCCGAAAAAAGCTGTCCTTTCATGCTGGCAGGATACACGGCCGGTCTCCATTATCCTGTAACTGCAGGGTCAGGCTTAAACAAGACAACTTAGGTTTAGGGGGTGAAAGTCCAAGTAGGGCAGGTGGGAGGAGTGGTGGATGGGTTTCTGAGGCGTCTGTCGCTCAGAAAGTAGAGTGGGTTGTCCACCAATTGGAGTCCACTAATCAGTGGTTCGATCCCCGGCTCCTTCAGTCCTCATGCTGAAGCATCCTTGTGCAAGAAACTGAACTCCAAATTGCTCCTCATGGCTGTTTCATTGGTGTGTGAGTGTGTTAAAGACTAATGTAAAAGCGCTTTGAGTGGTCGGAAGACTCAAAAGGTGCTATACAAGTGCAGGTCCATTTACTATTTACTGACTTTCATGTGGGAGGCCAGTGTTCACTTCCCATATTAATGATAAGCCAAGCCCTGTTCTTTTGTTCTAAACACAACCACATGTGTGTGTGTTGGCTAAATGTAACCATGTGCGTTTGTTGTTGAAGGGAAAAAAAACGTCAATTGTGTTATACTGACTGTATACAAACTGTACATTTCCTGTGAACAGAAGTCTATTTTGAAAACAGACAGTGCATGTAACAGATTGGCATAACATATATGTAACAGTTGACTCGGTGTCCCAGAACGTCAACATCCAACACACCCCTGGTACCTTGCACATCATATGTCGACGTGGAAAGTCCATGACCAAACGTTAGTCAGAATGAGAATGTGTTGCGCAATCAGTCACACAAAGTGTGTGTATTTAGCCTAATAGAGGGCACCTCCCACGAAAAAAAAAATCATCGTCTGCAATAATTGTATAAATATGTACACTGAATGATATAATGTTAAAAATACATACAAAAGCAGTAATCATGTCAGGCTACTGGTAAGTCTCAGGGCAAACCGTAGGCCACCCCACAAACACAGATCGAAATGGGCATCAGGCAGACACAATACCAAGACCAAATACCCACAATAAGCAACATAGCAGGAAAACATTTCTTTGAAAGAGTATAAATATAGAAATAACTTATAAATGTAGATACAAGTACATATTCTCACAAAATAGCAAAACTAGATAAAAAGACATTATGTTGACCACTTGCATTGACCATGAGACCTTCAATACCTGGGCAGTAGAAAAAGATTTATAATTAGTGGGTCATCTGTAACCCAGTAACAACCTTACATAAAAAGAAAAAGGATTTGTCATAATAAATACTTATCAAATGTGAAATATACTGTATCATCTGAAAAAAATGTATATTCACAGCATCACATTAAGAAGCATCTCACCATTCAGACCTTTTGGGGACAATGTCTGTAAAGTGCATATCCAGAAGACTTTACATCTTATCAAGAGCAGGCCAGGGTCACCCCCTCTAGGTGGTGCATTAAGCTTCTCTAGCCCATAAAATCTCAGGTAAGAAATGTGATTGCGCTGTCAGCTCATGGGCTCTGATTGGTCTCACTTTAGCAGGCATTGGCTGCATTTCCCAGATCCGGTTAAGAAGATCTTAGCGCTAAGAGCTTCTTAAGCACACTCTTAAGCCTCCCGTGAAAGAAAAACGCGTTTCTCAGATTCACACTTAGCTTAAGAAGATCTTTCACTAAGGAGTTGTAAGATTGAGCTGACCCAATCTTAACATACTTCTTAGCGACCAAACGCTCACAGATCCAGCCGCGTCAGGCAAAATAATATTACAACGTGTGCCCTCACTGTACAATAAACACTTTGAATCTTGAATCTATATGTTTTATGAAGACCCTATGTGGGCTCAAAGCTGTGGCACAAGTTACGCACCGAAATCTGGCGGAATAAAAATAAAAATAAGAAGAAAAATAAGTATGAGGAATAACAAGTGTGTTCTTGTATGTGCTCATGTTTGAATCATCATGACTATCACTTATCATAATTTGTCCGCACATATCACACATCTGCATGCACATATGAGATAGTTAACTGCACCCAAAAAATATGTCAGGGCACAACAGAAACACATCCACCCTCCAAACCTGCAACATCAGATATCAGGCAACTGATATATGGTGTAATTGCGCTCAGCTGGAACCCCATGCTGCCTTCTTTTTGGTTTGGCTCTGAAACTCCTGCCACTTCTTTCTCACCGTCACCCAGTCTTGCAGGCCGCAGGGGCTGGAGGGAGGCATTTTTTTAGTGATGGCATGCCAAATGTGGTTCTTGGCCACTAAATTTCTTTTGCCTTTTGTTCTGCCGAAGAGTGTGTCCCGCTGCTGCCATACTTTATCCACCAGGATGCCCATCTCCCCTGGGATGAATGCAGGCGACTGCTTGGCCCACTTGCACCCTGCTTCTGCCATTCTGTCTTAATGAGTGCACCTAGCTACCCACGGGTCATTTTATATCTGCATTAACCAATTGCTGTGCATAAACAGGTGTGATTGCTACTTGGATACACCTTTTGGATAGACATGAAATTACACATAGACACGTGCAGCAGGGAATTAGCGCGTTGGGTGGCAGCTGTGTGTTTCCACACATCCGCACATACACTAACTCTTTTACAATTGTCAGTGTGCTGCCTGTGTGTTTTCATAGTTTATACCTGGCGTTTTGTCTGATTCTCAGTGTAGATTAATATAGTCCATAAATCTGTCAATTTTGTCCATCCGTGAACTGGTCACATTAAGATGATCATTAGCAGAGACAAAACGTTGATGAATGCAAGTAGGATACAATGTGGTCTGGATACACTACAGGTCCTTAAGTTCATTTGTCCTTTCGTCTGTCTTTCATATTTTTGTTTAAATATAATACATTTCCTCATGATTCTCTTACCAAGACTACTTCTTATTTAGTTGTAGTCTTGTTTTCATCATGAAAATAGGTCATTAACAAATATTTATCGTCTTAGTTTTCATTAGAATTATTAGAACACACATACACACGAGCAGCAGGGAATTAGTGCGTTAGGTAGCAGCGCCGTGTGTAACTTATGCACTAATTAAGTGGTGGGTGATCTATTTGCCTGACATCGATTGATTTAGTTTCAGTATTGCGGTAGTGGACAGCTCCTGTTAAGAATTTCTTAAAGAGTGATCTTAAGAGCGATCCTAAGAAGGGCATTAAGAACTCATCTGGGGAACACTCTTTTATCACTCTCTTTATCTTAGCGACTCGTCTTAGCTAAGACGTTCTTAACTGTGCTCTTAAGTCTTAAGATCGATCTTAACTGGGAAAAGCGGCCATTGTCTATAAATATTTTTAAAAAACATTTTTGATCTTTTACATAATCTGATGAGGGTCTGATGACTGGCACATTGTTTCTCTATCGTATCGAGATTATCTCTCCACCCAGTAGTTATATCCTAACTATGGGAATTATCACCATCTGGGGTAATCGACGTGGAAAATTAATAATCTTTAAGACACACCACTTTCCGTGGCCGGCATGCACCAGGCTATAAAAGCCCCACCTTGCACATGCACCCACTGATTAATTGATTTCTACCTGTCGGAGTCAACAGAGAGAGGAGTTTACCGTTTTGTCCACTTACCTTCTTTTAGGTTGGAGAGCTGACCTTCGCGGGTCCCTCTCGGGGATAGCTAAACACTGTTTCTTCTTTTTGACAATAAGGAGTGAAACAGTTGAGAGGGGTGCCATGTCCGTGTATTGCAGCTGTCTGTTTACACACAATTGAGGCATAGCAGCTCGCTCAGGCCTGACTTAGTTGGGGGGCAGTTCACGACGTCCCTCTGGGGTTTAATTGCCTGCTGGAAGCCAACAGAGTCGGCTTACCTCCACAGTTAGCCACCACGAGGTGTAGCTGGTTTTCCGTTCCATCTCAATCTCTGGCTGTCACAGTCCATGCTGCAGCCAGAGGATAGGGCATGTCTGGTCAAACATTCTTGGTGATTCAGCAGGGGCAGGAAGCCTGTCGCTGCGCTAAGGAGGTGTCAGGCACCTTGAAGCGAGGTCAGGGCTGGCAGCAGCCTCAACCGCAGCAGCCCAAGCAACGTCAGCCTGCTTGGGGGTAAGCTCTCTGCTTGGGGGCAGGCTGAGGTTGGCTGGATGCAGCACGGTGCATCCAGGCTGGATGCAGCACGGCGCAGCAAGTCTAAATGGGGCAGAGGATGTCGCAGTGGCCAGGGGCCACCCAAGGTCATGCCTCAGTCCTAACGCGACATGACCTCCAGCCTTCCCTTGCCCTCAGACGACATTGGAGGCTCTGGGGGCTGACCCTTGGGTTGTTTCAACAATGACCCAAGGGTATTATTTACAGTTTTGAAGTGCTCCTCCTCTGACAAGGGTGGCTGCATTTTCTATTATTGCAGATAGTGTTGTCACGATACCAAAATCTTTGTTTCGGTACCAATACCAATATGAATTTCGATACTTTTCGATACTCTTCAGTACTTTTCCTAAGGAAAAGTCCTTTTGGATACAAACCTTTAGAACAATAAATACTAGGGGTGTAACGGTACCAAAAAAATCATGGTTCAGTAAGTACCTCGGTACGGACGTCACGGTTTGGTAACTCAAATGTTCCACCAAGTTTGTGTTGTCTCGTGTTGTCTCCCTTTGCGAGGCAGACTTTCTCTTGTCTTTTTTCATGTGCGTCTGATGCGAATGTTGATACAGGTGTTGTCATACACACCACTTGCGCAATCTGTGCTCCAATAGGAACAAGAAAGGCGTTCGTGTGCATAAATGAGTAAAATAAATTAACTAAATTAATGAATTGAATCAATTTCAAAGTACCAGTATTTTTCAAATGCAGTATAGTACCGTTTGGAATACTCTAGTACTGCGGTACTATTTTAGTACCGGTATACCGTGCAACACTAATTGCAGACCACCAGCTTAGGCCTGTCTTAGACCTCAGGGGGCTGAACAACTTCCTCAGGTCCCTGAAGTGCAAAATGTTGACCGTGTCCAGGGTCAAGCAGGCTGTCTGGGTAGGTGATTGGTTTGCATCAACCTCAAGGGCGCCTATTTTCAAATCTGAGGTTTCTCAGGTTTGCCCTCGAGGGAAAAACCTTCAAATTTTGTGTCCTGCATCTCATTGGCACCCCCGTATCTTCACAAGGTGTGTGGATGTGGTCTTGAGGCCTCTGCAGCAGCAGAGTCTCAGGATACTGAACTATTTAGACGACTGGCTAATATGTACTAAGACAGAGGAGCAGTGCCGCCATCATGTGTCTGTGCTGTTGGATCATATTCAGGGTATGCTTGGTCCAGTACTGCATCGCCAGGTGCACTCTACGGATGTGTCCCTGCAGGGGTGGGGCGCACTCCACGAGGGCAGGGGCACCAGTGGGGTCTGGAGCGCCTGCTGGAAGGGCTGGCATATCAATGCTCTGGAACTGTGAGCTATTCACCTGGCCCTCCAGCATTTTCTCCTGAGTCTGCAAGGCCATCACATGCTAGTAAGAACCAACAGCACAGTGGCAGCAGCATATGTCAACAGGCAAGGGGGCCTGGGCTCCCCAATCCTTTGCAGAAAAGCATACAGGCTGGGGACCTGGGCAGGGCCATGGTTCCTGTCCGTCAGGGCTATGTACGTGCCCGGATTGGTGAACCGGGGGTGGACCTACTCTCCAGGGGAGGCCCAAGTCCAGGGGACTGGAGGGGAGATCTGGCACCACTTTGGCAGAGCAGTGGCCGACCTGTTTGCAACCAGGGACAATTTCCATTGCCTACTGTTCTTTTCCGTCGATGCCATGGCACACCAGTGGCCTCATGGCCTGCTGTTTGCATTTCCCCCATTCACTCCTCTCCCAAATCTGCTGCAGAGAGTTTGGGAGGAGGAAGTGCAGCTGATCCTGGTGGACCCGAACTGGCCCCATATGACATGATGCTCAGAGGTGGTGCTGCTCCTGGCTTTAAGGCCATGGGAGCTCCCTGTCCATTGTGACCCTCTGAGTCAGGCGCAGGGGGCCCTGCTCCATCCCTCTCCACAGGGGCTCAAAATTTGGGCCTGGCCCCTGAGAGGGCCAGTCTGCTAGGCTTGGGACTTGCACAGTCAGTGTCTCAGACCATGCAGAGTGCTTGGGCACCGTTTATGAGGGCTGCATACTCTAACTACTGGGAGCTCTTTGCATCATGGTGCACAACTAACCGTACTGATGCACTGACATGTGCAGCCCCAGAGGTGCTCTGGTACCTGCAGGGGCTGCTTGAGGCGGGAAAATCACCTTCAACCCTTGGAGACATGTTGGCACCTATCAAGGCTGCTCATACAAGGGATTATAACCTTGCAGATGGTGACTGCAGCCTCATCATTTAGCTCCTGAAGGGTGCACAGAGGCTTGCACCGCAGAGGCTTGCACTGCGCACCAAGAGGCCGGCCATTCCACCGTGGGACCGGAATCAGGTGTTGGCTGCCCTGCAGCAGGAACCTTTTGAGCCTCTGGAGTCAGTCAGTATTAAGTGGCTGTCTCTTAAAGTGTTTTTTCTCTTGGGAGTGAAATCAGCCAAAAGAGTGGGGGAACTGCATGCTCTGTCAGTGGATAAGAGCTGTTGTTGTTGACGCTGGAGTCATGTTGCATCCAAACCCTGCATTCCTGCCAAAGGTACTCACAGACTTTCATTTGAATCAGTCGGTGGAGTTGCGACCCTACAATACAACCCCTCCAAGGAGGGTTGTGAGGTAAATATTGTTGAGGATATGAGAGAAAAATGTAGCAAGGAACCAAAGAACCCAAAATATATTACAATGTTTTAAACACAGAAACACACACTGTTAACTGAGTAGAAGTAGAACTGCTTCAAGCAGGTGTCCATCTTAGCTGATTATAAGACAATGGAGGCCAGTCCATTGATAAGCAAAGAGGAAGAAGGGTGTGTACATGGCACAGTGAGGAGGAGAAGAGAGAGCAGCGCAGCCGTCCCTCGACTACTCACTGTAATTACTCTCACTATTTAGAGAGCTGTGAAAGCTTAATTAGGCAAAGGTGATATTTCTGGCGTCCTGCTGTAGATCAGACTGAAGATTACACCTCTCTCAGGGGCAGAGTTACCAAGCCTTCCTTTAGCAGATCTATCAGGGCTACAACGCTTTTTTGTTTCATCAAAATGCCTCACCAGAAGATTTGAATTAACGTCTGGGACAGGGTATAGCCCTTTCAGACCCCTCATACACAATAATGGACATCACATAAATATTAGACTCAGCCAATTAAACATATACATATATATATATATATATATATATATACAGTATATATACACAGTACATGTAGGGAAACACAGGATTTCCCTCTAAACTGAACATCTGAACATCTATCCTAGAGGAAATGAGCAATCAACACTGATCTAATGGCTTATGAAGGTAGCAGAATTTTATTTATATTATCATTAACGGGTACCTATCATGCTTTTCTATATTGTGTGTCTTTTTTTGTAAAAGTAATCCTTGTGAGCAAAGTCTCATTCTGTACACTGTTTCCAACTGTTTTTACTACTCTGGCTACAGTATGACATCAATGTGCACTGGATTTCTTCCAATGGTTATCTGTTCCAGGCACACTACTGCAAGTGTTTACATTAGGTAGCCTGCACTGCTACATGTAGCTACATGCTAACATCAGGGAAACATGTAAACTTAGTTGTTGAGCCTTTATAGGTGTTTTTTATTTTTTATTGGTGATGCCAAGATACGGACGCGTGAAAATGCTAACCAATCAGAGCAGACTGGGCTTTTTGCGAGGGGAGCTTGAAGAGAGAGGCACTAAAATGGAGGGTCTCAGACAGAGGGTGAATACAGGTGTTCAGCACAGACAGTATAAGGAAAATTGTGTTTTTTGACCAGGGTTCATAGCATAGCATAGCATAGCATAGCATAGCATAGCATAGCATAGCGTAGAGTATTAAAGGGGAACTAATGTTTTTTTTTCAACCTGGGCCCTATTTTCTGATCTATTTTTGTCTATATGAGTGATAGGATGTTCAGTATTTGACATTTCTCCAGTATGAAGCTCGGGCTGACCTGCCTGCAGCCCATGAGCGCGTGCTATATTAAATAATAGGGCACTCAGACAATGTCAAACAACGTCAAAATATCTCCAGTAAAAGTGCATTTTTTTACACAGATAGGCTTGGATTGTAAATATAATTATCCGACAACATAACGGAAAGGAGAAATGAACGTCTGTGTTTACCTTTAGCTGGATTCGGACATGTTCCTCTGCCTGTTGCAATTTTAGTATATGCTCTACCGAAGTAACACTGCTCCCTCTCTCTCCTCGTCCACTCTTCAGTTTCATTGAGCTCTGCGTCCGTGTATATCTGTGTACTCCGTGTTCAAATAAATACGGGCCGTCATCAAATTCAAATGGCTCATCTGGATCCAGCTGGTCAAAATTGGGTAAAAATTTAGCTATGATTACTCCAAACAGAGTAACTCCTCGCGTTTGTAAGGTCACTCCAGCGGTAACTTCCTGCAACAACTCAAATCTCGTGAGACGTGAGATTTCAGAGCCAGACTTTCATTCTCTGAGTGAGTGTTTTTTACTTGCCACAACAAACGTCCAAATTTTTACCCGATTTTGACCAACTGGATCTGGATGGACCGTATTTATTCGAACACTCAGTACACAGGAGAGAGAAGAGAGAGGGAGCAGCAACAGGCAGAGGAACATGTCTGTTTTCCAGCTAAAGGTAAAACAGATGTTCATTTCTCCTTTCCGTTATGTTGTCGGATAATTATACTAATAATCCAAGCCTATCTGTGTGGAAAAAATGCACTTTTACTGAACATATTTTGACGTTGTCTGATGCTGTCCCAGTGCCCTATTATTTAATATAGCGCGCTCACGGGCTGCAGGCAGGTCAGCCCGAGCTTCGTACTGGAGAAATGTCAGATATTGAACATCCTATAGCTCATTTAGACAAAAGTAGATCGGAAAATAGGGCCCAGGTTGAAAAAATCATTAGTACCCCTATAAGTCTTCTTTAAGGACTTCAACTACCTGGGGATCCAGATCGACAACAGACTGAACTAAAAGACCAATACTTTTAGACAGACAGTCTAACAACAACAGACAACTCTGAAGTTGTGTTGGAACAAACTATTATCTATTATAGGTAATCCTGACCACCCTCCCCACCACATACTGGACAGACAGTAGAGCTCGGTCTCTAACAGACTGGTTCACCTTTGATGTCAAAAGGGCTGACACAAAATCTTTCCTTCCTAAAGCAATAACTCTTAACTGTAACAGAAAACTCCACTAACTTTACTCTGTTTGACTACTTCAATAACCTTGCACGTGGTGAATTCACACATCTTCACACTCCCACTCTACCTCATTGCATTTAAAATACTTCAACAAATTTTTACCTGTCAATTATGCATTGTATGTTATCAAATGTTTATATTTTATATTTAAATAGTAGTAGTTGGGCATATTCATAGTATTCATGTATTGTGGATTTATGCATTTATCCATCATTCCATCAATGCATTTATCATCAATCCATTCATGCATTTTTCCATCATCCATCCATCCATCCATCCTTCCATTGTATGTTATCAAATTTTTTTTATCAAATGTTTATATTTTATATTTAAATAGTAGTAGTTGGGCATATTCATAGTATATTCTAGTATGTTCTTCATCTTGTGTCTTCTACAGATGTACAATATATCTTACGTCAATAGAGTATGTTAAGGTTTTTCCTTTTGAGCATTTTTGTTTTTGTTATTTGTTGTGTTTATTTTTCTATTGTCTATTTTTTTCTATTTTCTATCTATCAATCCATGCATCCATGTATCCATCCATCCATCTATCCATGCATCCACCCATGCATCCATTCATCCAGCCATCCATCCATCCAGCTATCCATTCATGTATGCATGCTTTTATCCATCCATTTATCCATGCATTCATGCATTTATCCATCCATCCATTGCAACAAAAGGTCCTTTTAAATTATATAAATTTAATACTCATTTATCAAGTTTATTTTCTAATATTTCAGGCTTGAAAAATACAGTAAGAACTGTATGTTTATAGTGAAAAAAATGTCTCATGGAGCAAACTGCAAAACAATATTTTAAATACAGAGTACATCGCAGAGGTAATCAGAGAGAAATAAAAACTGATTCATTTTTGTACGAGCAGCTACGTATTGTGAAATCCACCTCTGGTTTCAACTGATATGATTTCAGGTTTATCCCACACAACAAGCCCCATCTGTTCCTTAATTAGATAATCCTACTAATGTTAAGGCAAACACCACATCCTGCTGCAGGCTTCATATGATTGTTACATGGCTTCAGTGACAAACACAGCAGATGCACTCCTCATCATAATAACACCCAGGATCACATTTAAAGGGGAATTTCACCCATTTTCAAAATGCATGCATGTTATTTCGATGGTCTAAGACAGTCCAAAAATATATGTACACCTGACCAACTCTCTCCCAAATCCAAAAACTAGAGTGTTTAAACTCAAATTTGTGATGTCATATATAAAGCTTGGAGCTACTCCACTGACACGCATTGGGAAACATGTTCTAGATGACATGGGGAACATTTTCTGTTTCAGAGCTGAGAACACTACAATACAGTAAAGCTCATTTGGCTATTAAAAAAAAGAAAAGAAACATTCTGAGGGTCCACAAAATCAGTCTCCCATTCATTGAATATTTGGAGCAGCTCCAGATTTAATACACGATGACATAACAGGCTTTAGACTAACATCTCTGATTTCTAGCTTTATGAGAGAGTAGCATATGTTCACAGATATTGATTGAATGTTCCTATGCCATGCAAATAACATAATGGAATTTGTAATTTAGGTGGTGTTTCCCTTAAATTCATGAATTCAATTTGATTTTCTCTTTTGTCACTGTGCTTTTAATTGCAGATATCTACAGATGTCTGTGATGATTATAGACATTAAAATGATGACATTTAACTTGTGTTTGGTACTACTTATGTTCCTGCAGTTTTGTTACAGTGGAGACTTTTTATGATAAGGCTTGACTTGAACCTCAGCAGTCAATAATAATGCCTTTACATGCCAGCAGAAAAGAAAAGAAATGTTTTTTTTTCCTTGTCAGTACGGTGGCTGTTAGAGGCTGTGACATCGACTGCAGGACCTCAGAATGCTCTGTGCCATTTTAGAAAGCCAGCCTTGAATTGGCAATAAAATAAAATACAAATGCAGGGAGAACATTGCTAATAGCTTTGTCCTTTTTAAATGTACTCAAATGTAAAAATAATTTTGAATAAAAGAACAAAATAATAGGCCAGCCCCTGTGTATCATTAATATTTGCATTGGTTAAAAAACACACAAAAAATAGAATTACAGCCTTGCAATAATACAGTCAGCACAGTTTCAAGGTGGGTACCTGAGATCAGTGTAGTTCGATTCAAAATCTGACAAAATGTCTCTCCTTCTGCTCCACAGTTATGACGCTGAATAATGGTAAGAAAAGTGTTTTTGCAGAGCATTATGATGTCACAGTGAAGCTGACTTTGGGATATAAAATGTCATCACTTCACTGGGTCATCCTATTACACATTTGTGTGAAATTTTGTCAGAATTATTGTATTAATTTCTGAGTTGTGGCCAAAAACATGTTTTGTGAGATCAAAGTGATCTTGACCTTCATTCACCAAATTCTAATCAGTTCATTCATGAGTCCAAGTGGACATTTGTGCCAAATGTGAATAAATGCGCTCAAGATGTTCTTGAAATATCAGGTTTACAAGAATGAGACAGACAGATGGACAACCTGAAAACATCATGCCTATGGCCTCAGTTATCACAAGCATAAACAATCCAGCATACCATTGTCAAAAAAACCCTACATTGTTCTAGCCACATTTCAACGTTGGACAAGGGTAAGAATGAAGTTAAAAAAGAAAATGCTTGTGATTATAAAAGATTCAGTTCTTAGATTCATGCTAAATATATGATGTTAGGACAAAAGGACAAAGAGAGTGGATTCTTACTGTAGAGTGGTCATCTCAGTCAGTGATGGCTGTGTGGCTTTCAGGTAGCTGGCCCTGCGTGCCTGAACTTTGGGAGACGGTTTGGGACTCCCATCAGAGTCGCCGCTGTCGTCCTCAGCCATGGCTTTGACATAGCTTCCACTCCTCATCCTCCGACAGGGGATGTCGTCCTCCTTCCCCAGCGGAGAGAAGCCGCCCCACTCATCCTGAGGTACCTGACGACCAGGTGGAGAGTACAGAGGAACACTGTCAGGAGGATCCACTCCACTGCAGTCTGAGTCCCAGCCACCAAACTGGCTAACTAAACTGTCCTGATGGTACATGGAACCTATAAAAACAGAGCTAGCATGCTGCACAAAAATAAACACGATACAGAGCAAAATCTAGCATCCAAAAACAGACTGGTCTAAACTGATGGCTGGCATTTTTCTTAATCCACCACTCTTTCACACACATGCATCCATACACAGCTCCCACACTGCTGTGGTACAGTCTGTTGGCTAATTAGCATGGAACAGTACGTGTATGTGCTATTTCTCTGTGGCTAATTCATGCATCTGCTTTCCAGTTCTCCATCACAGATCAGTGTCTATACGTGAGCACAGGAGAGTGTGTATGTGTATGGGTGTGCGTGCATGTGTGTGTGTGTGTGTGTGTGTGTGTGCTTATATGTGTCTGCACTGATCTGACCTGAGGGCCTGTGCATTAATTGACAAAGACTTTGTTATATGGGTTAAGATACTGACTGGTTTTACTGACAATAACTGCCTGGATACAAATACATGAACTGAACAAACTTATATTTACAAATAAACAGAAAGTCATAGCACTCGAGTTTACAGAGGTTCCCGGAATACAAAATGATGGCAAGAGATATAAGAGGATCAGGTTCAATCAAATTACAAATTAAATAAATAAATAAATGTAAAAAAAAAAAAAAAAAAATCAAATTGGAATCCCCTCTATGTTATCTATGCAGGCTGATAGTTTTGGTTTTATTAATCCATTCTGAGATATCCCCCTCTACTTCAATACAATGGCAACCCAGTCACCAGAAAAAATGTTGCCATTGTACATTTCTGCAAACCACGAATATATTACATTTGCACATTATTATGTATACATAAAACCTTACATGAAACCTAATGTTTCTTTATGTTTGTTATGTTAGAAAATGACCAAGGCTTAAAATCACTGGTTTTGTGGGTACAATCCCTGCTGGAAAAGCAGCAATGTCTGTAAAAAAAAAACAAAAAACAAAAAAAAAAAAAAAAACTGCTTTTGTGTCACTATCCCAGCAAAAAATACAATTATATCTCAGTCATAAACTACCATTTTGTCTGGCACCATCCCTGCTTTAGAAACAGCAACAGATCACTACAAAACACCCACATTAGGTACATAAAAGTCTGCTGGAAAAAAGTGACAGGTTGCAAAAAACACCCACGTTTGGTGTCTAAAAAGCTGCTAGAAAAACAGCAGAGACTGATTAGATGTGTCCTCACAGTAAAAACACTGTCTAACTACCTGAAGTAATAATGTGTAAATTACATGTAAAAATGTTTAAAGCCTTAAAATAAAATAGTACTACAACTACTACAGTACTGTGCTGTAATTATACACAGTGTGTAGACTGTGTCAGTTTTTATCCAAAGTCTTTCTCACACTTCTCCATGTCTAAAGGAGAAAACAGAGAAATACAAAGAGAAAACAGCAAATAAAAGGAATCAATAAAGAGGCCTGCAGTTTAAGGGTGGTTAATTGGTGCAATTGGCTAATAACAACTTTCTTATAACTGTTTTTCTCAGTTTGACATGGACACTTATGATTCATTTGATATAAATGTGACATATGAGAAAAATATGTTGTTATTAAATAGCAGGTAAATTATATCAGATATGGTGAGTCACTGATAGTAATTCTGAAAATAATAAAAATAAGTTATGAGTTAATATTTGCTTATTTCAAAATGGCTCATTATGGACTAGTACAGGTGTTCTTCCTAACAGTGGAACCAGCAAACATTAAGAAACATTTATCATGAGAGTTTCTGTTTTGTTTCTTCTTTTCAACATTATGGATGATAATGATACCCAAATTACAGAGAGTTAGCCAGTAAAACAACAGGTAACAGCTTTTCATGCATGCCTGCGTTACCACAGCCTTCTCTCACAGTGGACATGTTTACTCATAAAAAGAGAAGCGCAGGTGGAACTAATAACAGTAATGAGACTCTGCTCCATTTAGCTGTGTCACTAAGCCATGACTGAGAACCAGCAGGCACAACACCAAAACCTTGGAACTGTCGGCACACTTGTATCAGGATACAGTCATTATTAATGTCATTAGTTACACCTGTGTGTGACCAACTCAAATGTCAGGAAACACAGGGATCTATAACAAATGTGGCCTTCAAAATCTTTAAAACTAACCTCACACTTTTCTGAGTAATTAGATTGTGTGTACTCTATTACACTATTGACTGATTTTGGTCCCCGTCTATAGTGTTCATTGCAACAGGCAGCAGCTCTTTGCCTCTTTCTAGAGACCAAGTAATGCCGTTCTCTAGCCCACATGAAAAGGTGCAAAAGAAATGTGATTTTGTATTTTACTCAGTGCCTCATATAAGGCAGAAGTGAAATTTGTTGTTTAAAATGACGATGACAGATGACTGAAAATGTGGCTGAAAGTCAGGGGTAAACTAGAATTACCACCTTGCGTTTGTGCCTATGCACACCAGTCACGTTTCTCTTACAGTTTACATATGTGTCTATGTAAGCATGGATGCTTCACACACATCTTCCCCTGACAGCACAGAAGATCCATACAGTCAGCATGGTGGACACCCAAGATTAGTGTCACCAATTCAGTATCTGACCAGATGTCTCCCCTTCTGTTCCTGAGATATGACGTCAACTCATCAGTTCATTCTTCAGTCCAAGTGCATGTTTGTGTCAGATTTGAACAAACTTTCCTGAGGGTGTTCTGGAGTTATTGTGTTAAAGAGAATGAGATAGATTTTAGGTCACAGTGACCTTTGACCTTTGAGCACCACAATCTAATCAGGTGATCGTTGAATCCAAGGGGACATTTGTGTCAAAATTGAAGAAATGTCCTTAAAATGACTTGTGGTATTGTAATGAACATTCAGTTCATGGGCAACAGCTCTGGTGGACATTCCTGCAGTCAGAATGCCAATAGCTAGCTCCCTCAAAACATGCGAGATCTGTGGTATTATGTTGTGTAATTAAACTGCACATTTTAGAGTGGCCTTTTACTGTGCCCATCCCAAGGCACACCTGTGTAATAACGATGCTGTTTAATCAGGTTCTTTATCACCCGCAATCAGGTTGATGGATTATCTTGGAAAAGTCGAAGCGCTCACTAACACAGATTTTAACAAATTTGTTCCCAAACTTTGAGAGAAATACATCTATTGAGTGCATGAAAAAAGTCCCAGTTCTATAACTTAAACCTGTGAAAAACTGGAGCAAGAAATAAAGTGCTGTGTTTAAAATCTTGTCCCGTGTACATACAAAGCAGATCCTCTTTCATGGAGTCCACCATATTGTTTGTCTACAGTAGCCCATGACAGACAAATCAAACACTGGCTCAAGACGGGGACATTTTTTGAGTTTTCACACTGGCCACTGTAGTTCTCCTACATGCTTTGCACACAGGAGATGTTTCAGCTCTGTAACCTCACCACAAGATGCCACTAAATCCTACACACTGGACATTTAAGTAACAGTCTTTAAAAAAGCGGCTCTAGTTTTATAATAAATATATACTAAGCTCATATTGCTTTGAGGTGTAGAGCAGGTATCAGGGCAGATATTAGTGCAAATCTGAAGTAAATCCAATCAGTAGGGGGAAAAAATTACATGATTACGAAAATTACATTTTCCACCACAGGGTGAGTCAATATATTTATCTATTTCATCGCTTTTTGCTGGATAAAAGGTTTTTTGTTATGACCATCCATTTCATGGACAGGACATAACAAAATTATGAAGGAGCCCATTAGCCTACATATCAACCAAACTTATGCCACATTGTCAATGCTGATTAAAATGTGCTGCCGTAGCTTGGAGCAAGTTAGCTAGCTAGCGAATGCTAGCACTCACATTATTGTTCACGGTACAAAATCATTACAGACCCAACAAACATTGGTGATGGCTTCTATTCAACAGTAGTTAGTACGAGCTGGAGCAAATACAGCACTATGTGTCAAGCTTGTGAGCATTTACTGCCTTCAGACTAGAGGCCAGAGTGAAAATTTGACAGACAATAACAGAGACTGACAGCAGGAGAATTGCACCGCTATTCTGACTAATTATATATGAATCACAGAGGGGAAGAGACTGAACTGATCAGCTCAGCTCAATGTCTCTCTCTCTCTCCCCCTCTCTCTCTCTTTCTGTGTGTGTGTGTGTGTGTGACGTCAAAGAGACACAAATGAGCAGTTTGGCTATAAAAAGAGAATGCGGGGAAAGGACCAGCTGCAGTAGCATCAGCAGCGCCTCTCACCCACGCACAGGCCTCACTTCCACTGCGGCTCTGTACTCATTCTACTGTAGTGGCTGAGGAACAGTGGAACGCTGCTTTCTATGCTTTACACTGTCATTAGTGCAGATGCTGTTTATTGGAGATTTGGTGCATTTTAAGGTTTAACAAGACAGCCAGTCCCCTATCTATCTGTCCATGTTTTAAGAAATAATTCTCTCTGCATGTGACATTCACAGTGATCGCGTGTATACAGTTTGTCCAGAGCATCTACTGTGTGTTTTCTATTACAGACTGTAGATTGTTTCCTTGGCAACACTTGGCTGTTTTGATGGCTTAAGGCAGCCGCATTAGAAATAACAGGTACTGTAACAGTGCAGCCAGCAGCCGTCCTAGTGATATGCTTAAGATAATATAATTTGCAGATTAAACATTTAAAGCCAAGGAGAAGGGTGGAAGCTTTAAAAGGCCAGTTCATCCCAAAATCAAAATATATATTAAAGTAGTGCTATTTATCAATCTAGATTGTTTTTGGTGTGAGTTGCTGAGTGTTGGAGATATCAGGCATAGAACTGCATGTATATGACACATATACAATAATATACATTAATATAAAACTGATGTAACAAATGGATGTTATGTAGACGTTCCACGATTGCTATCATCTGTGAAACCTTCTGACAATATGTGAAAACAAAGAAATAAAAAAAAATGAAAAGGTGGCTGGTCTCCATTGTTGTTGAAATTTTTGCTGTTTATTTTATTAGCTGATGCAATGATCACTAATCTGCCCAAAACACTAGTGTTAAACAGGTGGAATATTCCTCCCCTAACTGCACAGTGTGTCATTTACAGTATTCCAGGAGACATTCAAAACTGAGTAACAACTGTGTGCTTCCTCTTCCTGTCACCACTCCTGGCATGACTGCAGTATTTTTGAATAAAAGTCTGTATCACAGTTAATGAGTCACACTGCTGCTTGTTGAGACTGACAGCAGGCAAAGAGTCAATGTATTTATATATGGAGAGAGTCTGAGCCACTAACTGATCTCTTTGTCTCTTGCCCACTCAGGTCTGCTGAATCCTGAAATACACAGTCTTTCTGACGATCAGTTCCATCAGCTGGGGTAAAAACAGCCCCAGTTTGTGCTTTTCGTGTATTAGTATACATTTGGATCACAGAGGTAACCAACAGTTTCTCTAAAAGAGAATTAGTCAGCAATGTTTGAATATACCAGCAAGGGTTAAACACTGCAATGTAATGGTCCAGTCCTTGATTATGATTAGCTGAGCTGCGTTCTGCATTCTGACACATAGCTTTGAATGCATAACAATTTCAGTATTACTGCACCAGTTAGTCACCTATCAATAGGATGCAAAGTTAAGGAAGGTAACTGCCAACTGAAGACTGAATCATTTATCATTCGCTAGGACGTGAAATGCTCAGACAGGCAGACCCTGCAAATGTTTGGTGCCCCCCAAAAAATTTTGAAAAAGGGGCCCCCAATGGTGAATCATTCTGGCAAATTTTGCCTTGTCAACTATAAACCCTCATAAAGCACCTATGTAGGCACTATACAGTGCACCGCCACAGCCCCTAGATTTATACTCTGGGGTTTCTGTGAAGTGCTATAAAGTTTGGTTGACTCAAAATCACACATTAAACACGGCTTAATAGTGACAATTTCAAACACAAGTACACAAATTATAACTCGCAGGATTCACAGACAAATCACTTGTCTTTTGCTGGACACATTTTGCCCACAAACACAACATGCTAATGTTCAAGACACCCAAGGAGGATCCTATTGAGGTTTTATAGAGGTGGAAGGAGCATGGTAAAATGGCATCTGGCGCAGCCACTGAAAGAGGCTTTTCCTCCTTTGGATTTGTAACTGAGAACCCTGCTTCATGTTAGTGACTGTAGCCTGTGTGTGTTAAATCACGGGTGTGGGTCGGATCGTGGGACTTTAATTAACGGGTGTGGACAGGTGCGGCTTTGACTTAGACATAATGATGGGTAACAGGTTAGTTCTGGTACTGAGCTTTATGGGTATAGGCGGGTGAGTGTTTTCAAAAAAGGACCCGTGCATGGCTCTGACCCACTTTGTCCTGTCACTTGAAGAAATATCTGTCATTGCAGCTGCCTAATCAAGCACCTGCCTTTATCTCCATCCAAAGCAGGCAAACTGCATATAAGCTAACTATGGTAAATTAACCATGTCACTTAAGGTAGCTTGCATTTTTTGTTTGTAGCTGACTATGTTCACTTTTCTCTAGCAATGATGTAAGCTGCCAGCTAACTGAGCTCCACTTTGACAAAAATGATGTTACTGGCAAGTGACAACAGCTAGAGGATGCTGATCATAATAGCTGCTGATGGTAGATACATATGAGGTTTTAACGTAACTGCAACATGATGACATTTTTTTTTTCTTTCTCCTAATGTTAGGTAGCCTATACTAAAACCAGTGGGGGTGGACCTCTTTGGCTGCATGTGGCCACAGATTTGTAAAGCAGACTAGTTATTGCATATTTTGCTGTTGTGTATTTGTGTTTGTTTTTGTTTAAACATTGCCAGGTATATGTAGTAGCCATTTTATCTGCGTCATGGCTTACAATACCCCCTAGCTGTTTTAAAATCATTGTAAACACAGCCTCTCATGGCTCATCGCTTAATTCTATAGTGCAGTGGATAAAATACTATTTCTTCCAGACTAGTCTTCAGGGACTCTGGAAATCCCCTCAGAACAGTGCCACTGTTTTTAAATGACCTTCTGGGTTTCTCGTAAATCATCTTTTACAGAATCTTGTTCGATACATGAAAGGCATAAACTGGGCAAGGGTCAGAAATGACATACTGATGCAGTGTAGAAAGCACTACACCAGACATACGCTTCATGATTATCATGTTCAATTGATAGACAACCAATAATCTGCTGTTTTTTATGTTGAGCTGCTGGAAGTCTATTAATATGGCTCATCTGTGCAGGATGTGTTGTGATTATAGACAGAAGCTTAATGCCAATCAAAAGTGTCAAAGCAGACACAAAAAAGTGAGAACCACAGGGCAGTGAGTATGACATGACTTCTTGTACAGAATACCAAATTTATCAAGACAACAGGTAAACATGGAGGAAAAGAGTTGGGTGTGCATTGACAGCAAACAGCATCAAAAGCAGATGAAAGTGGGAGCAGATCAGGAAGACATTAGAGAAACCAGGATCTGTCACTGATAGAACCCTGCTACAAATAAAGGCCTGGTTCTCTCTGCAGCTGAGCGAAATAAAAGTCTAGCCAGAACCTCACAATTTATGTTATACCTGGTCTTTTGCAGGATGACTCTTGTGTTGGTAATAGTGATGTATATTATACATGTGTAGGCTACTGTTAAAATTCAACCACACACCATACACACACATTCAAACACATGGTTATCCCACACAGCACAGTACAGGTAACAAATTAACAACAGCAGCAGGTGCTGGGGAGGCCATTTAACTGTCACAGCTACAACTTAATACACATTCAAATGAGTTGAACCACATCTCTCATTTGAATTATCTGTATCTCTCAGATATAGAATTTATTTGGCAGCCAAAACACATTTAGGGCCCTATTTAGATGGTCTAAAGCGGACGGCGGAGGGCACATAATCCATGTCGCAAGTGTCATTGCTATTTAGATGCAGGCGCAGTTGTCATTTTCACGCCCTGCGCCCTCGTCGTCTAACTAGCAAATAAACTTGCGCTTCTCTGGGTGTGTTGGTCTAAAAATGAGGAGTGGTCAGGCGCAGTCATGGCACGTTGCTAGTTAGATGACGTAAAAAGCAAATGCGCCAGTGACCAACAAAAACCTGGTCTAAAGTCAACGGCGCAGTATTTCTCTGTTAAACAAGTTAGTAATATGCGTGTCTAGGCGGGTGCACAACGCGCGTGCACTCTGCTCAGACACACACGGAGAAGCCACACATATGCAAAAGATAACAAATAAAAATATGATTACAATGTGAAAGGTTATTATTGTGCACATTAAAATATTTATCAGAAACACGTCTTAATGGTCAGTCATTAATCAGAATGATCTAATCGCAGTAATAATGATCATCATAATTTGTAATAATGACAAATGAAATTGTGAAATTATCTGACCACTCAATCATTTTTTTGATTGAAAACCAAAGCCCACACATTGCATTTATTTTAACATGTTATACTAGGCTACATTATATACTAGGCTACATGATATTATATTATTATATTGTTATCTGAATGTAGAGAGGACACACATGCAAATAAGAGGCAGAACACAGCTCTAGGAACATGTGAAAACAATTAACAAACGTGGGTGGGGGAGAAAACGCTGAATAGGTCCTAGCTGCAGGATCAGCACCTTGGGGAGCTCCGCAGCAGTCCTGACAGCTGTGCTCTGTAAGATCTTTCTTGTATTAGTGATCCCACACCTGCTTTACCTCGGGGAGCTTGGGTGCCTGTCTGCTGTCCCCGTAGATCTGGTTCTGATGGGCCTTCACCTCCCGCACAAGGAGATCCATCCCCTTAGCTGTAAAACGCTCACTCTTTCCAGTTGGTAGGTCCGCCATCTAACTAGCTCTCCACCATGCGCTCCAATCGCGCCTCTTTTAAAGGGAATGAGAGGTGACATTGAGAGGTGACACTCTGATTGGCTTATTGAATGATACGCCCAAAACACACCCATGACTAATTCACAGAGTAAGTCCAACCCTTTTAGACTCTCCGCTATGGTGCACAGTCTAAAAACGCGCTGTCTAACTAGCAAGTGACTGGGACACGCCCATGCGCTGCACGCCTGGCGCTTCGCGTTTCAGACCATCTAAATAGGGCCCTTAGTTTGTACTGTCAACAGTAAAAATAGAAATGCAGTTAAAATATTGGTTGTTGACTGTCTCCCAGAAAGCTATTTAAGTGTGATCCTGTAGATTTGAGACCTTCTCTTACAGCTTTCCATCTGACCAGCCACATTTTCATTTATTTATTATTGTTATTATTATTATTGTTGTTGTTGTTGTTGTTGTTGTTGTTGTTCACAACCTGAAAATAAGATGAACATAATAAATCAAAAATATGTATTGGATACACTGAAACAACCAAAATGTTTTCACTCCCAACTTGTGAAATACAGCAGCTTGGGCCATCAACTATGATGCGCTAGATAGCTCTCTAGTGTCAGTTTTGGACGTGTCAGGGATGGTGTATCTTTTTGAAATAAACTTCTGTGTTCACAGAAAATGTAGATTTCCTCAACTACTTTAGGGTTTAGCAACAAAACTACTTGATAGGTTTAGAAAAAAAATCATGGTTCAGGTTAAAATAAGTACGTTTATTGTGTAACTTGACTTATACTTAAACATTACGTCAAGTGAGGTATTTCACATGACTTAAACTGCATTGTAAAGTTCGAAAAAGACCTCAAGATAGGCTTTTGCTTTTATGTGGAACACAAACAGTGGTCTCCTGGGTGAAAGTCCTGTGTTTGTTTGACGCATCCACCACCCTGACCTCCTGCCTACTCAGACTTTCTTGGTCTTTATACTGGGGAACTGCCCATTGGTTCGACAGCCCATTGGTTCGACAGCCCATTGTTCCGACCATATTAAACTCATTGTTCCGAAGTCTGTTCCGAAATCATCATGATGCCCTGTGGTTAAGGTCTGGTTAGGTTTAGGCACAAAAACCATTTGGTTAGGGTTAGGAAAAGATCATGGTGTGGGTTAAAATGAAAAAGAAAGTGACAAACTCATAAGCCGTGAGCCTGCTCCGCCTCAAGCCGGTCGCGGCGCACCATATGCCCGCCGCAAGCCGTTCAGCACCGCGGACAGTCGGACTAATGGGATGTTGAACCAATGGGCTGTCGAACCAATGACATGGACCCTTTATACTGTGTCATGGCTGCGGGTTTTACACTGGAGTTAGCTGAAAGCCCACTACGTCTCATACAGATGCTAAAAGGGTGCCTTGTGCGTCTATATCACAACCAAGCTGCTGCACTTGACACCCTGGGGTTGATATCAGGTTGAAATAACTGTTCTTTACACAACTTATTTTTAATGAGCGACTTAATCCAAATATTAGCGGTCAGAACTAGGCAACTAGTCATATGATTAAATCAGTTTTATCATACTGTATGATTAAAGTTTAACTGGGAGGTTTGGATTACTGAAACAGACGTGACAGGATCAGCTGAGTGTTTCATCAAAGAAGACTCACCACTCTTTGTCTTGTTAAACTAAAAAAAAAAAGCTCAGTCCATTGACGATTGCAGAGGCATGGTAGAATAATCTATGGATGATTATAAATACCAATTTCCACAGCACATTAACTAGACACTATCTTTTGGAGATTGTGGGAAGTTACTCATGGAATTAGTGTGAATTAGCTACACCTGATAATCTCCTCCTGGTGATAGCTGTCATTTCAGTTTGACATTTAGCTGTATTAAACGATCCTTGAAAATTATTTCTGATGACTTTGAATTGCAAAACAGTATGACAGCACAAAAACTTAAAAAACTTAAACAAACTTAAATGTGTGCTAAGATTGGATGATCAGGGTATTAGTTAAGAAAAAAAAATAGTTAGGAAAGAAGTAACTCTGCAAGAACTACTTACAAGTACTACTGTAGCTTTTCACTTTGATCCAGGATAAGCTGTGGATTAACACACATTTCTGACAAGCCATCTTGATTCTGCACTGTCTAGCAGGTTCATAGTAAAGTTGAGAGATGTACTCATCCCTCCTTGCTACATTGTTTTGCTCAGAAACGTGGTTTCACGTCTGTCCAATCAGAACAACTTGTGGGCGGGATCTCTGACTTGCTTACTGATTTAACACAAACGCAGACAGACTGTATATCTATGCCATGACAATAAGTCTGAGAATAAAAGATTGTTTTAAGACCAAAATACTACTGTGAGTTATAAATGTGGGTTTTGGCGGGCAAAGCACTGAATTTCAAGGTGGGTGTATCACCTGAACGTTTCATTTTGAAACTTTATCAATTTGGCAAAATATTTCCAAAGCTAAAATATGGCCATATTCTTTGGCATTAATGGGAGTTGGAAGCTGATAGTAGTTATTTGGCTCTAAGAACCTCACCAGGTATGAACACGTGTTACAGTGATTCAAACACAAGTGGACAAACACCTGTGTCTATCATATGTCTCCAGTTGACCACTTGTTCAGATTAGGTTACTGCCTACTAGGCCGTAAGGTGAACACAGTTATCGTTTCATCTCGTTCCGACATCTGGGGACTACACGATCTTTACTTCATAAAAAAGATCGATACATGTTCAGTTAATCAGCAGGAGTTCGTAGTTCATAACCCCGCAAGAGTCCTGTGATCAGGGTCGTAATTCGGCACTTGTTCCATCTGAGCGTAATGATCAGTTCTGCCTGAGTGTAATGAGATTTGGTACGCGAGTGGTGGCACGGCCGTCACGTGATCGCGCTACACCAATAAGGTACCCGCATTTCGTGTCGCCATGGTTTCATTCAGCAGAGGAAAACAGACCCGGAAGTCCTCTAAAATTAAGCAGAAATGAGCTGAAACAACGCTATTCACATTGCCGTGTCCATGAAACACGATGAGACAAATAGACAATAAGCAAAAATGTCTTAAAACACATTTGATTCAATACCTGGGCATAACCGATGTATTATTACATAGACAACATAGCTGTCCAGTACGGAATACGAGAACGGCCATGTATTTTTTTTTTTTTTTTTTTTGTGCACTGTTATCTCGTGATAACGACTTATTATTTCGCTATCTTGATATAACAAAGATTGTTTTCTCGTGATAACGAATTAATTATCTTGTTATGTCGATATAACAAAGATTGTTATCAGCTGCCGATATTAGCAAAAAACATGCATCGGATCGGACTGCATGGAAAAATGCAGACCCAAGAAGTCCGATCCAGTTTTTCACTGAGACCAATCCAGGTTTTCCTGGCCAGCCCAGCACTCCGCGATTCAAGCAGTCCATTCCAGTGATTCGCTCCAGCTCTTATTATCAATCCACCAGGCCAGCATGCAGATGGCAGATGGAGGGTAGGAAGAGTAGCAGTCAATTTAGTTAACTGACTATTTGTTTTCTGCTCTGGTTTTTTGAGAGTGATATTTTTATTTGGTTTACACTCATACTGTTTAAGCAAAGAGCACTGATGGCATTGTTTTGGGCACAATTAGTGAAATTGGAGCCATGGATGGACTATTGCTTGTTTAAACAGGCTGGCACTGACACTACTAAAATAACTGAAAAGGAAAGGCTGCATTGTTTGTTAAATGTCAACAATGTCTTGTGGTGTTAATCTTTTTTTATTTATTAGGGGGCCAAAGCACAAGTGTGTGGAGTCTTGCTGCTATTTTAATTTCAATGTTAGACATTTTAAAGATTTCTTGTGTTGATTTATTTTCTATTTATTAGGGGGCCAAAGCAGCCAAAGCAAACCAGCTATATTTTTTTATTTAATGTTAATGTTCAAGTTTAAAGTTTGTTTATTTAACCCTGTTATCAATAAACAAGTCAGTTTCTCATACTAACTGTTGTGGATCATTCTAACTAACCCGATTAAGTAGTTGTTCTTGTTAGAGTAATATCGCTTGATCAAACCTTTTCTAACATGACTGACAACAAAATAAGTGAATATGTATAATATGCGCTTGTATCGGATCTGTATCGGTATCGGCCAAAACTCAAGGCTGTAATATCGGTATTGGATCGGAAGTGAAAAAGCTGGATCGGGACATCCCTAATGAGCTACGAACTCCCGCTGATTAGCTGAACATGTATCGATCTTTTTTATGAAGTAAAGATCGTGTAGTCCCCAGATGTCGGAGCGGAAATCAGTTTCTGAGAGACTTTTTCTGATTCACCTTACGGCATATACGTCATGAACACAAGGAGGATAAAGGACCCCACCCACAGTTCCACATTATCCACTCTCTAATGCAATGGACGACATGACAGCTCTTCAAAAGTGAAGCCAAACATCTGGATTCCCCCCGCTGGCTGGCTGCAGTATAGGCCAAAATCAATACAGCATGGTACTGCATCAACATTATTCATCACGCATCAGGACATATGTGACCAAAAGATATTTGGTCAAATCTGTCCCTGACCACCTTGGCAAGTGGTTTGAGTGACTGGATCACAATGTGTCTTGGTGGTGGTTTACACCTGTATTGAGATCCACTTGGGATCACCCAAGATGCATGTTATTGTTTCTTGGGTGATGTGATCCAGGTGTAACCAGGCTCAAAGAAGCTCTGTGCCATTTTCCTGGAACTCACCAAAACACAATGTGTGTATCACTGAAGTCTAACGAACTTTAGAGAGCATTTCTTCCTCAAAAAACATTTCTAAAGCCTAGCTTTTTTATGAATTCCTGCATTGTTTACATCCAAATTAACTAGCTGCAGTCCTCTCCTTTGTCTCTTCTTGTTAGCATGTTACATATCTTGGCCTGTTTTGTTGGAAGCCATGTAATCACTGTTTTAAGTTTAGTCAATTTTGCTCAAATTAAACAATAGAATTTGGGATCCTGAAATAAAGGAAAGACTGATAAACTTAGCAAAATCAATAAACTCAAACCCTATTTAAATTTAGTTGAACTACCACTGGGTATCAGCCACATGTACTCAAACTCTTCTACCTCCTATATGTAAAAAACACCTCCCCAACACTTAGCTCAGCGTAGCACTTGACAAAACTGCACAGCACAGCACAACAGCAAGCCATCAAGACAAAAACAGTGAAGAAAAGGCAAGATCACTGGTAGAGAGGCAGGAAGGGGAGCACTACTAAATTAAAAATGAGGTCTACAAACAGGAAAGGATGTCGTTCTTCATGAGTTCATGTCATTACCTAGCATTCAGAGAGTAAGGCTGCTACTGGCTCTGCACTTACTTCTCTCTTCAACTCAAAAGGAGGAAAGAGGAGGTAGAGGAGAAGGAAGAGGGAGGCTCTCCAAACCAAGAGGAAGTAAAGGAGGTGGAGGTGGGTTGGTGGGTGGCAGGGGGTTGGGTGGATAAGAAGCGTGGGGGTGAGTTGGGTGAGTGGAGGAAAGGCAGGAGGAAAGGAGTAGTGGAGAAAAGGGAAGAGGTGGCAGTGGGGTTCTTGGGAAATCAGAGTAATAGACTGGTGGTAGGAAGCAATGTTCCCTCTAAGGCTGGGGACACACTGCAACATGTTTATACTACCTGACTCTAAATACATATGGATGATTTAATCTATTAACATTAGACCTGTGTAGGGTATAAATTAGCCATAGTTAGGGGGATGCTAAGAGGGTTAGCTTATTGAATTATCACACTGTTTAACACACTGCAAGTTGTTTTCAGTCCAGCACCCCAACCCCAAATCTGTGTGGCCATTATGTAATTTATAGGAGATTAGTCAAGCACTAAAGATCCAAATCATTGAGCATGACTGCTATTTTATGACAATATTAGTTGAGTTTTCTTTTATTTTTGCATCAGTGCGATGATATTCTTTGATTTGTCAGGTATCTACTTCATGTGCCAGTCAGCTTTACTTGAAAACAGTTGAACTTCCACAAAATATACGCTGACTGTAGACTCTATACTTGGAACTCACCCCTGGTTTCAGCTAATAAGAGTATGGTAGGTGGTCCCAAAGACCAGCTGATAGCTTCATTGCCAATGAGCTCTCATCCCAACTCATCAGATATTGCTGCTTTAGCAGTGCCAGTCACGTATTATGCGCTAGGTATCCTGCGTTTGTTGTTGATGTTGCCAGACACTGTGTCAAATTCCGCCTGTTACATGCATTGTGTTTCTTCTTAATATTCTTCTGTTTTTACAGAAGTTTCTGCATACATTCTTTTTCAAAATAAAATTACAGTGTCAGTAAAACACAGCATATTTATGTTTATTTCGTTGTGTGGTTAAGTTTAGGAAATAAAAAATCATGGTTTGGCTCAGGCTCTCTGTATTAATTGACGCCGCCTATCTGTGTATCATATGCAAGTGCTGTCTGTCCAACTGGCGGTATACCACCAAAGGTTCTGTCCGGATGTGTTACAAACTGAGGCCACCTGATAGTGTAGCATTCCACTGGAGGCTTTTGGCCTCAGTGTCTGATGCCGAAATCACTGACCAAACAGTAGTGTTTGATGACTTTGGAATAAGAAAGGGCTGTTGATACCTGCTTTTGACCAGCAAATTTTAACCCCACAGTTTTGGCTGGTGTTTGGAAGATTTTTGTTACAAAAAACTTTCTAACACCTCTCTTGTTTTAAAGTAAACTTCCAGAAGTAAGTTTTTCTAATCAAATATCGAATATGTCAAATATGTCAAATATCTGAGCAGTTTAACATCAGAACATACAGCATGAAGGGCTGAAAGAGCTGGAACAACATGAAAGACTTTCTTCTACAGCAGTCTGACAAACATCGACTGATATTTACATAGCGGCAGAGAGTAGATTTGGTCTCCTGCACAGCTCTGAGATTAACATAAGTTTTAGAAAGTTAGTGGAAAGAGTTGTTTTAATTCATATTGGTAAATCCAGACTAACAGTGTAAAAAAAAGATCTTGTTTAGTGATTGTGAAGAATGCAGGTCAAGGTCTGCTTTTTACCAGTAAACTTGACGTTCCATACAGTTTTGGGCTCGGTTACTTTTTTAACACATCATCTAACAATAAGCTAATTAGAGCTGAAATGACTAGGTGATTCATTGATTAGTAGATCATCAACAACAACAACAAAAAAATGCTATCTAAACAGTTGATTTCTTCAGTTGGTTTCTTCAGATTTTTTCAGTACTTATTGTGTTTCTTATCTTATGTAATTGTAAAATTGAATTTCTTTGGGATTTGGACTGTTGGTTGGACAAAACAAAACATCTGATGACATCATCTTGGGCCTCAGGAAATTGTAAAAGGCAATTTTTTCAAGGTGTTCTGGCATTTTATAAACCAAAGGATCAATTAATCATAGGTCTGGGTGATTAATCAGATTTTATTTTCAACTATGATTATGCATTCCTTCATTTTATTAAAACAGGATAATCAAGATAAAACGTGAGAACTGCACCAATGTTGCTCCCGGTTTGTCTTTTATTTTGTAAATCAGGCACACCCCTTCAAAACGGATGTGCTCGGCCCCTCCCCCCAAAGTCTAAACAAAACTTTCAGTGCAAGTTGAAAACAGCAAGGAATGACTCATCATATCTCTGGTTGTTTTGAAACTTCAGTGGTAGATCTTATAAGAAGATGGCAGAAAGTGATCAAGGAGAAAGGTAAAACAAACCCTGTAGTGTGGGAACACCTTGGTTTTCCCTATCTGTCAGTTGATGATCCTTGTTAAGATTAAATAATGCCTAATACCCTCATATTACAAGTTTCAGTGTGTCCCCAGCCCCAGTGATATCCAGTCATGGTTTCCAGCCATATAAATCAGCAGTTGTCATTCCAGCCAAACACTGAAGCAATGCAGGGACTTTGTTAGATAAGACCCCTGACTTGGATGGGCTGTCATATAAAGCTGCATTTATTAAAATTGCTGATGTAGAAAAGAATAAAATGCATGCTGTAAGCTGCCTTGACTGTAGCCCTCAACCCTGCAAACCTTCTTTTGATTAGGCAGCCATGAGGAGGTGCACTCTGATAGAAGTTTAAATCTAAAACACTAAGGATCCACACTGCAGACCTATCCTTTTCTTATGTGTCATGACAACTGTGTCATGACATCCAGAAATACACATACATTACTGAAGATATTTAACTACTAAACAAACTTCAATGATTTCTGTGATGATTTCTCTATATTTACAGCTGACACTCTCAGACCACTATAAGCTAACTATACTGACCATTAAACAGTATAATATACTTATTCTTGTCTCTTTGCCAAAAGTATCTAGCCTTTCACTTTGGGCTCCATTACATTCCACCAAATGTTGGTGTTAGCGTTCTCTGTGTTTAGCTCTCAACATAACTCTATGAGTGTTATCTCTAGATGAGGAGGTATTGAGTTTTCCCAAAGTCTCTCAATGCCACAAGTGTTACAGTTCTCTAGATGTCCTGCTGCCAATCCCAGAATACATTGAAAGACGCAGCACAAATCTTTGCTCTCTCTGCTCACTGACTGGAAAGGACATCACAACATCTCCAACAGGCCTTTTTATTAACTTCATCATAGCAGGTTGAACCCAGCTTTAGCTAATGAAATAACGTTTGAGATGTGTTTTAAATTCCTCTCTAGTTCAGTAAGTAGAATCACAATACACTGTTTTTATTAGACATGGTTATCTTTGCCAGTATCCTATATTCAATGATGCATCACATTTTATCTTCTGTGTTCTTTAAAGGTGTAAATATTCGATGTATCCTCAGAATGGTTCGTATGATATGCTACGAAAATGCAGACACAACAGTTCATATGATATCTTACAAGTAAGCACCCCATGAATGACATTACGTCCTTCATGTACAGTTACCTAACTAACGTAAAGTTACGAAGGTTAGGTTTAGGCAAGTAAAGTTACTGAGGGTAGGTTTAGGAAAAGAAACACGTTGAGGACATAACTTACAATAACTCAAAGTTCACTCAGTTCACACTTCCAAGCATGCGTCTCCAGGGGAAAAATTCACGTTTCTGTGACCTATCCACCATCCTCCCTGCCCCATTACAAGAATCCTCGGGACTGTTTCCTTGTTTACTCCCATCAGGGCACTGGTCCCGTGATTGCAGCCTTCCAAAACACATAGGTTATAAATGAATTTGGGTACATTACTGTTTATAGGAAGGGGAACAGGAAATGGGAAAGGAAATGTGACACACCCACTGAAATTGTCACGGTTCGCACTTCAGGTCAAGGAAAATCTGCCAATTTTGGTTCCAACTCAAAACCAACTTTTTCAGGTTCTGAACCAATTTTATTTTTAGTTGAAATGCTTTGAACAGTTCGAGATTAGGTGCAGGAACCGGAGCTGAACCAAATCCATGACGGTGGAATAGGGGTATAAGAGGATACCTCATGACTATTTTGTGTGTGTAAATCTTCTAATATCAGAGTTCCCTAGAGCTAGATGAGTGAATATATATATTCTTCATATTCACCAACCCATGCCCATTGTGAATACTTTTTCTTTATACTAATTCAATGGTCAGATTACATATTGTTTTCACTGTACATTACAGATCATTCTGGGAACTTTCAAAGACGCAATCATCCAGTGTCCTGAAATGATTTTGGCATTGTGATAACCTAAAACTTTAACAGGTCATTCCTGCTTATCTAGTACTTCATTCCAGTAATGGATTCCACTGAATTGTTTGCCCTTCTCACATTGAAGCTGCTCCTTAGCAAAGTCAGAGAGTTGTAGTGTTTGGTAGGAATGAAAACTGACATCTCACAAGACTGGAAAGCACTGACTAAAAGGAAACATTGGTGAGGAAAGTAAGTCGTGGAGAAAAGGGAGGCAACAGAGGGGAGAAGAGTGAATCGACTGGTTTTGGATGGGAGTCGGGGAGGAATTAGTTACCTGTAAGAAATGGCAAGAGCGCTCCTGCTGCTGACTGCCCTTAGATTTGACTAGAGCTCTATCTAGGTTTAGGTTACCGGATCCTGCGCTGGCTCGTAGCTGGTTGTGGCTGCTGTTGTTGGTGTAGACCTCTCGGGCCCTGCTCACCGTTAGGCTTGATGACCATGCCCCTTTCTTCACAATGGGCCCGTCCACAAGACCCATTGGCATCAAGGGGCCACTTCCTCCAACGATACCGCCACCGCTGTTATTGCTGCTACCACTAACTGGCACACATGCCGACGACGCTGCATACTTCACATCGTTGTTGCTCCGGGAGGCTTTGAGTGCAGAATGGTGGTGTGTGTGGCCATGGTGTGCGTGGGTGTGTGTGTGCTCGTTTAGTGTGCCATAAGGGTCCATCATGAAGTAATGCTGGGACTGCGAGGAGGAGAGACTGGGGAGGGGAGTCTGGGGGAACTTGTCGTGGTTGTTCCCGGGGTACCGGCCCATTGTCATGGCGATGGGCGAGGGGGAAATGGAGGGTGAGGGTGAGGGTGGAGGTTGGTGGTGGTGAGGGTGGTAGAGACACAGCTCCCGTTCCAGGTTGTCATCTGAGCTCCAATATCCAGAGCCTGGAGCAGATGCTGAGCCGTGGAGCTGGTGGTGGTGGTGGTGGTGGCTTCGATGCTTGGGCTCCGCTGATCGACAGCGCTCGCGGCTCTTGCTGCGCTTCCGGTGGCGCACTCCCACCGGTGGAGTTTCACCTTCTGGGCTGGCCCTTGAACCACCACCACCACCTCCTCCACCACCACCACCACCATTAACGCTCCCATTATTGGCCCCCTTGGAGGACTGTGTGTGGTGTGGCCCCTCCAATGAATGTGACTTGGTGAAAAGTTTCTGGACCGAATGGACCAGGTGGCGAATTCTCCCTGGGCTGTCACTGTTGTTGTTGTTGGCCCCCATCCCCCCACTGTGGGCCAGTACTCCTCGTTTGTACTGCAGTGTATGGTAGCCATCTCTGGAAAATGACGGCTGACGCTCAAACGGGTCCGCAAAGTTTGCTGGTACCCGGGTGGGCGTTTTACCTCCATAGCCTCCTCCACCTCCTCCTCCTCCTCCCCCTCCTCCTCCTACATATGGTACCATGGCCATACACTCATCCTTTACCTCAGGATGGTGAGATGAGGAGGTGGAGTGGCACCTCCTTGGGAAGGTTCCGTATGGTACGATGCTGTTGCTGTCAGAGGGGTACGGGGAACGCTGAGCATTGTAGTAGGACAGCTCAGCTGGATGCGGCATGGGAATGGGCACAGGCATGTCATTCTGACTGATCAAATATGGCTTGCGGTCAACATGGTGACCCAGTAGATCATATGATGGTTCATAGGAGACCACGTGATGGTGACTCCGACTACTGGACAGGCCTTTCATGACAGGGGGAAGGATGGGTGGATGGAAAGAGGAATGGTATGGATGAGAGATGCCAGGCAGGCCTGTGACCAGAGAAGGGCTGCAGAAGACTGTCCCTGAGAGGAGAGCTGCAGACTCTGGAAGACAGGAAGAGAGAGGAGCAATAAGACAAACAGTTAATACAAGGCAACAAGGTCAACAAAAAACAAGTCATACTATGGCAGTGATATGGGACATAATTAAATGTATCAAGACACAACCCTCTGGGATTAATTGAGTCATATTAGTCTTGCCGTCTTTCAGATTTTGATGATCTTTTTTGATTTCATAGTGAAAAGCATTCAAACATCACAATCACAATCACATTCACCCATTCACACACAATTACACACACAGGCCCAGGCTACCATACAAGGTGAAGCCTGCTACTCAGTTTTGAAGGCACTCACACACCAATGGTACAGTCTTCAGGAGCAATTTGGGGTCCAGTATCTTGCCCAAGGACACTTCGACATGCAGACTGGAGGAGCCGGAGATCGAACTGCTGATCTTCTTATTAGTGGACAACCAGCCCCTCCCCCTGAGCCACAACTTGAGGTGACGCAAAAGTCAGCCTTCGTCACCGATAGTCCTTCAATGTTGGTTTGGTGTGTCTGGGCCTTTAACTGATCACTTTATTTTGATTTCAGATTCATTCAACCATCCATCAAGCAATCTACTCTACTGGAGGAATAATAGTGCATATCCCAGAATACACTGGGTGAGGGGGAGGTAGACCCTTAACAGGTTGTCAGTCTGTCACATAGACAGAGTAACTTATTCACATTCACACTTTCTGGCATTTAGCATGTCCATTTCACATGTTTTGGGGCTGTTGGAGGGAACAAGATCAACCACAGCAAACCCACACAGACATGTGGAGAACACACAAACTACGAACAGGAAGGCTTAGCAATTAGAGCCCAGAATTTGCTTACTATGCTGTAAGAGTGGTACCCCTGAGTCATCCTATTTCTGTTGCGAGTTAAAATATTTTTTTTTGTTCCAGATGATGTTACCAAAAGAAAAGAAAAAAAATGCACAGTTAGTGTGTGGTGTAAGTTGGCAAGCTAAGATTGGCTTTTGGAATGGGCACAGCTGAACAACCTGTACAACTTGGAAACACTCTTTCTTATTTTTTTTGCCAGATAAAATTGAAGCCCTTGCAACAGCTTGGTGTGTTCAAGAACAGGGCTGATGTTTGACAAATACTTATGAACTTCATGCAACTTTAATTCCAAAGCTCCAAATTCCCAGGTGACATATTCTTTGGAGCTTTTGATTGTGAGGGTCTGCTATCCTCACCAGTTCAACTTCTTTAAAAGCTTTTTAATGCAAATGCTCATATTTACTTAAGCTAATTTCAGCACACAACACAGACAGAAAAACAACTATTTTATTAGTATTCAAAACCTACTGCAAGGCACTCCCGTCAGCAGGGGCAAACTGGCCATCTGGCATACCAGGTAATTTCCTGGTGGGCTGATGTGCCTTTTGGGTCAACTCTGTCTGACCAGCCAATAGTGCAGGTTGTCCAGCCCATTTCTATAATTTCTTAATTGACAGTGGGCTTGCCCGATAACACTTTTGCTTTCCAATAAACCTGCCCTTTCACACAGGAATCTGGTGTTCACTTGCCGTATGAATGTAGAGCCAAATCATGATGTTTATTCTAAATCTAACCACGGGCTTTTGTTGACGTCACAGTGTTGGTTGCAGTGTCTGGGAACAACAACAGCAGACGCAGGAGGATATCTAGCACTTAATATGTTGACACAAAAGGCCACTGACAGGCGATGGGTGACAATTTTGGATAAGAAAGTGTTGGAATGTCATATACAGAACCTTTATGCAGCAAGAACAATGCTTCGGAATGTAGTCTTGTAGTGTATTGTTGCACTAAACAGTCGATGACACACAACAGTAAATGGCTTCCTTTTTTCAAAAGTATTGTAGAGCATCATTGTTTCTATTGGCTGATTATGCACATCCACATGCTCAGAGTTGAAGCTAACTGGAGATGGAATAAGAAATTCATCCTTGGATTTGTCTGTTGTTTGAGCTGAATGGAAGATATCATTTGTAGGGCGAAAATGTAATGTGACCATCAACTCAAGTCCCACACACAAAGGCTTTGAGTGGCTTAGCTGATAACCAAAGCACAACCTGGGGCTTGGGGCAACACCAAACCTCTTAATCACTGGAGCAAAGTTAAAAAGGGGGTGGTTGAATAAGAACCAGAAACAATAATACTAAATATAAACACAGGCAGCTGAGGGATGATAAGTATTGGAAGTGGATGTCCTTCTCCAGTTTAAAGCCTGTCTTTTTCATTTTCTCTCAATGTACTAAGAAAGTCCATCCAGTCAGCATGCACTTAATAGTGCAGGTAACAGTACTGGAAGAAGTGCCCTCTCTCCCATCTTATATAACTGTGAGTTAACATCTCAGGCGGCTATGGGAAAATGCTCCAGGGTTCAGACTGCTCGCAAGGCAGTTTTATTACAGATGAACAGCCATGCAGGGCCACGGTGTGATGTGAATGCTGCATGCATGGCTGTGTGTGTACTTGCACTCCTGCATTTGTGGTGGAGTCGTGAGATGGTGTGTGTGTGTGTGTGTGTGTATGTGTGTGTGTGTGAGAGAGAGAGAGAGAGAAAGAGAGAGTGTGTGTCTGTGTGAGTTTCCTCTGTCCTACTTGGCCCATGATACAACTGCTTAACACAACCTGACAGCCCCACTGGTAGAGGGGCCTCTAACAAGCTACAGTAACTCCTAGTGAGCTGGGATAAGCCACCCACTCACACACACACACACACACGCACACACACACACACACACACACACACACACACACACACACACACACACAGATATCAGTAGATCCCCCCCTTCCTCCCCCTCTCCTTCTTCCATATTTTCTTCAGAACAAATCTTACAGATATCATACAAACCAACATTTTTGTTTGTTTGTTTTTAGCCATGCCTGTGGTGTAGTATTCTTTGACCAGGAAAAGTGACGTACTTAAATCTCTGCTGGTTGCTTGAATATATATACATATACATACATATATATATGACATTATAACGTGAAAAGTTTATTTCATGTTATAACCTGATAATTTATATAGTAACAACATGAAAAGTTTCACGTTTTAACAATATAGTTTCATGTTATCCCTGTTTTGGGCCATGTTGATGCCTGTTCATTGCAAATAGCCAAGTGTCAAATCACAACCGGAGTATATGGGTGCACCTCCTCCCAAGACCGAATATTGCATTATAATTTGGAACTTTTAATGTCTTGACAATATAAATTATCATGTTTTAACGTTAAACTTTTCCCGTTCTCACAATATAAATTATCACGTTATAACGTGAAACTTTTCACGTTTTTACAATAAATGTTATCATGATTTAACATGAAACTATGTTGTTACAAAGTGAAAATATATTGTTATAACATGAAAAACTTCTTGTTGAACAATAAACTTTTCACGTTACAATGTAATACTGATCCATTATTTTTTTTGTGATGTGGCAGCAATACGCTTCCGTAAATACAAATAGTCCAGTACACAAAATCCTGTAAAACCACAACATACCATTTGTAAACTTCACATTTTTTCCGGATTAATCATGCATATTGTTCATATTCTTTCCATTCATGATATGGTCCTGGTAATTTTTCACTCAGCTCAAAAATCTCCTCATAACAAATGTCTGTACCAGATTTTGAGCTACAGATTTTGAATGTATAAATATGTGTTCTGAAATTAATAAATAGGTCATTCATTTTTAATGAACCCTTCAAACTCTGCAATAGAATTGCTTACTGTGATATAATTTCTTGGAGTATTTTCAAATGCTTCATATACCTAAAACCTGTACAACCTAAGCTAAAAAGTTATGTAAATTAATAAACCACAATAATTGATAAAAGTACTGAAATTGTGTCATTTACAAATAAAATCTTCACAAAACATATTTGATCCAAAAAAAAAATTAATTTAGAAACATGAACAAACTATTTCTTAACACTGAAAGTTATTTGAACTATGTACATTATTCATTTTCTGAGATATGCTCATTTCTATGAGCAGAGTGCAAAGGCATTTATTATTTTTTCACATGGTTTTGTACCACACAAAACATAGCACAGTGACGTCATTAAGAACACACGGCCGAATTCACAAAAGGATTGCATGGCTTTTGCGGCCGCTAAACCGGTAAAAATGGAGCAAACAGATACCGTCTAATTCACAAAGCACGCACAGAGGGTGAAATGCTCCACTAACTGCGCTGCCAAGCAGATTGCGTCTCGGTGCTCTGGTGTTATTTGCTCGTATTTAAATGAGGTAATATGCATTTATTTGGCGCAAAAATTGCCCCTTTCTATGCAAATGAGCCTCATTGATAAACAACGTCTAATTCACTAACACCAGCGCTAATAGCCACACACAGTTTGAGTGAAGTAAATAACGTCTTTAGAATCTTTAGACCGTCTTCCTCTGTGGAAGCCTCTCCCCCAGACTTTCCAGTGATCATGGCAGCAGTGATCGTCTGTTAAATCAGTCTGTAAATAATATTTTGACATTATTATTATAATCATTATTACTTTAATGGCATCTGAAGATATTGATGCGTTGAACAGGTGACAGTCTGCGGTCGTTCTCAAAACACACTTCTGTCACGCACTTCAAAAGCAACTTTCAATAATTTATTTTACGAAACGTGAACAAAAACGGTTCCATAATTCATATTAAATTCAAAAGATAATGAAAAAACAGCTACAAGTGAGAGGGAATAGTGATAAAGTGGTCAAACTTGGTCAAATCCACAGCCTCAACCCATCCGACACTGTTAGACTGACTCACCAGCAGACATCACTACATAAGGGTATACAGTATTCAGTATTCTGCCATTGTTCTGCCACGGTGTTCTTGGCGCAAAGCCAGCATTTCTACTTTGCCATGTGGCTAATTGCAATCAGGGGCAAACTGCACTCAGCTGCCAAACTTTGTGGGCGTGTTTGTGCTGGTATATCATTAGCGCAATATCCTTTGTGAACAGGACGTTAAGACGGAGCAAACTGCGGGTGCAAGTTAAGTGCAATTCAAGGTGCTATCAGCGGCCGCAGTTCATTCTTTGTGAATTCGGCCCACAATGTGATGACGTAGAAGACAGAAGCTTTAGTGTTCTGCTGCAAAAGAGTGACTTTAGATCTACTTAAACAGAATCGTGCAAACAGCAATTCCCCATGGTTGTCCACGAGATGTTCATTTTTAAAGGGATAATGTTTCAGAGAGTAAGGAGAGTATTTTTTTGATTTACACCACTCGTTTGTGGGCAAATAAGATCTATCCCACAATATCATGTCCTATTTTACCTGAGACATGAAATCATAACTGCCATAATGAAACTGAAAATGGCAAGAACATTCTGGAGCTGTGAGGATTATTATATATCCATTTAAAGGAACAGTATGTAAGATTTAGGGGGATTTAGTGGCATCTAGTGGTGAGGATTGCAGATTGCAACCAGCTAAAACTTGCTTCTCCTGCTTAGAATTCCTTCAGTGTTCATTGTTCTTGACCACAGAGGTCTTTTCCTCTTCAAAACAAACTGACCAGATGATTAAAATGTAAAAACACTGAATAAAGCATTTTCACATTACAAATCTGTGTTTCTCCTATGCTTGTCATAGATGGGCCACTAGCCCAGAAACTGCAAATGTGTGCTCACCTATTTTCTCTGATATTTTTAGATCGAGACATTCAAGAGGTTTTTTTTTTTTACAGAAGTTGAATTATCCAAGATCTCTTCCTCTCCAAAACAATTAGACCCTGTGATTTAAACCAGTAAAAACAAAGACTAAAGCAGTTTTACATGAAAAAGGGTTTGACCATAAATCAAAAATTAACATTTATTGAATTTGACCCACACTGGTGGATCTAAAATCCAGTTTAATAGATTTGGCCCAAATTTGATCAGTGGGCGGAGAGTAAATAGGCACATTTACTCAAGTACTGTACAATTTTGAAATACTTGTACTTTACTTTAGTATTTCCATTAAATATATATATATATATATATACATATATATATATATATATATATATATATATATATATATATATATATATTTATATATGTATATATTATTATAGGTTAAGGTACCCAGCAATATATAAAGTAATTAAAAATAGCTCCATATTTACCAGCTGTAACATTAAAGTAATGAACACATTAATAACATAATTATACTCCACTAATAACATATATATACATATACATATATATATATATATATACACACACACACACACACACATATATATATATATATATATATATGTATATTTGAATGCAAAACTATAACTCGTAGCAGAGTATTTCTAGACAGTGTTACTGCTACTTTTACAAGAATGCGGTCTGAGTGTTTCTTTCACCAAATACATTAGTAGGGTTGTGAGCTCCACATCTGGTGAAAACATGGTTCCATTAAAATCCATTTTTAAAAGTTTGCCTTACTGTTTTTTGCAGCAGAATATGTGAATTCTTGAGCTATAGCCAAAAACATGTTTTGTGTGGTCACAGTGACCTTTACCTTTTCCAACCAAGTTCTAATCAGTTCATCCTTTTGTCCAAGTGGTCGTTTGTGCCAAATTTGAAACAATTCCTTCCAGGTGTGCCCGAGATTTTGCATTCCTGAGAATGAGAAGGATGTGAGGTTACAGTCACCTTGACCCTTCGACCACCAAAATCTAATCAGTTCATCATTGAGTTTAAGTGGATGTTTGTGCCAGATTTGAGGAAATTCTGTCAAGGTGTTCTTAAGATATAGCATTCACAAGAATGAGGCCGGACAACCAGAAAACTTGTCATAAAATTTATAGACATACTGCATTATTGTACAAATGGCCATTCCACATAGGAAGTACTTTTACTTTTGGTACTTTAAGTATATTTTGATGCCAGACCAGCCTAAATGTAGAAAAATGTGTAGCCCCTTTACAAAAGTATAACATTTCTTAAATATTATAATACTTTAGGAATTGTCATCTTATTTCAGGCTAAAAGGACGACATTTATGGTGTTTTTACTGCTGTCAAATGTCAACGAGTCAAATTTGACCCAAACATTAGTAAGGGTTGAACAAACAAGATACAAGATGTACATTTTTGAGCTCAGTGAAGTTCTGAGTTGTATTTTCTCACAGTTTAACTCTCCTGTTCTATTTCCACTATTTGTTTTCATCCTGACCATTACCAATGTTTATTATTGAATAAATGTTATTCTTGGACCACAATGTTATCCTATTTTCAAATATGCTGCAATTGCAATGCACATGTACAAACAAATGCAAATATTAAATTGTCATTGGAATTGTCATTAAATATATTCCAGGTTTTTGCAGAAGTGCAGAATATCAACATTATTGTCTAACAATGATGTTAATTCCTTTGGTAAATATTACATCACCCAGCAAATTTACCTTGCCACTATGAATTTCTTAGGGTGCTGTTGCACCTGGCATTTTTAGTTCAGGTAAAGCAAACTTGGTGATGCCCTTCATTTGGGCTGGTGGTGAAGGCTCTGGTACAGTTCATTTGAGGTGTGAAAGTAAACGGACTGTCTGCAGGATTTTTTTGGATAGAAAACATGAAATTTGAGCATAATTTCTATTAGATCCATGAGTTGGTAGTAAACTGCTGAACAAGTGATATTATAATTGATTTCTATGAGTGATGCATGTATATGTTAATCATAATCATGGTAACAGTTTTGCACGTCAGCAAGTGAGTGTGGGGCTTTTCCCTGATGATGCAGAAAGTCACAAGCTATGTTTCGATCCAAAAGTGATTCAAATCATTGGGAAATGCGCATTAAAAGAAATACGAATCCTGTGTGTTTCCATTAAATGTATGGACTTTGGTGAAAACTAAGGAACTCGTGCGAGTTTTCCACAGAACCGGAAACAAAACAAGTCTCGCATTCTTCTTCTTCTTTCTGGCGGTTGGCAACTAGCTTGTAAATGCATTACCGCCTTCCTGACCCGGAGTGTGGATATCACCATCGAGAGAGGTGTGCTACGTCAGACTTAATTCGAACATAACTGTTTCCATCCCCCGTTTTGCGAATCAACATTTTTTCGTATCAACCAAAACCCGGCTAAAGCAAACATATTTTAGTTTGTGCGAATCAGGGGATTTTAATTCAAATTTTGGTGTTTCCATCATAATTTTCCGATGCGATACTTCTAGATGCGCATCTAAATAGGCTGATGGAAACATGGCGACAGACAGTTTAAACTGCAGTCTGTTGTGCTTGTATCTTCTGTGTACTTGGCAGTTTGAGAAGTTCATTAAAAAGTGTGTGACATATGGAGCCCACAGTAATACCTGGCCTTAGACAGTTACAAACATGGAAGTACAGCAGCATTTATATCATTGTTACCAACAAGATCAGTACTCACTACTACATGTTCTCTTTTCATAGAGATAATGAGTAGTGTAAATGGACATCATTAGTTTTTCCTCTTTTAATTAATGTTTCCCCATTTAAAACAACCCTGAATTAAACACAGTATGTATGTTCCATTGACATTTATGGGTAGGAAGTCCTGAATAACTCTGTCTCACTGGCAATACATTGTACTCACAACACTGTGTCTAAAAATAAAATGTAACTGAATCAAGGGAGGAAGTGATTCACTTCAAATGATGTGTTAGTGAAGTCAGACATTACTGTACAAGGACCCAAATAACAGGGGCTTAAATAAGCGACACTTGTTTCCGTACTAGTAGGAGAATGCATCTGATTACATCAGATATGACTTAATAAAAGAACCTTGGCAAATATAAAGTCTGAGTAACTAGAGAAGAGTCACTGAGAGTGGAAGTATTCCCACTTCTTAAGAGGGACTTATAGAAAAGGTGACCTGTGGGTACATGTTCCCCTTGACTTTGATGGTACATCAGCACAGTACATCTGAGTAAGTTTCCTGCAGGATACTGTTAAGTGAGACTGACACGTGGTACAGCTTTCCCCAAGGCATTGAAAATAAAAGAAAAGAAAGAAAAAAATGTAATTTAATAAAAACAAATTATAAACAGGTGTTCCAAAACACAAAATTAAAGTCAAATGAGTCTACTCTTTTTATCAAATTTAATCTTTACACATGTGTCTCTGTAGAAAATCCAGCTGGACTACAGTTACCTTTTTTAAAGCTGGGAGCAGGCCCTAATAATACTGACGCCTGCAAAGGCTAGACACCGCACACAGAAATTATTTCCATCAGCATGCATTAACATGATTATTTTTGACTTGACAGTTAGAGAGGAGTGCATATTAAACAGCTGATTAAATACAGAGGACAACACACTGAACAACAGGAAGACTATTATAAGGCTTGTGGTGCTGAGCAATCCCTCCACATCTGGTGAAAACCTGGACTCTATTAAAATCAACTTTAAAAAAGTTTGCCTCGCTGATTTTTTGTTGCAGAGAGTAATAATTCTTTAAACACGACCAAAAACGTTTTATTGTGAGGTCACAGTGACCTTGACCTTTGACGACCAAATTCTAATCAGCAAAATTTGAAATAATTCCCTCCAAGCATTCCTGAGATATCACACTTACAAGAATGAAAGGAGCTCAAGTTCACAGTCACCTTCACCTTTGACCACCAAAGTCTAATCGGTTCATTCTTGAATCCAAGTGGACATCTGCGCCAAATTCGAGGAAATTCCCCCAAGGCATTTCTGAGATTTTGCATTTACAGGAGTGGGGTGGATGGACAATCCGAAAACATGATGCAATTAACTTGCTTTAAATAGATACTGCCGCAGTGTTTTTATCTGAAAAAGATATAAAATGAGAAGGTGGATATCAATTTCATGTCCGTGTAAAAAAGTTCTGTTTACAACATATAGAGCATTAATATAGCAGCAAACAACTGTTGTTATGTAAAGGTATGTACATGATCCTTCACTGACTTCTCACCAAGAATAGTTCATAACATGCAACTCCCCATAAAACCACAAACTTGCTCTTGGCATTCTTGAGGGAATTTATTCAATTTTTTTTAATTGATTTATCTTTTTTAAATTTGGAACAAACATTCCCCTGGACTCAAGGATGATCTGATTAGATTTTGGTGGTCAAAGGTCAAAAGTCAAGGTCACCATGACCTTGCATCCATCTTATTCTAGTGAACTTGCTATTTCAAGAACACCTTCAGAGAATTTCTTAAAATTTGGCACAAACATTCACTTTGAGTCAAGGATAAACTGATTACAATTTGGTGGTCAAAGGACAAAGTTACAGTGACCTGTTTTTGGCCAGGAAGTCATATGCTAATTTTGACAACATTTCACACAAATGTCTAACATGCTATAAAGATGAAGTGATGACATTTTATATCCAAACTGTCAAAGGTCAACTTCACTGTTGCATCATTATGTTCTGCAAAAACACTCTACTGGTCAGTATTCAACGTCATATCTCAGGAACAGAAAGGGAGACATTTGGTCACTAAATTGGTGACACTAATCTTTGGTGCCCACCTTAAAACTGTGCTGATTGTATAGACCTTCTGTGCTGTCAGGGGTGTGTGACGCTTTCACATTTTCACGGACATGGATGTAAAATGTTACTTCAACTTGATGGGTTTGCAGAGGCATAAAACTGTGGTAATTGTAGTTTGTTTTTGTGCTGAATAACTCCTTTTACTCCTTTTTGGTAGCAATTGGATCATTAGTCAATTGACAACACACTCCATGAGTTTATCTATCGACTGTCAGCACAAACTGGCCCAGACTAGAACTAGCTTGGTCCAACCGAATCTGAGCTACAATTTTATCCAACGATCAGAATGTGTATCTGCTCCTTCAGTTATGAACAAAACTACTTAAGTTTATTTGGAGAGAGGATCGTGTCATGAGAGAGAAACTACCAGAAAGAGCTAAAGGAATAAGACAACCAAGGCTACTTATCAGAACAGGACCAGACAGTCAACTGGTGTCATCAAAAGCTGATTGTTATCTTAGTAATGGTAGGCTAAGATTTGCTCATCTGTTCTACAGAGATCTTGAGAAAGAGCAAGAACACTACGTTCTCTGAACTTAAGATTAGGTATTTATACGACTGACACTTGAATGTAAATTTCTAGGAGGAGAGGTGAAATAAAAGAAGTTGAATGAGAAGAGGAGGAGAGGAACTGAGGTAAAGCAGCGGACGGAAACAAAGTCTACAAGATTATATAGAAGAGCTAAAAAGCAGATGAGAGATTGACAGCTGAACCCCACCCCAACCCGTCTTTCCCACCACCTCCTGCTGCATTTTTCAAAGAGCCATATGTGCCAGGCAGGCTGGGTTGATGCTGTGTGTGTAGGCGGAAGGAGAAATGAAAATAGGGCTGAGATCAAGTTATTTTGGGCTAAATGGAAGCTGGCGAACAAAAAGCCTTTGAGTCACCCTCTGAGGGTGGATACCAGCACTGAAGGCAGACAGAATTCTCATTTAATGTAGCCAGATGGGCATTTACTTCCATACTGCAGCACACATTCCTTACATCAGTCTGGTTACTATAAAACATTTCTCAGTTGATTTTGCAGAAAAGTAACCACAACCAAGGAATATATGTGGATACCACAAAATAAAATGACACAAAGAGCATTTTAGCCATATTACCCACTATCATAGAGATAACCACTGCCAGTGTGTTTATTAAGAGGTCATGCGATTAAAAGTAAATTACCACCCATTTGAAAGTCGACTACTGATGCTGTGTTAATGTGCTAGTGAGAAGCTGTGAAATCTGAGAAAGAGGAGCTGGCTGCTGAACAGTGTTGAGCTCTGCTGTGAGAAAAATTAAACCCACAAGACAAGAAATAAATTGGCACCAAACTAAATTCAACATCTGATTTCAACAACAGCAGCAGCTACATTGTGGTTTAATTCATCAGTGTATTATGGTAGCCCGTTCAATGCATCTACACAACAGTACTTTAAGTTCCAATGACCTTGAAACACCTCTACTTTTATCCAAATGAAAGAAAAAAAATGACAAGAAGCTGCACTACCACACACACTTGCACACAGAGCCCTGACAAGAACGCATCTGTGTGATTCAGGCTATAATAATTGAGCAAGATGTGGCTTAATGGCAGGTATAATAGTCTGTAGTCATTGACTACACCTAGAAGACTGCTATTGTCAACCAGTCACTGTTCAGACATCACTGTGCACACAAAGGAAAATCAATACAAAATGGGACAACTGGCAAAACCACTAAAAAGAGCAGAGGGGAACCCTAACATAATATATTGATTCTCTCTCTCTTTCATTTAATAATCTTTTCTCAAAACTTACCTCAATGCCTTTTGTTGCCTTGTGTTTCAGTGCTTGTCATTAAAGGGTTAGTTCCCAAACAGCTGAGCTGCAGAATAATACACAGTGCGGCAACGGCGACACAGTAATATGGAGTTTTATGGTTGACTAAATGTAGTGCCAAACAAAAGGGCTGTCTGATGGCAAGGTAAAGTGGTGAAAAAATCCTTGATATAGTGACCACTTAGACTGATTGAATTTTTTAGGTGGTCCTCTTTTAAGGCGGCTAAAATACGTTGAGATAGCAACCCCCGTCTACAGCAATGTGTTGCTGAGCTTCCCTGGTGGGGCTCCCACCTGCTTTTCCAATCTGGGGGTGCGACAATCGTTATCTACTGAAGGTAATACACTGACTATACAAAATTCAATTCAATTCAATTTTATTTATAAAGCCCAATATCACAAATCACAATTTGCCTCACAGGGCTTTACAGCATACGACATCCCTCTGTCCTTATGACCCTCGCAGCGGATAAGGAAAAACTCCCCCAAAAAAACCCTTTAACGGGGAAAAAAACGGTAGAAACCTCAGGAAGAGCAACTGAGGAGGGATCCCTCTTCCAGGACGGACAGACGTGCAATAGATGATACAGAACAGATCAGCATAATAAATTAACAGTAATCCACATGACACAATGAGACAGAGAGAGAGAGAGAGAGAGAGAGAGAGAGATGCAGGTAATGACAGTAGCTTACAGCAACATTATTGAAAGTAATAATATTATAGTTATAGTTCTGGCTACTGTGGTACAATATGTTGAAAGTATGTATTAATATCTAGCAGTATACATGTGTGACAATAGTCATATGTGTATAATAACAGTAGAAGTATGACTAATGATTAATGGTGGCAGCAGCAGCAGGAGGCATCTGGCAGGACCACGGCAGCAGCACAACCACACACGTCACGCTGTCCAGGCACCGCTGCGATATGAGTTAATCTGAGAGACAGTGGAGCACAAAGGCTCCGGAGAAGAAGCCAAGTTAGTGACATCCAGAATGGCCGAGTTAGCAAGATGCAGTAATAGAATACGAGAGAGAGAGAGAGAGAGTGAGAGAAGGAGAGAAGGTGCCCGGTGTATTATAGGGGGGTCCTCCGGCAGACTAGGCCTAAGTCAGCCTAACTAGGGGCTGGTACAGGCCAAGCCTGAGCCAGCCCTAACTATAAGCTTTATCAAAAAGGAAAGTCTTAAGTCTAGTCTTAAATGTGGAGACGGTGTCTGCCTCCCGGACCGTAACAGGAAGATGATTCCACAGGAGAGGAGCCTGATAGCTGAAGGCTCTGGCTCCTGATCTACTTTTGGAGACTTTAGGGACCACGAGTAACCCTGCGTTCTCAGAGCGCAGTGTTCTGGTGGGATAATATGGCACTATGAGCTCTCTAAGATATGACGGCGCTTGACCATTTAGAGCTTTATAAGTTAACAGTAGGGTTTTAAATTCAATTCTGGATTTTATAGGGAGCCAGTGCAGAGAAGCTAAAACAGGAGAAATATGATCTTGTTTCTTAGTTCCTGTTAGTACATGTGCTGCTGCATTCTGAATTAGCTGGAGAGTTTTTAAGGACTTACTGGAGCTACCTGATAATAGAGAGTTACAGTAATCCAGCCTTGAGGTAACAAAAGCGTGGACCAATTTTTCTGCATCTTTTCGGGTCAGGATAGGCCTAATTTTCGCAATATTACACAGATGAAAAAATGCAGTCCGTGAGGTTTGTTTTAAATGAGAATTAAAAGACAAATCTTGATCAAATGTTACTCCGAGGTTTCTTACGGTAGTGCTAGAGGCCAGAGCAATGCCATCTAGAGAAACTATGTCATCAGATAAAGAGTCTCTGAGTTGTTTGGGGCCAAGAACAATAACTTCAGTTTTGTCTGAATTAACATCAGGAAATTGGTGCTCATCCAAGTTTTTATGTCTTTAAGGCAGTTATGGAGTTTAGTTAATTGATTACTTTCTTCTGGCTCCATCGATAAATACAACTGAGTATCATCCGCATAACAATGGAAATTTATAGAGTGATTTCTAATGATGTCACCTAAAGGAAGCATATATAGAGTAAATAGGATTGGTCCAAGCACAGAAGCTTGCGGAACTCCAAAACAAACTTTGGTACGTAAGGATGATTCATTATGAACGTCAACAAACTGAAAACGATCAGATAAATAAGATTTAAACCAGCTCAGTGCAGAACCTTTTAGGCCAATTAAGTGATCCAGTCTCTGCAGTAGAATTTGATGGTCAGTTGTGTCAAACGCCGCACTAAGATCTAATAAAACAAGTACAGAGACGAGTCCTTTGTCTGAAGCAATCAGAAGGTCATTTGTAATTTTAACTAGTGCTGTCTCAGTGCTATGATGCACTCTAAATCCTGACTGAAATTCCTCAAATAAATTATTATCATGGAGAAAATCACACAGCTGGTCTGCGACTACTTTCTCAAGGATCTTTGACATAAAGGGAAGATTAGATATTGGTCTATAGTTGGCTAACACCTCTGGATCCAGGGTGGGCTTTTTTAGTAGAGGTTTAATTACACCTACCTTAAAAGACTGTGGTACATAGCCTGTTAATAAGGATATATTGATCATATCTAATATATGAGTGTTAACTAAAGGTAAGACCTCCTTAAGTAGCCTAGTTGGGATGGGGTCTAAGAGACACGTTGATGATTTAGATGAAGAAATCACTGCGGTCAATTCTTGAAGAGAAATTGGGGAGAAGCAATCTAAATATATATTAGGTTTTACAGCTGTGTTTGAGGTTAGATAGGTACCTGAGTATCTGAGGACAGGAGGTCATGAATTTTGCCTCTAATAGTTAGAATTTTGTCATTAAAAAAGCTCATAAAATCATTACTGCTAAGGGCTAAAGGAATACAAGGCTCAATAGAGCTTTGACTCTCAGTCAGCCTGGCTACAGTGCTGAAAAGAAACCTGGGGTTGTTCTTATTGTCTTCTATTAATGCTGAGTAATAGTTTGCTCTGGCATTGCGGAGGCCCCTCTTATAAGTTTTGAGACTGTCTGTCCAGATTAAACGAGATTCTTCCAGTTTGGTTAATTGCCAATTCCTTTCAAATTTTCGCGATTTGTTTTAACTTACGGGTTTGAGAGGAGCGAACTTTCTTTGCTTTTTTAACTTCTTTTTAAGAGGAGCTACAGAGTCAAGTGTTGTTCGCAGCGAGCCTACGGCGCTATCGACAAAATGATCAAAGTCGGTACAGGAAACCTCTGTTACTGAGGGACTTGGTATTGAATTTAACGACGGAGTAATCTTTTCCTGAAATTTTGCGACAGCACTATCTGATAAACATCTAGTATAGTAACTGTTGCTGAGTGGCGTGTAATCGAGTAAAAAGAAATCAAAAGTAATCAGATAATGATCCGATAGCGAGGGATTCTGTGGAAAGACTGTTAGGTTATCAATTTCAATTCCATACGTCAGAACTAGATCGAGGGTATGGTTAAAACAACGAGTGGGTTCATGTACACCCTGACTGAAGCCAATGGAGTCTAATAATGAGATAAACGCGGTAGCCAGGGAGTCATTATCAACGTCGACATGAATGTTAAAATCGCCTACAATAATAACTTTATCTGATTTAAGAACTAAACTGGATAAAAACTCTGAGAATTCAGATACAAATTCAGAATACGGGCCAGGAGCACGGTACACTATAACAAATAAAAGTGGCTGCGAGGTTTTCCAGGTCGGATGTAAAAGACTAAGAACAAGGCTTTCAAATGAATTATAATCTAGTTTAGGTTTAGGGCTGATTAACAGACTAGAGTTAAAAATGGCTCCCCCTCCTCGGCCGCTGCCTCGAGGAATGTGGGTATTATTATGACTGGGAGGAGTGGACTCATTAAGACTAACATATTCATCTGGACACAGCCAGGTTTCAGTGAGACTGAGTAAATCAATATGATTATCTGATATTAATTCGTTTACTAACACTGCTTTAGATGATAGAAACCTGATATTTAACAGTCCGCATTTGATTCTCCTGTTTTGTCTTTCTGTCACAGAAGAGGTTTTAATTTTTATGAGGTTGTTATGCACAACTCCTCTTTGTTTAATTTTAGATTTGAATAATTTAGGTGGTCGGGGGACAGACACCGTTTGTATAAAACTATGAAAACTATGGCTGGGTAACTGAACTAGAAGCTCAGAGAGGCGTATAGGACTGCGACTCTGAATCCTGATCTCAACTCTGGGTTGTCAGGGATTTAAATTACTAATAAAGTTTGCCAGGTTCCTAGAAATGAGAGCAGCTCCATCCAAAGTGGGATGAATGCCGTCTCTTCTAATAAGACCAGGTTTTCCCCAGAAAGTTTGCCAATTAATAACGAAACCCACATCGTTTGCTGGACACCACCTGGACAGCCAGTGATTAAATGATGACATGCGGCTAAACATGTCATCACTGGTCAGATTTGGGAGGGGTCCAGAGAAAACTACGGAGTCCGACATCGTTTTTGCATATTCACACACCTCTGATTGGCGTAACCGGGTGTCATTGCTGCCGACGTGAATAACAATCTTACTGAATCTACGTTTAGCTTTAGCCAGCAGTTTTAAATTTGATTCAGTGTCGCCCGCTCTGGCCCCAGGGATATATTTGACTATGGCCGCTGGTGTTGCTAACTTCACGTTCCTCAGAATAGAGCTGCCAATAACCAGAGTTTTATCCTCAGCGGGTGTGTCACTGAGTGGGGAAAAGCGGTTGGAAACGTGAACAGGCTGGTGGTGAGCCGTGGGCTTCGGCTTGGAGCTGTGCTTCTGGCGAACCGTAACCCAACCTCCCGGCTGAACGGGAGTTACCGGAGGACAGTTAGCAGAGGCTAAGGCTATGCTATGTGGCTCCGCACCGGCTACAGGGGGCTGGCTAACTACCGCAGCTACTGAATGGTTTTCCATGGTGCGGAGCCGCGCTTCTAATTCACTGAGCCTCGCCTCCAGCGCAGCAAATAAGCTACACTTATTACAATTACCACTATCGCTAAAGGAGGCAGAGGCATAACTGAACATTTGGCACACCGAGCAAGAGAGAGCAGAGGGAGAAGCCATCGCTAACTGTAAAGCTAATGTAGCTACCAAGGCTAGTAACGTGCAAACAACAGCTAAGAGATTAGCGAGAAAGTCGTAGAAAGGAGGAGAGCTATAAGTGCTTAAACAGAACCAGTGTGGGTTAAGACTTGAAGTAGACGTTAAAGCAACTGAAGTGAGAAAGCAGGCTAGCAGAATTGACCAGAGCAGTACAGAGACGCTGTCACAGAAACACCGGAAATGACACAACTCGCTTACTGCAATATGTCAGCACGTCCTCATATGACACCACTTCAAAAATACCGAACAAACCATTTAACCAGTGAACAGTTTGCCTTCTAGCCAATTGAGAGCAATGCTTTACCAACATTGCTGTCATACAGGGATGCACGATATTGGATTTGTGGCCAATATCTGATATGCCAATATATAACAACTCATTTGACCAACAACCGTTACCGATATCGAATAATCTATGATATCTTTTTTTACCCACTTAACTTTAGTGATCATCAAGTCTCTTCTGTAATGGAATTAACATCATATTACACATGCATACTCTTATTGTGATGGTCTAGCAGCCGATGGAGACATGAAATACAGTACTTTTCAATGTATGTAATATGCATTCACTGTGCAAAAATAAGAAAAAGCATGTTGGCTGATTCTGTTCATTTCAAAGCCAATATCGGCTGATACCAATGATGTGCAGATATTCCTACTGTCACATTTAATTGACATCAACAACAGTAGCAAAGCAAATGCAAAAATTGATTCTTATTTGTGTACATGTTCATGATTGTTGTAATTTTATTTGTACCCACTGATTTTTGGGATTCACCAATGTTTTCTTATTTTTGCTCTTCTCTTAGACAAGGAAAAATTCTATGAGTGGTCGAGCACACTCTTACCAAGTAAAGAAAAAAAACATTTTGTTTTTGTAGTCCACAAATTGTTGTCGAGTGCAAAAAAAAAAAAGAGTTTTACATTTGAGGAACATTTTTTAAAGGGCCAGTGTGTAAAATGGGTTGAAAACAGTGACATCAGTGGTCAAATTCTAGATTGCAGGGCTCACTCGCTCACCCCTCCCGTCGGGTAAATGACGGTGGCCTCGTAAGGACAAAAACCCTTGCGCAGACACGAGTTTTTCAGGAGTAGGTCTATCTAACGATGAGGTGAATATTTATTTAGAAATCTAAACCATGTTACGATATTGTAATGAATCACTCAGGAGCTGGAGACCAGAGTAGCGTTCGGGAAAAAGGACAGTTTATTTGAGCGCTCTGAAAACTCCGGTAACACTCCAGGGGGTAAAAGACTCCGTCCCAAACTCTGACTCTTCTAGCGTAACACACACACTTCATACACACATACTCACTTACGGTACCTAGCAGGTACCCCCTCCCCTCTCTGCTCCACCAATCTTCCAGCCCGCACACTGACTGACAGCTTAGCCTGTAAACAGAGCTCAGCTGTTTATTTAGCCTAGCAATATCTCCGGACTATAGTAGCTGCAATGGACGACTCTGAATGCGATTTTGAAGAGTTTCTTGTAGCGGACACAGACCCAGAGCCATACCTGTTTGAGCCGGAGCATACAGATGAGGAACTCCATGTGTTGGATGCTGAGTGGGCGAGAAGAGAGGGTGAATCTTCCGCTCCCATTTTGCTGCACAGAATGGGATTTGGTGCTACTGCTACCATCGTTGGGAAGATATATCATCAGGAGGAAAAGCGCTGCAGAGAGTGCATCACAGCGAGTGAAGTTGCGTCTTCTTTTCCTCGCAGATGACGGTTCGGGTTCATTCTCTCCTGTTGCCTGGTAAGTGTGGTCCATTCGCAAACTTTATAACTACAAAAACTTTTCACTACTCTCTGTCAACGAACTACTAACACTCTCTGCTGTTTCCTCTTCCTTCTTCCTTCCTTCCGCTGTCTTCGTTGGTTTATTTATAAACGCGAAATGCGTTCTCTGGCTGGCTGGATTGTCCGCTCGGGCTGCCTTACATACATGGTGGCGCAAGATGGCGACCTCTCTAAAGCAAGGCCCTTGCTATATATATATATATACATATATATATATATATATATATATATATATAAAAGCATAATTATAAGGCTACAAAAACCAAACGAATTTTATTTTATAGCGATCATACACTTGTATAAACATATTAATGGGTAGAATATTCAGATTCAGATTCAGATTTGACAATAAACCATGCCAAATATTACACACTGGCCCTTTAAAAATGCATGAATATCATATAGTCAAACTTAGATTATGTTTAGGAGTAATTATAATGATTGGATTTTTAAATTTCAGGGCTAAAGAAACGGGACTTTACTTGGTCCATTGATCTCAGTTACTGTAATTTCACACACTGTGCATCCCTCTGCTGACCAGTGAGGGACCACTTAAGACCACTACACTTCAGAGGGAAATATTGTACTTTTTACTCCACTATTGTTGTTTTATAACTTTAGCTACTAGTTACCTTACAGATTAAGATTTTTATACACAAACCATATGAATACATACAAGTGCAGCTGAAATGGTTAGTCAATCGATTAAAAAAATAATTGGTAACTATTTTTCTAATAATGTAAGTTATTTTTTATGCAAAAAACATTTCATGGTTCCAGCTTCTAAAATATGAGGGCTTGCTGCTTTTCTTTCTAATTATTGTAATATATTTTTTTTAAATTAATAAATTGATTTAAACTTTGCTGAATGAGCTTAGGGGTGGCACGGTGGTGTGGTGGTTAACACTGTCGCCTCACAGCAAGAGGGTTCCCGGTTCGATCCCGGGTGTGGGAGCCCTTCTGTGCAGAGTTTGCATGTTCTCCCCGTGTCAGCGTGGGTTCTCTCCGGACACTCCGCCCTCCTCCCACAGTCCAAAAACATGCAGATTGGGTACTAGGTTAATTGATAACTCTAAATTGTCCGTAGGTATGAATGTGAGTGTGAGTGGTTGTCTGTCTCTATGTGTCAGCCCTGCGATAGTCTGGCGACCTGTCCAGGGTATACCCTGCCTCTCCCCAATGTCAGCTGGGATAGGCTCCAGCCCCCCCCCCCCCCCCCCCCCCCCCCCCGCAACCCTCAAGAGGATGAAGAGGTTAGAAGATGAATGAATGAATGAATGAATGAATGAATGAATGAGCTTACTTGTAACAAAGTATTTTACAGTGTGGTATTAGTACGTTACTACTAGTAGTACTTTAGGATCTGTATACTTCTTCCATCACTGCTGCTGACACAGCAAATTGTTTGTCATGATTGATTTTACTTTAGCAGCAGTACTGACAGTCTAGAAAATCACATTTACTTTGTTAAAATTTAATTAACAGTAAAAGTGAGTGAGTCAGTTTCACTATGCTTAAGTTCTTCTTCTTCCAGCATTTCTTTAGTGTCATCTCTCCAATTCTTGGCATTTGCCAGAGTCTGTGCACATGGCACATCACCTGCCCTTTGTTTAGGGGTTTGACCTATGCTAATAGGTGACTTGTGATCAAGTGGGAATCATCATTTAGCACACCTGGGTAAAAGCAGATTTGGATGGTTAAAAACATTTGGTACATTTAGAGTTGACCTCTCTTGTTTTTTCTCTTAGCAGAAAATTAGGTGAAAATATAAGAGAAATTTAGGAGAATGTTACTGCATGAGGCCCAATGACTAATAAGACTGGGTCTATAGTGTCAATACAGTTATCAAAGAAGAACAGCCACATGTGTCTTTACTGTGGTCTTTACAGAATCTTCCATTTGCACTGGTCCAATCCACCATGCTTGATGTAGCCATCCTGATGTGGGTTTGTTAAAAATAACTCTGCTTAAAGATAACTGGCAAACACATCTCCTCCCTCTTCCTTCAGATAACTTGCTGATAATCATTCATTAATGAAAAATATCATAAACTCACTGAAGAGAGAAAACTAAGATTCACTTGGATGAAATCACTCACAATTTACAAATACAATATTAATGACAGAGAAATATTATAGGACTATTTAGGATTATTTATTGACATTATAGTAATGTTAGAAATAACAAACACAAATGTAAAGTCTATTAAACTCTAAAGTCTGTGAAACTAAACCCACTGAACCTCCTGAAGGGATATTATACAACTACATATACAGTGCATTCAGAAAAAATTCAGATCCCTTCAGTTTTTCCACATTTTGTTAAGTTGTAGCCTTATACTAAAATCCTTTTAAATAATTTCTTCTCTCATTAATCTATACCCAATATCCGAAAAAGCAGAATTTTAGAAATTCTTGCAAATATAATAAAAAGGAACATATGAAATATCACACTGACACAAGTATTTTTACCCTTTGTTCAGTGTTTAGAGGCAGGATCTGTGCTGAGGCACAGATTGGGGGAAAACAAAGGTTCAACCTTCACTGCAGCACTCAACAGATTTGGGCTTCATGGCAGAGTGGCCAGACAGAAGCCACTCCTCAGTGAAAGACACAGGAAATCACTAAAGAACTTTAAGAAACAAGATTCTCTGGTCTGATAAAACCAGCACTGAACTGTTTGGCCTTAATTGTAAGCATTGTGTCTGGAGGAAACCAGGCACTGCTTATCACCTGCACAAAACGATCCCAATATTAAAGCATGGTGGTGGCAGCATTGTGCTGTGGGGCTGTTGTTTTTAGCTGATGGGACTGGGGGTCTGATCAGGGTTGAGGGAAAGCTGAATTTAGCAAAGTGCAGAGATATTCTTCATAAAGACCTGGTCAAGAGTGCTCAGGACTGGGGGAAGGGTCACCATTCAACAGGACAATAGCCCTACGCAATCAACCAAGACACCCCAGGAGTGGTGTAAGGACAGCTCTTTGACAGTCTTTGAGTAGCCTAGCCGGAGCCCTGACATCTCTGGAGAGTCTACTGTCGGTCTCCATCCAACCTGATGGAGCTTGAGAGGATCTGCAAAAAAGAATGACATCTATTGCACGTCTGTCCCTCCTGGAAGAGGGATCCCTCCTCAGTTGCTCTTCCTGAGGTTTCTACCGTTTTTTTTTCCCCCGTTAAAGGGTTTTTTTGGGGAGTTTTTCCTTATCCGCTGTGAGGGTCCTAAGGACAGAGGGATGTTGTATGCTGTAAAGCCCTGTGAGGCAAATTGTGATTTGTGATATTGGGCTTTATAAATAAAATTGATTGATTGAATTGAATGGCAGAAAATCGCCAAATCTAGGTGCACAAAGCTTGTCGCTTTATTGCCGAGATGACTCGAGGCTGTAATCACTGCCATAGGTGCTTTAACTGAGCAGTGAGTAAAGGGTCTTAATACTTAGACTAAGGAAAGGGTCTTAATACTTAGACTGAGTAAGGCCCTGATCACAAAGAAAGCGTTTTGCTGGTTGCAAAATGCGAGGCACACCACACTGCCTTTTTTTTAATTGAATGAAACTAGTAAAATAGGGAAATTTCCATGGGGCTGCAATGCCCATGATATGAAAGTGTAAGTGAATATTATATATTGATAACTTTGCTTTTTATATAGCCTCATCAGAACCAGAACTAAAAACATAAAGGGGGCGCTGGAGGAAAAGGTGTATTCTCTGGGTAGCATTAAAGGGATAGTTCAGTTTTCTGGAAGTGAGGTTGTATATGGTACTCATTACAAACTGTAGATGTCAGTCGGCACACCCCTAGTTTGGAGAAGCAGGCTGGAGTCCAGCATGGACGCTAAACAATCTACTGCAAAATGTTTTTAAGCCACCTAAAAAAAGTCCCACCCCAAGAAAAAAAAATCAGTATCAATTTAAGTGTACACTATATTGACAGTCTTGTCACTGCTTTACCTGATTGTCAGACAGTGATTTCCATCTGGAAGTGAAGCCATTATATCATTTTCTTTAAAAGCTGGACTCCATTTGGAAAGCCAGTAATTTAACATCGCTGAACACAGGAGCTGCTGGTCTACCACTGCCTCAATCAGTAAGTTAGTTAGTTAGTGTTATTGTATGACTCTGGCGTGTAAAAGAGTTAGCTGAGATTCACCAAGATCACACAATAACACTAACTTACTAACTGATGGTAGCAGTGGTACCACCAGCTCCTGAGTTCAGTGAACTAAAATTACTGTTTTTGTAAATGAAGTCTGGAAGCTTTCGGTGAGAGCATAGATTGGGAACTGAATTAAAAAAAATCCAAACTATCCCTTTAACAACATCATCAGTAATGAAAATCACTAAAGAAAATGTTGGGGCTCACAAGGAGTCATCCTGGGGGTCCAAGTGCACACACATGGAAATCTTCTGTTTCCTAGATAATTTATCGTTAGCCAAGGTGTTATTCATGGGGAAATTCTTGCACCCTGGTGTTTATAGATAATATAAACAATACTTTAGCCCCACTAGTTGCAGGGTAAAACTAATGTTAAACACTAAAACACCATAAATGAACCTACAATCTGTCTCAAATGTGGAGCTCCACCAGCTGATCCATCCATTGTTTTAAAAAAATATATATTTTAAATACTAAGTCTTATCACACTGTTTGAGTTTGAATTGACTTTGTCATTTTAAGTTTCCTGCTCCAGTTGCAGCATAAATCTAACATGGCCACCATGCGACCATCCGCTGGGAAGGACAAACGTTACAACATATCACATATGCAGTCTAGTGTGTGTGTGTGTGTGTGTGTGTGTGTGTGTGTGTGTGTTCTCTGAGATCTTCTCTTCCTTTCAGTTGTCTTTCCTTCTGTCTCTCCTCGTCTTGCAACATTACCAAAAGGAGAAAGGATGTGTAACCATGGTAACCGCAGCAGTATGTGAAACAGAGATGAGTGTACAGAAATTTAAAATGGAAAACACTCATTATACCTCCTACATTCCACATCATTTAGCAGCTGTACTTCCAGTCAGAACCACATGGGCATGTGCACACACACACACACACACACACACACACACACACACGCTGAATGTATTGTTCTTTGGATGCTAAAAATATATATTCAGTCAGTACCATAGAAACCACTGTCTATAAACAGCAAAGGCAGGAGGGTTTTCCTAATGCTGCCTGGTTGTGTTTGAATGAATATGAGACATGATACTGATGCAGATTTTGGGCTAGACCACAGCAAAGCAAATCTGTCCCTGACTTCCTGAGTGAGTGAGTGGGTGATGAAGTTACACCATTGGCCATTGCTCTTTCAAAATGAATAGGTGTGAACAGTCCTCAAATGGCAGATAGACGCCAAAAAACGTTATCAGGAGGAAGTAGAAATGAGACACTGATGATTTCTCACAAAACAAAATGTGCTTTGAGCAGTGTGGTCACATTTTGTTCCCAAAACCCCCATCATTTCAGCCAGACTGCATTGGTCAACATGTCGGGGATTAACTTAGGAACTGTTAGAGAACATTGTGAGTCATCAATGAAGCATTTGTGAAAAAAGATGCAAAGTTAACTCGAACTGCAGAGACAAAAAGAAATATGTAGGTGCTTGATTGTTTACATTCCCTTTACCAGAACCAGGAGTCAAGTCAATTTTATTTATATAGCCCCAGATCACAGCTAAAGTTATCTCATGATACTTTTCCAGGCTGTTCTCACAGCCTGTTTGTACATTTTCCTACAATTTTGATTGAATTCCTAATGCCTTCCTAATTCCTAGTAATGCATCCAAATTCATACAGGTCCCATGCATTTTGAAAGGCTGCAATCACTTGACCAATGCACTTATGGGAGTAAAAAAGGAAGCAGTCCCAAGTGGTCCTGTAAGGAGGCAGGTTGGAGTGGTGAATGGGTGACAAAAACACAGATTTCAGCAATTTAGAGTCAACAGTTAACCTAACCTGTATATCTTTGGGAGGAAGACAGAAAACCAAGGGAAAACCTACACTGACACAGGGAGTACATGCAAACTCCAGACATAAGGGCCCCAACCAGCTGGCAGTTTCGAACCAAAGATGAAACTACTGCATACAAATTTTCATTATCAGTATAGAAATAAAATTTAGAACAAATAACATGATAACATATATTATTAATGTATAATAAGAACAGCAGTGGCCCCAGAACAAACCCTAAGACATTCTTCTAACAATCATACTTACACATCAACAGCATACTCAAAAACAAAGCTGATTTAGTATGCATACTAACATCTTTGAGTATACTTCCATCACTTTTACAGTGTAAACACTAACTGAAACATAGGACACAGAATTACAATTGCCTGACATGATCAACCCATTCTCACTTCAAACTCGTCGAAAAGTTGTTTTTATATTGTTGCCAGGCAACCAACCTATCACCTCCTTACCCTAACTTTCCGGTGTAATCAATCTACCATCTATTTATTTAGTTAGTTACTTTACAGTAAATAGTATCTAGTCACTTGAATGTTCAGGCAGAGGGTAGTTGCTGTAGCTCAGGTTGAGGGTGAGAGGCTGTCAGCAAATAGTTTGTTGGGCACAGGGAAACAGAGATATGTGTGGGTACATGAGACCCTAAAAAAGAAAGTGCATCATGGGGAGTACCACTATTCAGTTGGTAAGTTAAAGGAGATAGATAAACTCACAGGATCAGCAAACACACTCACCTTGCAGCATGGTCTCAAACAAAATGGATTCAAATAGGCCACTCCCACACTTAAATAACCTTCCTCTTCCTGGATTTTCTCCTGAGAGGACTGACTGGTGGATCTCTCCACCTGATCTCAAGGAATTATGTACCCTGCTTAGTAGTTCCCCCTGCTGGCCCCCAACTGACATTATATTTTCCCATCCAGATCCAGTGAGTTGCTCTGGCTGCTTCATCTGACATTTCCTTCACTGTCTTCCTCAAACTCTGTCCCCACACTCCGAGTTCCCCCAGGAGCGAGACAGCTGATCTTGCTATGAATCCCCTAAACCCCACTTCCACCGGACAAATCCTAGTTTTCCACCCTCGCTGCTCAGCTTCTGCTCCAAAGTCTGCATACCTAAGCTTTTTTCTTTCTTAGGCTTCTTCCACTGAGTCTTCCCAAGGAACTGTCAGCTCAATGAAATAAACTATCTGTTGACTCACTGACCACAACACTATGTCAGGCCTCTGCTTGGTACAAACTATTTCCTGGGGAACAACAAGCTTTCCCCCTAAATCTACTTGCACTTCCCAATCACAAGCACCTTCTAGGCAGCCACACCCTTGCCTCCTTACTAACTTATCCCTTCTGTATTTCTCCCCCTCACGGACAAACTGAATTGCTAAACTCCAATTCTTAAAACCTTCTGAATTCACCTGTCTTCGCTTCCCTTCAATGCCTGCAGCTAAACATTTCAACACCTGGTTATGTCGCCATGTATACCTACCTTGTGACAAGCTAACTTTACAGCCTGACAAAATATGCTTTAAGGTTGCGGTACCTGAGCTCAATGGGCATGATGGGTCCCCATTTACCCACAGTTTTAGGTTCTGGGGGGTTGGTAACACATCGTATGTAGCCCCTACCAGGAATCTAATATGATTATCCTCCATACTCTACAGGTCCAACTAAGCTTCCTCTTCTCTACACTTTACCAATTCAACCACTGTCCCTGCTTAGCCTGGACTACTTCCTTTGCACCCCTTAATATCTCCTCCTGTCTACATATCTGTTCCACAACCAGCTTACTTTTATCTTTGAGACCTGCTTTATTCCATACCGGTTTGCCTGAGCCAAGCCCTAGGCCTCCCTGGCCAAACTGAACATTACCTACAATCTCTACATGCCTAAAGTGCAACACACACCGCCACCATACGCCGCGCGTCAAAACGCCCGCCTCCATTATATTCTATGAAGCAACCCACACTGGCGCCTGCCGCCGCGCCGCTCTGCTTCAGCCCACTGCTCTATTTCCAGCGCGGCCGGCGCTCATGCCGGCGCTGCGAGAAAAGCCTTTTATGTACATTTCGGCCGCCGTAGTATCAAAACCGGTTGTTTCAAATTTTTAATAAGACGACTCTGATAAGAAACTCACCCGTGAAATCCATGTTGCTGTTGCCTCAAAGTTTTTTCTCTTCTTCTCCCGTTACTAGCAGTTGGCTACAGTTGGTAACTAGTGTAGGTACAGCCACCTAGAGGGCTGGGGTGGGAAATACACGTCAACGGTGCCTGCGCGCTGCTGCCAGTGTGTGTTGGGGGGCGGCACTTGACGGCCACAGCACCGCGCCGGCGGCGGTGTGTGTTGCACTTAAGAGCTGCCTCTGCCTCCTGAACTGCCGATCTTGGCTTCAATTTCCTCCCCTTGGTTGGATTTGGAACCACACTCCTAACTATCATGTCCTTACTCCCAGATAACAAGAGCTCTGTCCTGACCTTGGTACATTTAAATTCCTCTGTTAAACTAGATACTGGCAGCTGAAGTATCCCTTTTCCATTCAATGCAACACTACTTAGGCACCTAGGAGCGGCCAACCACTTCCTAATATAGGGGCTAACCGACCTTTCAATTCTCTCCACAACAGATATTGGAATTTCATAAATTGACAATGGCCACATTAACCTAGGATATAGCCCAAATTGCAAACACCACAACTTCAACTTTCCTGGAAGTTCTGATTTATCTATTCTATCTAATCATTCAGCCACATCTTTTCTAAATTTCACCACCTGTTCCTCATCATTCAACTCTACATTATACCACCTACCTAAGCTCTTTACTGACTTTTCCCTAATTGTTGGGATTTCCTCATCATCTATGACAAACTTCCTATCACTTAACTTCCCTCTACATATCGAGATGCTTCTAGACTTACTAGGCTTGATCTTCATGCTGGCCCACTTGAGGTTCTTATTTACCTTCTCTAGTAGCCTCTTTGTACATGGCATTGTTGTGGTGACTAGTGTCATGTCATCCATGTAAGCCCTAACTGGTGGAAGATGCAACCCGTTCTGCCATATCTAGTTAGTAGTTGGTCCAGGAGCTTCGCCTCCATGATGGCTGTTTCAAGCACTGCACTTACATGCTTGCACATGTGCTGTTTTCTATTGAGATGGTGGTAACTGCAGTTTGTACTGTAAAGTCGTATAGCTCTGGGTATCCAGCAGCCACTATCACCAGTTTCTCTTCCACTGTTTACCAACTGTAAACTTGTTGTTGTGACAACCACAGAAGGCCCGCCATCATATGACTGGACAATGGGGAAAAAGTGCAGATGACATGGAGTGCTTTTCCACTCTGATTTAAAGTTTTTTCAACTGGAGGAGCACTTCAGCAAAAACACCAGGTGCCTATAGTGCAGAAACACGAGGCACATAGCAATGCATAAACAGCAAGCAAAAATCTTCATTGTCATTAAAAACAACAATAACATAAAGCTGCCTCCAGCTGCTAAAATGCTTTCTGTGTGATTGGGCCTAACACGGCATCCCAGAACATCAACAACCAACGCACCAATGGTACCTTGCATGTCATATCTCGAAGTGGAAAGTCCAAGACTAAACGTTGATATGTGATGAGGTCGGAGTGAGAACGTGTTGACATAATCCACTGCATACAAGTGTTATACATTACTGAATCTGAGATTCCTTTTGTATGCATTCATTTCAGTATAAAAATCTAAGTGCAAAGACTGAAAACTGGCTTAAGCTGCTCTATGTAGGTTATCCAAATCGAACGCCAGAAGCAAGAAGAAAGTGACAAGATTTTCCTCCAGCATTACCCAAATTATCAGATGTAGGCACAGGATAGCCAGTGTCCTGATTTTCATACAATTCTCTGAAATTGTTCATTGTTTCCATTGGAAAGACAGTTATCAAACTGAAGAAAGAAATATAAATGTGGAGTCCCAGTCTATACAGTATGTGCTATACACTACGGGCAAGGAGGATGGACTTTTTGGTGAAAACCTTGGTGAGGATGGGTTATCAAAGTATATGCAGTACATTGCCCCTGCAATGTTTAGCAAAGTGTATTTTATTTGGAGCTTTCTGTAAACTGCCACAGGTTTCAATATTCTGATTTGGAGGATATCTGAGACTCAAGTTGCCACAACATTCTGATTACAAGAACAGCTTCTCTGCAATTTTTGCAAATGGGCCCTCAACAGTTTGAGTGCCTCTGAGAGAAAAAAAGATGCTTCTCTGACACTCATAAATAAGCAAATCTTTGCAAACAGAACACAAGGTCACAGTTCAAATGCCAAAAGGCAGAAAACATTGGCCCATTTTTTGACTTTATGTGTTAATAACAAACCAGACTTAAAGAGCTGTCCATAAGTCCAACTTTGATACATAATCATTGTTATAACTGGGCTTACAATTATGATTCATGCATAGAGACATATTTGGACGCATTTGATGCCTTTTATTTGTCTTTTAATACTAACCATTAAGAAACAATAAAAGTGTTGTGTGTTTTGGTTAAGTAATACTGAGGAAATAAAGGTGATATAAGTAAAAAAGTGTGCACAACAGGTATGGTATTGTTTATTTGACTGTAAGTTTTTTTTCATCAGTTATTCATTTGATAAATTTGTCACACTATGAACATGAAGTGTATTAACAGAGAGGAGGCTATTTCCACTTCTGTGTTTTTGTTCAATAAGTTGCAACACTGGGGCCTCTTTGACCAAGTTTGCAACATGCAAGCTGCCATTTGTGATATACCATAATTTCCTGTGGCCATAATTTTGAGACATCTCACTTGTCAAAACAAACACCATGCTATTGACCTTATCATGAGTCTGAGAGAGCCCTGTGGGACTTAGGGCCTCTAGCAACAATTGTGAATCATTTATTTTTCACAGTGGTGCCACTATTTGCTATCTGTGTGTAAGCAGTGCTCACAAGTCACAATAGTGTGATTCACTATTCTTCTACTAACCGTGGAGGTCCCGATGGACCCCAACAAGACAATGTAAAGTAAGATCACACCCATAAACCCTTTACTGTCAACTTGTTAACTACCTTCTCTGTTGCTGCTCTCATGGCAGCCAATCAGCATTCTCTCTCTCTCTCTATTTTACTGTACTGTTATAGACAAGGGTATTAACATCAATATTCCCTGAATGACAGGTCATGTTTCAATGTGGGGCAGGAAGGAATTTTGGTCTCATCACCCCTCAGTTTGGGCACTTCATTGGATTTATCAAGATTCCTGTTTGACTCAGCCTGCTTAAGATTTTTTCTGTCTTTTGCATCCACAACCTATCCCTGCGTGAAAAACTCCCTTGATAACCTTGGGACATAACAAACCCTCCTAACCTTCAGCTAAGATAGACCTGGTGTGACTGACAGGTGACTTACTGGACCTCAGTGAGCCTTTCCCTATTGCTGTAAATTCCCTTGTTAATGATGATGATCAACTAGAACATGATTACGATCAAGGAACAAATACTTCATCCATTACTGATGCTTTGTGCAACACCTCTGTCAGACTGCATTTGCATTAAGGACAGAATCTCTGCCTCCAAAGTCACTGCAACCTGCTGTAGTTGAGGAATGTTAGTGCTGAGTGAATCCTCTTCAACTGCTCTCGGATATTTATATCACTGCATCTATCACAAGGAGTGAACATGAAGTGTGCAGAACATTATGAATGCCGGTGCTTTACCTGAAGGAGGGAGGAGAAGTTGTGGTGAATCTAGGAAGAACCCATGGCTGTTTGGTGCTTTTACTTTGTAGATCCAGCTCACATAAGGGAGAGGAGATAAGTTTCAGCTGCATTATGCAACATTTCTATTAAAACCAGAATTACTGGCACGCAGTTGTATGCCTCTGTACACCAGTCAAGTTGCACTTACAGTTTACATCCATGTCTGTGAAAACATGGATCTTGCACACACATCTTCCCCTAACACTATAGAAGATCTATACAATCAGCAGAGTTTCAAAGTGGACACCCACGATTGTTGTCACCAATTCAGTATCTGACCAAATGAAATAAAATGTAATCAATTCATCATCTTATCCTATTAGTCATTTGTCATAATTAGGGTATGAATTCTTAAGTTATGGCCAAAAACATGTTTTGTAAGGTCATAGTGACCTTGACCTTTGACCGTCAACCATCATATTCTAATCACTTCATTCTTAAGTCCAAAGGGGACATTTGTGCCAAATTTGAGGAAACTCCCTCTAGGCCTTAAGATATTGCATTCATGGATTACTGTTAATTTATCATTATTTATCATCATCTGTCCGTCCTGGAAGAGGGATCCCTCCTCAGTTGCTCTTCCTGATGTTTCTACCATTTTTTTTCCTCCGTTAAAGGGTTTTTTTGGGGAGTTTTTCCTTATCCGCTGTGAGGGTCCTAAGGACAGAGGGATGTCGTATGCTGTAAAGCCCTGTGAGGCAAATTGTGATTTGTGATATTGAGCTTTATAAATAAAATTGATTGAGTGATTGATTGATTGATTGATTGATTGATAAGAATGAGACAGATCGTGCATGGGCCCGGTGACCCTTGACACTTGGAACTTTGACAATCAAATTCCCATCAGTTCACTGTTCAGTCCAAGTGGACATCTGCGTTAAATTCGAGGAAATTCCCTCAAGGCATTCTTGATATATCGTGTTCGCAAGAATGGGACAGACAGACAGACAACCCAAAAAAATAATGCCAGCCACAGCTATCGGCGGTGTGGAGGCATAAATACACTGAGCCTCAATCAGTGGCTTCTCAGTTGGAGTTCAGCTCCCAGGTCAATCTAGGAACTGGTTGCTTTTAGGCCAGAGATATATTTGCTTTTAACTACATGTTTGCATGCACATGATAGCTACCTCGTGTATCCTGCTTCTGGAGCGTTGGTTCTGCACAGTCTCAGGAATTAACATGACACGTATGCAAGATGCAGTATGAACATAAACAACAGAGGCAGTGTAGGGGCATTATGGTCAAGTGGTGTGCTTGATTTAGAGGCCTTTAAAACTATCTACGATGGTGCCACTATTGCTTTTCTGCCATGAAATGAGTTCTATACTACACAAGTTCTTTGGTGTGCCTTCCAGTGGAATCCTCCAGTAACGCGCATAGCACATTTAGTCCAGGAGCCATAGCCCGATTTTTAGGTGAACCTTGTTTTGTTGGGTGCAATTTTTTTCTTTGCTGTTTCTTGTAGCTTGGGGGTACCTCTTCAACATACAAGAGGGTGCTCGGTGATATCCTTGGGCATTTTCAGATATTAACCCCTTCATGCCCCAAATCACACAAAAATAGAGATTTATGATATTGTATGCTGAAAACATAAATTAAATGCATCAAATTTACATTCTTTAATGTTTTTTTCATACATGGGTTGATGGAAAATGTATTGCATTCCAAATGATTAGTATTAACCCTTTCAGGCCAGGCCTGTAAAACAACTTCTGTAGCAGGAGTCATTAGCTACGACACACAACTCAAATTTGCATTGTGTTGGATCATTTATTGATAATGGCAACAAAACATGAGCAACAGGAAAATGGGTGCAGCCCCCCCCCCCCCCCCACAAAATTTATCTAACTAAATCAAACAAGTGCATCCTCACCCAGTGTGTATGCACCCACACTACTAAAACAGTATGGACAAACACATAACTAACATAACTTCGATAGTACACACTCAGTGGTGTAAAGGACTAATCTCGCAGATGTGTTACATATTAGTCTTGAGCATCCTACTCTGAAACATGTACAGAACATTGTGCATGGCAAACCATGCACTTTACAGCTGCATTTCTTGGAGTTACAAGGAGTTTCACTCTTGCAGCCACAGCGCATCATCTTCAGGATGTAGTCTGGAACAAGTTTGACATCTTCTGGTAGGTGGATTGGGATCAGTGCCCTGTTACATGTGTCCTTTTTTCCATCCAAATTCCTCTGGGTTCATTGCAGGTGGCTGATTGTTATTGAGATTTCGCCACAAGTACGCTTGGAAGTGGGCCCTCTTTACATTTTCAGTGAACGCTTCCTTTGTCGGAGGTAGAGCAGCTAGATCTGGTGAAGACATATATCCTTCCCCATTCTTTTTTCCCCAGAGAAGTAGCCTTGTGTGTGTCATGTCTGTGCTCTCCGTTATGCCATAACAGGCTGAGTTGAAGGCAGTGGCTTGGTCAAGGACTTGCTGGAATGGTGCATCCACATTACCAATAGCTGATAGATCGTAACCAGCTTTCAGGGCTTTGATGACAGAGCCTTTCTCCAAACCATAGTACGACGCTACAGTGTCACATCCTGATTAGTACAGCGGATTAGCAGATAAATTGTGCACTTTCTGAAAAAAGCATGAAATTTCTACCATAGTTAGTACATACCATAAGGTTTATTTTCAGATGTGGAGGAAAGTCAGATTTGACCTTTGAGGCCCGGGAGAGGTCAAATTCAAGATGGCCGCCAATAATATACAAATATGTTTAATTTTGGAACCAAACACAGTAGATAAACATTTAAGGTGCCATTTCCAACTTAATTTAGGGTGCCCATTCAGTTGATGATACTTTTGAAATCACCAGAATTCAAGAAATTGCATTTAGGTCAAAGTCATGGTCAAATTATGCAGACCGAGTGAGATAAAGGGTGCAAAAAAAGATGGTTTATTTCCAACATAATAACAGTAATGATAATGATCATTAAAAATGTATTTACTTACAATATTTCAGTAGGCCTACTATGCTTCTTATACTGAAACTTGCTTTGAAATCAGTTATAACACGTCTACATTTACATTCCAGTTATAAGCTCTCAAGCCTGTTTGATACCTACAGCACATTATTGAACTAGGCTACTTTGTTATAACCATTCCATTAATTCAGCTATAGTCCTACTTTACACAAATTACCAAGCTGAAATCTCTATGCACTGTTCAATCATTCAACTGACTTGAGCTCATGTATGTTCCAGACTGTCTTCTAGTTTAGCTAGCAGAATTATTTTGGTCAGTGCCCGCCTTTTTTTTTTTTTTTTTCCACCACAGAAGCTTGCTAGCTAACTAACTAGGCAGGCTCATTCCCGGCTACAATCAAATTCAATGTATTTGCATGTTAAGACTTTATCAATCAATCAATCAATTTTATTTATAAAGCCCAATATCACAAATCACAATTTGCCTCACAGGGCTTTACAGCATACCATATCCCTCTGTCCTTATGACCCTCGCAGCGGATAAGGAAAAACTCCCCAAAAAAACCCCTTTAACGGGTGAAAAAAAACGGTAGAAACCTCAGGAAGAGCAGCTGAGGAGGGATCCCTCTTCCAGGACGGACAGACGTGCAATAGATGTCGTACAGAACAGATCAGCATAATAAATTAACAGTAATCCGCATGACACAATGAGACAGAGAGAGAGAGAGAGAGAGAGAGAGAGATGCAGGTAGTGACAGTAGCTTACAACAACATTATTGAAAGTAATAATATTATAGTTATAGTTCTGGCTACTGTGGTACAATATGTTGAAAGTATGTATTAATATCTGGCAGTATACATGTGTGACAATAGTCATATGTGTATAATAACAGTAGAAGTATGACTAATGATGGCAGCAGCAGCACAACCACACACGTTACGCTGTCCAGGCACCGCTGCAATATGAGTTAATCTGAGAGACAGTGGAGCACAAAGGCTCCGGAGAAGAAGCCGAGTTAGTGACATCCAGAATGGCCGAGTTAGCAAGATGCAGTAATAGAATACGAGAGCGAGAGAGAGAGAGAGAGAGAGAGAGAGAGAGAGAGAGAAGGAGAGAAGGTGCCCGGTGTATTATAGGGGGGTCCTCCGGCAGACTAGGCCAAAGTCAGCCTAACTAGGGGCTGGTACAGGCCAAGCCTGAGCCAGCCCTAACTATAAGCTTTATCAAAAAGGAAAGTCTTAAGTCTAGTCTTAAATGTGGAGACGGTGTCTGCCTCCCGGACCGTAACAGGAAGATGATTCCACAGGAGAGGAGCCTGATAGCTGAAGGCTCTGGCTCCTGATCTACTTTTGGAGACTTTAGGGACCATGAGTAACCCTGCATTCTCAGAGTGCAGAGTTCTGGTGGGATAATATGGCACTATGAGCTCTCTAAGATATGATGGAGCTTGACCATTTAGAATTTTATAAGTTAACAGTAGGATTTTAAATTCAATTCTGGATTTTACAGGGAGCCAGTGCAGTGAAGCTAAAACAGGAGAAATATGATCTCGTTTCTTAGTTCCTGTTAGTACACGAGCTGCTGCATTCTGAATTAGCTGGAGAGTTTTTAAGGACTTACTAGAGCTACCTGATAATAGAGAGTTACAGTAATCCAGCCTTGAGGTAACAAAAGCGTGGACCAATTTTTCTGCATCTTTTCGGGTCAGGATAGGCCTAATTTTTGCAATATTACACAGATGAAAAAATGCAGTCCGTGAGGTTTGTTTTAAATGAGAATTAAAAGACAAATCTTGATCAAATATTACTCCGAGGTTTCTTACGGTAATGCTAGAGGCCAGAGCAATGCCATCTAGAGAAACTATGTCATCAGATAAAGAGTCTCTGAGTTGTTTGGGGCCAAGAACAATAACTTCAGTTTTGTCTGAATTAACATCAGGAAATTGGTGCTCATCCAAGTTTTTATGTCTTTAAGGCAGTTATGGAGTTTAGTTAATTGATTACTTTCTTCTGGCTCCATCGATAAATACAACTGAGTATCATCCGCATAACAATGGAAATTTATAGAGTGATTTCTAATGATGTCACCTAAAGGAAGCATATATAGAGTAAATAGGATTGGTCCTAGCACAGAAGCTTGCGGAACTCCAAAACAAACTTTGGTATGTAAGGATGATTCATTATGAACGTCAACAAACTGAAAACGATCAGATAAATAAGATTTAAACCAGCTCAGTGCAGAACCTTTTAGGCCAATTAAGTGATCCAGTCTCTGCAGTAGAATTTGATGGTCAATTGTGTCAAACACCACACTAAGATCTAATAAAACAAGTACAGAGACAAGTCCTTTGTCTGAAGCAATCAGAAGGTCAGTTGTAATTTTAACTAGTGCTGTCTCAGTGCTATGATGCACTCTAAATCCTGACTGAAATTCCTCAAATAAATTATTATCATGGAGAAAATCACACAGCTGGTCTGCGACTACTTTCTCAAGGATCTTTGACATAAAGGGAAGATTAGATATTGGTCTATAGTTGGCTAACACCTCTGGATCCAGGGTGGGCTTTTTTAGAAGAGGTTTAATTACAGCTACCTTAAAAGACTGTGGTACATAGCCTGTTAATAAGGATATATTGATCATATCTAATATATGAGTGTTAACTACAGGTAAGACCTCCTTAAGTAGCCTAGTTGGGATGGGGTCTAAGAGACACGTTGATGATTTAGATGAAGAAATCACTGCGGTCAATTCTTGAAGAGAAATTGGGGAGAAGCAATCTAAATATATATTAGGTTTTACAGCTGTGTTTGAGGTTAGATAGGTACTATCTGAAGACAGGAGGTCATGAATTTTGCCTCTAATAGTTAGAATTTTGTCATTAAAAAAGCTCATAAAATCATTACTGCTAAGGGCTAAAGGAATACAAGGCTCAATAGAGCTTTGACTCTCAGTCAGCCTGGCTACAGTGCTGAAAAGAAACCTGGGGTTGTTCTTATTGTCTTCTATTAATGCTGAGTAATAGTTTGCTCTGGCATTGCGGAGGCCCCTCTTATACGTTTTGAGACTGTCTGCCCAAATTAAACGAGATTCTTCCAGTTTGGTTAATCGCCAATTCCTTTCAAATTTTCGCGATATTTGTTTTAACTTACGGGTTTGAGAGGAGCGAACTTTCTTTGCTTTTTTAACTTCTTTTTAAGAGGAGCTACAGAGTCAAGTGTTGTTCGCAGCGAGCCTACAGCGCTATCGACAAAATGATCAAAGTCGGTACAGGAAACCTCTGTTACTGAGGGACTTGGTATTCAATTTAACGACGGAGTAATCTTTTCCTGAAATTTTGCGACAGCACTATCTGATAAACATCTAGTATAGTAACTGTTGCTGAGTGGCGTGTAATCGAGTAAAAAGAAATCAAAAGTAATCAGATAATGATCCGATAGCGAGGGATTCTGTGGAAAGACTTTTAGGTTATCAATGAGTGAGTTCATGTACACCATGACTGAAGCCAATGGAGTCTAATAATGAGATAAACGCGGTAGCCAGGGAGTCATTATCAACGTCGACATGAATGTTAAAATCGCCTACAATAATAACTTTATCTGATTTAAGAACTAAACTGGATAAAAACTCTGAGAATTCAGATACAAATTCAGAATACGGGCCAGGAGCACGGTACACTATAACAAATAAAAGTGGCTGCGAGGTTTTCCAGGTCGGATGTAAAAGACTAAGAACAAGGCTTTCAAATGAATTATAATCTAGTTTAGGTTTAGGGCTGATTAACAGACTAGAGTTAAAAATGGCTGCAACTCCCCCTCCTCGGCCGCTGCCTCGAGGAATGTGGGTATTATCATGACTGGGAGGAGTGGACTCATTAAGACTTATACTCAAGTATACTTATATTGGCGGCGTTTCCCAGATTGCTCTTAGCGCTAAGAGCTTCTTAAGAACACTCTTAAGCCTCCGTGAAAGAAAAACACATTTCTCAAATCGCTCTTAGCTTAAGAAGATCTTTCACTAAGAAGGAGTTGTAAGATCGAGCTGACCCACTCTTAACAGTCTTCTTAGCAACCAAACGCTCACTGATCCAGCCACGTCAGGCAAATTAATATTACACTAAGCAAGGAGATGTTGAAACAGTGCACACCGTATATATTTTGATCTACTTCATACTTCAGATTTATATTGTTTAGCATTAATTGGTGACAGAAAAGAACAAATTTCATTCTGCAGGGAAACGTGTCCTTACTGTGCATATGACAATAAACACTTTGAATCTTGAATCTATATGTTTTATGAAAACCCTATGTGCGCTCAAAGCTGTGGCACAAGTTACGCACCGAAATCTGGCGGAAGAAAAATAATAAGAAGAAGAAAAATAAGTATGAGGAATAACAAGTGTGTTCCTGTATGTGCTGTTCACATCAGGCACACAAATAAAATGAATCATTATGACTATGGTTTATCATAATTTGTCCAGACATATCCCACTTCTGCATGCACATGAGATAGTTTACCGCATCCAAAAAATGCGTCAGGGCACAACAGAAACAAATCCACCCTCCAAACCTGCGACATGCAGATATCAGGCAACTGACAGGTGTAACTGAGCTCAGCTGGAACCTCATCAAAGGACGCTCCACCCGCTACTCTATATAAAGGCGTTGCCACATCACACGTGTGAGATACCATGGCTGCTTTACAGCATATTCTCGCTGCTAACCAACAGCGCCGCCGTATGCGAAGCCAAACTGTATGTAAATGCATTTGTGTGTCAGCACTTCAACCCACTCGACGTGCTGTCAGACCGGGCTATCCAAATGAAGTATCGAGATACAACGCCTCATCAACTAGCGTCTCCACACATCCGGAGGGCAACCCGGTGCAATTTCGCCCTCAGCCTGGAGGTGCAATGCCTGGCTGCGCTGTGTTTTTACGCAGTGGGGAGTTTCCTGGATGTGGTGGGAGACGGCACCAGCCTCAGCAAGGTGTCTGTGTTTTTTTGTTTAAATATAATACATTTCCTCATGATTCTCTTACCAAGACTAAATCCTATTTAGTTGTAGTCTTGTTTTCATCATGAAAATAGGTCATTAACAAATATTTATCGTCTTAGTTTTTCATTAGAATTATTAGAACACACATACACACGAGCAGCAGGGAATCAGTGCGTTAGGTAGCAGCGCTGTGTGTGACTTATGCACTGATTAAGTGGTGGGTGATAGAGCGATCTTAAGAGTGGTCCTAAGAAGGGCATTAAGAACGCATCTGGGAAACACTCGTATCTTAGCGACCCTTCTTACCAAAGACGTTCTTAACTGTGCTCTTAAGTCTTAAGATCGCTCTTAACTGGGAAATGCGGCCATTGTCTGTACATAGTCAGTCAGTTTACCTGGTAGGATATTTATGTCAGAAGTGTTCTCTGTCTCGTTACTTGTGCGTACTGTTGTCATGTTGCCTACTGACTACATCGCTACTGGCATTAGCTACTGATGCTCTAGAGGGCCATCTGCTGATAATGATGTGTGCTTAGCTGGAAAAAATAACCACACATCCCAGTAAATGATAACTAATTACTGAATAATACATGAGAATAAAAGGTAATTGAAATATGTTTTGGGGTTCATTAAAAAAAAATTAAAAAAGAGGGGAAAATGTTTTGTTTTTTTTAAGCAAATTTTTACCTTGACCTTGACCTAAATGCATTTTCTTGAATTCCATTGATCTCAAAAGTATCACTAACTGAATGGGCACCCTAAACTTAGTTGGAAATGACACCTTAAATGTTTTTCTATTGTGTTTGGTTCCAAAGTTAAGCATATTTGAATATTATTGGCGGCCATCTTGAATTTGACCTCTCCCAGGCCCCAGAGGTCAAATCTGACTTCCCTCCACATCTGAAAATAAACCTTATGGTATGTACTAACTATGGTAGAAATTTCATGCTTTTTCAAAAAGTGCACAATTCCTCAAAATTTGAGAGCTAATCCGCTGTACTAGATATGGCATGGGCTGGTAAAAGGTGTTTGACAATTTGTGTCTGTTTGGCCAGTGTTGACTTGATGTCCACTATTACTCTCTCCTTGCAGGGGGATTCCATGATGAGTGGTACATCCAGTCCTGCCTGATGGTAATGATGAAGAAGCAGGATAAACACATCTGTATCATCAGAAACCACTGTGATTTGATGGGCTTCTCCAGCACACCTCAGGATTTGTTGGATGATGATGGTGTCAGCTTCTTCCTGCTGATTTTCTAGGTCATATCTGGTCTGTCTCTCTTCCATCTTGATCTCGAGGGGACACGGGTCACCTGTCAACACCAACTTGTGTATGTTAGTGCTCTGTAGATGGAATAGCCTGTCTTTGCTCAGTTCCTCACACAGTAATTTGTTCAGCTGTTTCTTGCTGTCGATGCCACGTCACCAGAGATGTCAGGGAGACAGTGATCAACAAAAAGCATCATTTCCTCCTATCAACTAAGCTACCAGCCAAGAAAGTTGTCCTGTCATCCATCGACAACAAGAAACAGCTGTACAAATTACTGTGTGAGGAACTGAGCAATCAAGATGGAAGACAGACGGACCAGATATGACCTAGAAAATCAGCAGGAAGAAGCTGACGCCATCATAGTCCAACAAGTCCTGAGGTGTACTGGAGAAGCCCATCAAATCACAGTGGTTTCTGATGATACAGATGTGTTTATCCTGCTTCTTCATCATTACCATCAGGCAGGACTGGATGTACCACTCATCATGGAATCCCCCTGCAAGGAGAGAGTAATAGTGGACATCAAGTCAACACTGGCCAAACAGACACAAATTGTCAAACACCTTTTACCAGCCCATGCCATACACTGTAGCGTTGTACTATGGTTTGGAGAAAGGCTCTGTCATCAAAGCCCTGAAAGCTGGTTACGATCTATCAGCTATTGGTAATGTGGATGCACCATTCCAGCAAGTCCTTGACCAAGCCACTGCCTTCAACTCAGCCTGTTATGGCATAACGGAGAGCACAGACATGACACACACAAGGCTACTTGTCTGGGGAAAAAAGAATGGGGAAGGATATATGTCTTCACCAGATCTAGCTGCTCTACCTCCGACAAAGGAAGCGTTCACTGAAAATGTAAAGAGGGCCCACTTCCAAGCGTACCTGTGGCGAAATCTCAATAACAATCAGCCACCTGCAATGAACCCAGAGGAATTTGGATGGAAAAAAGGACACATATAACAGGGCACTGATCCCAATCCACCTACCAGAAGATGTCAAACTTGTTCCAGACTACATCCTGAAGATGATGCGCTGTGGCTGCAAGAGTGAAACTCCTTGTAACTCCAAGAAATGCAGCTGTAAAGTGCATGGTTTGCCATGCACAATGTTCTGTACATGTTTCAGAGTAGGATGCTCAAGACTAATATGTAACACATCTGCGAGATTAGTCCTTTACACCACTGAGTGTGTACTATCGAAGTTATGTTAGTTATGTGTTTTTCCATACTGTTTTAGTAGTGTGGGTGCATACACACTGGGTGAGGATGCATTTGTTTGATTTAGTTAGATAAATGTTGTGGGGGGGGGGGGCTGCACCCATTTTCCTGTTGCTCATGTTTTGTTGCCATTATCAATAAATGATCCAACACAATGCAAATTTGAGTTGTGTGTCGTAGCTAATGACTCCTGCTACAGAAGTTGTTTTACAGGCCTGGCCTGAAAGGGTTAATACTAATCATTTGGAATGCAATACATTTTCCATCACCCCATGTATGAAAAAACATTAAAGAATGTAAATTTGATGCATTTAATTTATGTTTTCAGCATACAATATCATAAATCTCTATTTTTGTGTGATTTGGGGCATGAAGGGGTTAATATCTGAAAATGCCCAAGGATATCACCGAGCACCCTCTTGTTTTTTGAAGAGGTACCCCCAAGCTACAAGAAACAGCAAAGAAAAAAATTGCACCCAACAAAACAAGGTTCAACCCCATGGCTCCCGGACTAATTGGCAAGTATATGAACAATTCTGTTCATGGTGCAGCTGGTTGTCTTCACAAAAGCATAGCGAGAACAAGTATTTATCTGGCCTTAGCTGCATTAAATGTAACAGCAGGGACATAAAACCAGGACTGAAATCACAAATTTGGGCTGCACAGACAAAAAACCTAGATTGGATCATGTGGATTTTCCCTGATTACCCAAAATGAATGGTCAGTGGGTTGGCGGGAAATTCACTCCATGAAGAACTGACAAGTTGAAAATTAAGCCGTGACCCAGCTCTCCACAAGATGACTTTTTTTGGTCCACTCTGTGTCCAAAAATAATTTGCTTCTTTTGTTTGCCTTTTCAAGACTCTACAGCTACACTAGTGAATCTGTAAGGATGATGTTTTACAGGTATAATGTCTACCATGTTCACCATTTTAGTTGAGTGTGTTAGTATGCTAATGTTCATTAGCACAACATTGATTCTAATTACGTATGTGGTGTGCTAACACTGATAAAGTGACAAAATAAAGTACACTCAAACCTGACAGCGTGCACACTAAATATGTTTTGTGCATGTGCTGCTGATACACACCATTCTCCCACAGCACAATGCACATCAGAAATGGAGGAACTGGGAAAGTTTTGCATAAATTATGGATGGTGATGTCATTCCAGTGACATTTCAAAATCACAGTTTGATTAACATCCAACATTAAACATACTGTACCATTTTCTCTTCGTATACATTAAAAAAAAGGTTTAAGCCAACTGCTAAAGCTACTTATATTGTCATTGGTTTTGTAAGGATTTGGTCCTAAAGGATTGGACAAGTTGAAATTTTGACCTGGCGTGAGAGGAAAAGTGAAAGGTTCATTTAAGTTACAAGAGGAACACACTAATCCATCCAAGCTATGGTATAGACAGATGGATGGATTCCCCTCCCCCCAAAATATTTCATTTAAGTCAGTGGTTCTAAAATGATGTGGGATTTTGTGATAACCACACATTAGCCTATTATTGCAATATTCAATGGGGCCTATACAAAAAGTTATGAATAATTTTTTTTATTGACTGTATCAGTATGTTGGGCACATCAATTTCCTAATAAAGAGGCAAACTCTAGCTAAAATATTCAATTCAATTTAATTTATTTTAAAAAACAAGGAACCTATTTGTCGCTATTCATGCGTGGGAATTGTAAGTGTGTGACACATCAAAAGTCCTGATTAAGAGCCAGTGTGAGGGATGATAACATTTAAAAGGAGAAAGCCGTGAGTGAGACAATGGACCGCTTTATTGTGCAGAGCATATTATAACAAAGCACCAGCGAAGACCTACCACCAAAAGAAAAGAGAAAAAAGCTGTCAGTGGACAGTATCATGAAAGCTCTCTGCCTCCTGTATCTTATTTTTATTGACTTATGCCATGACAAGAGTGATACAACACATCCTAGAAGCTATTGTGCACAGATATAAATTAAGTTGTGATTTGAGATTTTGGCTTGCCCTTTGGTGTGCCATGGGCACAAAATGTTTGAAAACCACTGATTTAAGTAAACAGTACAATATTTAATAATAATAAAATGGAAATACTCAAGTAAAGTACAAGTACCTGAATGGACTTAAGTAAAGGAAAAAGGGGAAAAATTAAGTGCTTGCAGATTAATTATTTACTGTATGGAAATTTGGGAAATAATTTTATCTACTAACTTATCTTATACCTAATGTGGCAAATGATGAAATGCATCCAATACTGTTTTTCCATCTCAGCACTGCAATGCTGATAATACCATTTGACCACAGCAAACCCAGTTTTTGTCATATAACATGTAGACTGTAACATACTGTGTACTGGGAAAGTTGTGATTACAATAACCTTGACATCACCTGTTTCCATTTATAAGGTCTTGTTTTCTAAGTTGCAGAGATATTTAATATCTTTAAGTGAGTTCGAATTGAAAACTATGACAGCTGATCACAGAGAGGTTTGCTGTAAGTGGGCGCGAGAAGACTGGTTTCCTGTGCACCTTGCTACTGGAATTAAAGTCAACGCAACTTAAAAGTTCTGTTTGTAAGTCTGAAGAAACATAGCTGATTACTGAATCAAATACCGATGCTTTGGGTTAGTGGTTCGGTCCTACTACTAACCCAAAGTGTATTTGTGTACAGTCAACTTTCTTTCTCCAGCATTACATACAGCACCTTTAAGTTAGCTGACTACCTGTTCATGTCACATGTATAAAGATTATCAGTGACTCTACATAATATCGTAGAAAAAGCCAGTTTTCTAGGGAAGAGCTGTTGTTCCTGGGCATGCTGCACAGGATGCCATGGTGTTACCATTAAATGTCAACTGACTACTTTAATTCAGTGTTCATGTATGTATGTGTGTTTTCAGCTACAGTATCTTTGAACACTGTAAAAACACAGTGTTAATGCTGGGGGATTAGTTTGTCCCTCTTGCTGCTTGGATTAGGCTATTTGAGAGCTCTCTCCCAGAGAACAGTACGAAAGCCCTGAGAGGCAAGTGAGAAAAATGAATCAGGTAATTCATTTTCTGATCTAAATTGTTTTTTTCTTCTGTGTTTATGACTTAAGATCAGATGAAAAACATTGATGATGTTATTATTATTATTGATGATGACAATAATGATGATGATGATGATGATTATTATTATTATTATTATTATTATTATCATGATCATTTATTTAATGTGAAGATAATTTTTTCAAGTGTTGTTCCAAGTGTACGACTACCCCATGTTCTAAACAGCACAAAAAAAATCATGTTATCCTCAGTCTGTCTGTCTTTCTGCATGTCTGTCTTTGTGACATTAGTCATGACAAGGGTTAGGGACAAGGGACATTTTCCATTTTCTGGATGGGATGTTTTACCAATGAAAAAAATAAATAAATAAATAGAATTATCGACCCCGCGGCTGTATACCTGTAAAATTTCTTGTACTGCTTACCTCCATGTCTGTGGAAACATATATGCTTTACAGACATCTCCCTCCCCACAACACAGAGGAGACACAATCAGCACAGTTTCAAGGTTGGCACTCAAGATGAGTGTCTGACCAAATGTCAGTCATCAGTTATGACGTTACAGTGAAGCTGACCTTTGAACTTTTGGATGTAGAATGTCATCACTTCATTATTTTATCCTATTAGACATTTGTGTGACATTTTGTCATACTAAGCACATGAATTCTTGAGTTATGGCCAAAACATATTTTGTAAGGTCACACTGACCTTGACCTTTGACCCTGGACCACAAAATTCTACTCAGTTTATTATTCAGTACATGTGGACGTTTGTGTCAAAATTAAAGACATTTCCCTAAGGTGTTCTTGAGATATTGTATTTACGAGAATGAGACAGATGCAAGGTCACAGTGACCTTGACCTTTGACCACCAACATCTAATTAGTTCATCATTGAGTCCAAGTGAACATTTGTGCCAAATTTTAAGAAATTCTCTAAAGGTATTCTTGAGATATCAAATTTACAGGAATGAGAGAAACAAGGTCACAGTGACCTCGATCTTTGACCACCAAAACTAATCAGTTTATTGTTGAACCCAAGGGGACATTTATGCCAAATGTGAAGGAATTTCCTTATGGCATTCTTGAGATATCATGTTCACAAAGATTTGAAGGACATACGGACAGACAGACAACTCAAAAACATAATGCCTCCAGTTGGAGGCAAAAAGAAAACAGAAAAACCCTTGGATGTGAGATATTTGGATCCTTGTTAAAGGCAAAGTTAATCTTTAATCATTTCTTAACAGAATAAGCACTTTGGATACATTTTGCTTTTGATAATTTAAGGAGCAGTGTGTAGGATTCAGAGAAATAGAACATGTATAATTACATTTTCATTAGTGTATGATCGCCTGACTGTAAGAATCGTATTTCTGTTAGCTTAGAATGATCAATTCATATCTATACAGGGAATGGGCCATTTTCCACAAAATCCGCCATGTTGCATCACCATGTTTCTACAGTAGCCCAAAACGGACAAACCAGACACTGGACCTTTGAGTTTTACAGTACCTGAAGGCCACTGTAGTCTTCAGCACACTTGGAAAGGGAGGGGTATTGAGTTGGTTGCAATCTCCAACCTTACCACTAGATGTCACTAAAACCTACACACTGTTCCTTTAACTTAATATGATTATTATTCATACTTACAATACAGAACTGGATGCTGTTTATTAAATATTGTAATTACAGTGTGATGCTTGTCCTAAATCAGTCCTTTAGTTGACAGTTGAACCATTGGAACTTAGATAATTTGTTCTTAAACCTTTTCATGTCAAGGACTCTCAAACTGATTAGGTGGTTAGATATGATTTAGTAGAGAATTCTTTGTGGAGAATTTTTTGTAAGTCACATTCTTTCACACATTTAGAGGCAAAAAACAAGACATGACAGTAATGTCACATAATTTGCTAACTTAAATGCACCTTGTGTTTAGGGAGCATGGAGAAATTAAAACTCACCTGGAGGAAAACATGAATGCTTAAGTCCTATTTAAAACATGGGGTAGTGGTGCACTTCAGCCTCTTGTGGCCGAAACAAGTATTACAACAACAAAACACTTTAAAATGTATCCTGCCAAAAACTAAATCAATCAATCAAAACATCGTTTTTGACCTGCCTTATTTTCCACCTGCTTTCAGAGATGACCTTTTTTTTTTTTTTTTTTGGAAAAACGACCGTTTTGTTTACCTGGCAAAGTTTTTTCCCACCTGTTTTGCAGATTAAGGAACTGAACGAAACTTAGTAAGATATCTTGACAAAACATTTTTTTAACCTGTTCTTAAGTCATGCACACAGAGAGACAATAATTTGGACCAGACTTAGAAAGTGAATCACCTTTTTTTCGTTCACTTGCCTCTCAGGGCTTACGTAGAGACCTTGACTGCCAAATCTTACTGTAGAGCAATTTGCTATAACTTGGCATAAACAGATCATTTCTTGACGAAAGTGTTGACTGAACTCTATATCTGTACTGAGGAAAGTCGTGAGGATTTCATCCAGCTGGATCGATTTTATGAATTGACAAAACAGCCATTAAAATCCCATGGAGAGAGGGACAGACTAAGCACCGCTGCAGGCTATCAACAGCCCCCCCCCCCCCCTTCTCCCATCCATACGACCCCCAATCGACTAGAGATGTACGTCAGAATCTGCGTGGAAAGGATTTTTTTTTCTCTTTCTTTTCGCCCACTGACTGTTATGATTCAACTCAGCTTTTAGAGCAGGGTTGAGAAGAGAAGAGAAGAGCGTGGGCTTAACCTGCTTCTCCCTGTGTCTCTCTTTCTATCTCAGTACCTGCTTCCCTTCTGCACAGAGCTGCAGAGCTGCTCTCTTTCACTCAGAAATTAAATCCTGGGTTTGTACATGCCTGTGAAGCCTACAATGTACAGACAGATAGAATGGAACAGCTCAGTGGTGGGATGTGTGAAGGAGGTGGGGACCAAAACGACCAGCTGACTGTGAAACAAGCGTGAATCATATCTTTAACACCTATTTTCTCCTGTCATGTTCCTCACAAACTATGGTAGACTGATTACTTCAGACTGCATGTCTTAGGGTTATTTTTACAGCATTTCTGCATTAATAGACAGTTAGCCAAAAGGGTTTGGTCCAATAGTGCCTACATGGTGCATGGTTACATTTCAGCTATCTGATGTACTGTCAAGGATGTCCAGCATATGTCAATTTTGCAGCCATTCTCTGAGATATTATCACAGAGTAGTGATTTTGTTTCTCTCTATCACTGGGCATTGTACTGATATTCATTAAAACCTGAAATAAAATTTGGTGGCAGGTGGCTATTACTGTGTTGGCCCTAATTTTAGCCCCGCATTCAAAAACAATTTCTGATCTTGTCAACACATAAAATGTCTAGTCCTTGAATATAAGGTGACCCCCACTTTTCAAAAGTAATATTGAGAAACAAATATTGTCTTATATTCAAGCCAATACAGTACCTGGTATTCTAGGATGTATAGATCTATGATTACTGTCATCTGACTCCACCAAAATGCACAGACTTATTTGATGGGATGCCAATAAACCAAAATAATCGATTCTTAGATGCACTGCGATGCAGACAAAGACAGGCACCCGGATAGTCTACAGCATGGACACAAGAAAGTTCACTTGTAACTCATTTTCACCAAAACCAGCAGTTGCAAGCTTGTTTGAATTTAATGTCTATATAATCACATTTGTAAGATGAAGGTGAAGTATATTGTGAATACTTTCTAAGACACCACCCGGAGACTAACATTGCAACTAACATAACATTACCTCACTGACCTGCTCCACTGCCACACTCCTTCCCGCAGCCTCTGCTCCTCTGATGCCAACCTCCTGACTCCACCACTCAGGACCAAGCACTGGACCTGGGGTGACAGACCCTTCTCCATAGCTGCTCCCTCCCTCTGGAGCACTCTCTCCAAACACATTCGAGACTGCACCAACCTCTCCTGTTTCAAATCACTCATCAAAACTCATAATTTCAAAATGTCTTTTAATGTGTGAATAATGTTGTTTGTATTTTATTCTATTCTATTTTATGATTGTTTTTAACTAATGTAAAGTGTCTTTGAATACCATGAAAAGCACTCTATAAATAAAATTAATTCTTCTTCTTCTTCTTGTAATTATTGTGTTGTTATTATTATTATCAACGGAGCAGAGCAGCAATCAGCGTAGTGTCGATAAATGACACCGGCTGACCAACATGCAATGCAGCATTCACCAACTTAAAACACCTACCCAGCCTGCTCAGGAGCTTGACGGTGCAGCAGAGAGGCTGCTCTCCTCTGCTGTAGACGTTAAAACAACACACTGGAGCATGCCACCTTCCTCTTATTTTGTTATTGTAATACAGGCACGAGACTAAGATGCTTTCATATGAATTAATTCATTAATTAATGCAGTTAACTTTTAAAATAAAAAGGCTGCAAACTATTTATTATTCCACAGTCTATGAACTGTAAACTATTTCCGAAAGACGTTAATAATGTCACAATGTTGTGCTATATGTTTGCATATTACCTCATTTAAGTAACTGCAAAAGCACAGGGGTTTTCTTAGCAGGGCAGTTAGGAATGCATTTCACCCTTAGTGGGTGTCTGAGAATGACACAGTTTCTCTTTGTCTTATTTGTAAGGTTTAGCAGCCATAAAATCTGTGCAATCCATCTGTGTATTCATCAATCAGTGCTTTGCTTAGACTTAGTATTCACGTATGGCATCTATGGGAAAGCCAAGAGACTTGTCCAAATGAATCACAAATTTGCTTCCTTCTCCTGATCTGAAGAAGTACTTGTTAAGTGACATAAGATGGCATTTATCTCTGTATCACAGAGTTTGCTGTGTCGAAATTCATATTTTGTTGGCTTAAGGTGCATGTGCTTTTAAACCTGTACTGCTCTATACCTATCAAATGTGATAAAGGAGAAAATATGAAAAACTGAGAGTAGTGGGTTTTTTTTCTGGTTTCTAGATGGAATCAAATGGGACTAATGTTAAATGAAATAAAATGTAGTTAAACAGAGTTCATGCACACTCACCTCCTTTATATCCCCATCATTGTAGAGGTGTCGCTAACTGGAAGGGATTGACATCTCTGTATAACTGGTCTCACATTAACTCCAGTTATCTAGGAAAAGACACAATGTGTGCGCGCACACACACACACACACACACACACACACAAACACACACAAACAGACATTCAGTTACTACCAAAGTTACCAGGAGTGTAACAATCCACATAACCGGATTGATATATCGAAACAATGTTGTCACCAAATAAAACAGGATGTAACTGCTTGGTCTGGCATCCCACACCTTCACGCTACAGCAACGTTAGCTGCTCTGTTTCTACTACTAGCTACTAGCTTGAAGACATGCAAGCATGACAGTTAATATATTCAACTTTGTGGATCTTGATCTAATGACTAAGGAAAAATGGCATTGGACCCCATGGCTCGGCCAGTTGGGAATCTATGATCTAAAATACAAAATTATTAAATTAAACAAAGTTACAAGAAAGTTAAATTTTTAATTTTATAGACTTGATTAATCCCCGAGGGGAAATTCAATTTTTCACTCTGTTGTCAATTACACACAGGTCCGAAAGACACACACATGCACAAACTGGACCTATACATGCACTAAGTGGAGAGATGTCAGAGTGGACTGCCCATGACAGGCGCTCCAAGCGGTTGGGGGGTTCGGTGCCTTGCTCAGGGGCACCTCGGCAGTGCCCAGGAGGTGAACTGGCACCTCTCCAGCTACCAGTCCATGCTCCATATTTTGGTCCGGACGGGGACTTGAACAGACGACCCTCTGGTTCCCAACCCATGTCCCTATGGACTGAGCTACTGCCTCCCCAAAAATAAAGTAGCTACTGTCATAAAAAAAAGGTAAATAAATGACTGTTAAAAAGAAAGCTAAATAAAGTATTGCTAACACTGATGCTTTAATTTCAATGCACTCGACTCAGCTCAGGCCGGAAGTGTTGATGTTTTTGCTGTGAACTTGAAGCTTCTGGTCAACAGTACAAAGTTAAACCGTTACCACGGCCCAGTTAAACATGAGGATTTAATCACTGTGAGCTGGAAACCCACTAATAGCTCTGCAGTTCATATATTAAAAGATTTGCAAGTCGCACTGGTGCCCCATGGTCACAAAATGCAACCATATAGTCGCAGTCTGGAGCCCTGCAGATTAAAAAAAAACACATGCTTCCTCTGCTCATACTATCATTAATCTCATTAAGTTAAAGCATTACCACAGCGCCCTTTAATGTAAAGAGATTAATGTACTACAAATTGGAAATATACTAACAGCTCTCCAGTCCATATATTAATGATTTTGTAAGTTGAAATGGTGCTCCATGGTCACAAAATGCAACTAAATATAGTAGCAGTCCAGAACCTTGTAGACAAGACACACGCTATGCCTGCTCACACTATTGCTCAGAGGAAAGTGATCTGGATGGGTGGAGGAGTGTGTGACGCATCATGTTTGTGAGTCTCTCTTTATGTGTGAGTGTGTCTGTGAGAGGGAGAGAGCCACAGGAGAGAATGAAAGAACCAAAATGCCGAAGCGAGTCTCATGCTGGTGGCTTAAAAAAACAGCTTGACCACTTATATACTTGACATTCTCAATGTAATCATTTTATACATACAACATGGAACAAGCTGCGATACATTGAGTATAACTGATATATCACCCCCCTCTACCGTCCAGGAAACAACAGAGTAACATTGTCTGTTACACGATTATGCCCAAAATGATAATTACCATTATTTGGATCAATATTTTGATCATGATTATGTTATGGATGTCTGAGCTGTCGCTGGACAAGAACAGTGATTCGGTGAGGTTAGGATAGTGATTTTATCCTTCTTGGCCTTTGTGCATTCATTGTACTGCAGATTGTGGGGATTTGTGGGGCAAACACAAGTCTCACAAGTCTCACTCTCTGCACAAGAGTTGCTCTTGCTTGACATCACTTGTTCTAAAATCTGAAATATTCCAAGCAATACTTCAAGGGTCTGCATTTTGTGTAATTTTTTAGCACATAAAGGAACACTTCACTCCAGAATAAAAAATGCATGCATATTTCTCCTCTTACCTGTAGTTCTATAGTTCTATTGATTATTATATTAATAGTTCTATTATTATTCAGTCTAGATGGTTTTGGTGTGAGTTGCCAATGTTGGGGATATCAGCCTAAGATATGTCTGCCTTCTTTCCAATATAATAGAACTACATGGCACAATGTATCACCATGCAGAAAGAAGTGTGCATTGACTGCAGGCTGTCATAAACTGTTTGCACATCTTCTATGAAAAGTAATGCACCCAAATCTGTACTTATCCTGCCTTATCATGAGTCAGTAATTTGTGCATAACCAACAACCCACATGCTGAAATATATTTGGGCAAGATACTGAACCCTGAAGTTCGATCAGTGTGTGAGTGTGTAAAAAATTGAGTAGCAGGTGGCACCTTGTACGGTAGCTTCGGCCACCACTGTATGAATGTGTGTGTGAATGGCTGAATGTTACGCGTAGTGTAAAAGTGCCTTGAGTGGTCGGAAGACTAGAAAGGTACTATACAAGGCAAATATTATTATATTTAGGATGGCTGCAATCACGTGACCAATGCAGGAGTAAACAAGGAAGCAGTCCAAGCGGTCTTTTAAGAGGCAGGTTGGGGTGGTGGGTGACAGACAGACTTTCCCCAATTGCTTTCCCCAGGAGACGCATGTTCAGAACCGTGTGAGCTGTGAGTCATTTTAAGGTATGTCCTCATCATGTTTTTTCCCTAAACCTAACCACAGTAACTTTACGTGTCTAAATTACAAAACTTTACGCTAAGGATATATCTTCTATGAGGATATGTTGTCTACTGCAGGCTCACCAGCACCACTGAGCTAGCTAACATTACAGCTCAGTCAAGGCAGATGCCATCACACTGTCATGAGCACAAACCTTTTGACCATGAGTAGATGCATGCTTCGTTCTGTGTTGTCAAATGGTTGGCAAGTGTAGTTTGTTAGAGAGAAAATAGTTCCTACATGAAACTGCTCACAACAAGGTCTGTGGATTATCTTGAGTAACCGGGTCATGATTTGTGGAAAGAGACATTGCTGTTGAGTTTTTTTTTTTTAAATTTTTGGCACTTCAAGCATCACAAGCTGAGTGCCATCTAGTTCCATCATATAGAAGGCAGACATCTCTACAGCCAATGTCTCTAACACTCGGCAACTCATTCCAAAACTATCTAGACTGATAAGAAAAGGAAAAACCTGTCATTTTGATTTGGGGGTGAACTGTCCCTTCAAATACCATAACCTGCATTTGTTTGCAATACTTTTGCATTCTAGTTCTAATTCATAGTAGTATCAGCAGCCCCTGAGCCTTTGTGTGACACAGGAGACGTTTATTCTAAAGAAGATGTGATGCCCTTTTTTCAATATTAAGAAAATATTATTATCATTATTATTATTGTTGTTGTTGTTGTTATTAGTATTATTATACTATGTTCACAGTCTGATATCCAAGGACACGTCTCTTTGGCTGACACTAAACCTGGTCAGTCTGGGGGGAGCTGTCCAGACTGCTGTGGTGCTGAGTGATTGATTTTTTGGGGGGCCATATTTGCCTTTATTGATAAGACAGCTAAGATAGGTAGGAAAGAGAGGGAGAATGACACACAGTACAGGGCTGCATGTCATAATCGAACCCGAGCCGCTGCAGAGGACTACATGGGCCGCACACTCTACTAGGTGAGAGGTCGCCCCTCTCCTCCCACACTGTAAAATTTATTTTTTTGTTTTAAACTTGAATAAATACAGTTGTTTGAAGGAGATTTTTTCACAGCAATATAAAGGGAGAGGGAGGGAACTGTGACATATTACATATATTGAAAAGGCTTTTGAATAGGGCTGTGACGGTATGTATTTTTTCTCACAGCGGTGACAGAGTGACATTTAAAATAAACATGTTTAAACATTAATTGAAAAAACGAGAGTCCGTTATAGTCGTTTTAGAAGAGGTTTGATACATGATAGTGTGTTTACATCCTGCGCGGAGGGATACACCGGTGAGCAACAGCTGCAGCTGGCTCTGGGACAGGTACGCTAGGTCACTCGGTAAACGCAAACAAAGACACGACACGGACGATATTACTCACTCGACTGAAAGCTGTCCATCAGCTCCTGCTGGCCTGGGCGTTTTTTCCAGTAGGATTGCTGCAAAATTTTCACTCCTTGTGATGCACACTCTGCAGCGGTTTTCCTCCTGATGATATATCTCCTCAACGATGGTAGCACCAAATCCCATTCTGTGCAGCAAAATGATTCCACCTCCGTAGGAATATGTTAGCTAGCCCCACAGCTACACCACCAGTCCTCCCCTGACCTCCGTCTCCCCTCAGCCCGTTGCTGCTCCGCCGCTCCGGAGGATTCAGCCTCTCTTCTCGCCCGCTCAGCATCCAACACTTGGGAGTTCCTCATCTGTATGCTCCAGCTCAAACAGGTATGGCTCTGGGTCTGTGTCCGCTACAAGAAACTCCTCAAAATTGCGTTTAAAGTCGTCCATTGCAGCTACTATAGTCCGGAGATATCTAGGCTAAATAAACAGCTGAGTTTTGTTTACAGGCTACGTCCGAGCCTGTGTCTGCTCACCGGTGTATCCCTCCGCGGATCACAGCGCCAAACGTACTGACCCCAATGCTAACCACACTAGACGTACAGACACAAAAACGATACCCATCATGTTGTCTCAATATGAAAATGATAGCGAAAGGGCATAACTCCCAAATCATCGGAGTATTCTTTTAACATTTGACTTGGAACCAGATCCGCCGCCATGATGAATCAGTTTTTTTGTTTGTTTGGGTTTTTTTTTTTAATGCGGTGATGACCTCTTCATCGCGGTAGGCATCACGTGACCGCGGTATTGTGGTGGTTGTTTTTTTTTAAATATCTCTAATGGTATCAGCCCAGAATTTCACAACCCTAATCTAAATCATACTTCAAAAAGTGAAAAATAAGATTTCAAAGCAAGGCTAGTGAGCAATACATGATGATCTTAATTAAACTACATTAGCACACTGTTTCTTTCATTATCTGATCAGAATTACTAAATTTTCTCATTTGCAAAAGTGACTAAGAATGACTGCTTGTTTTCTTTCTCCCACCATCTTGAAAAGTGAAGACAGAATTCCTTTCTAAATCTTATTTTCATGTATAAGCATTGTGGTATTTGTAAAACACCCACTGTACCTCTCAGCCTAGTGGACTTCTGATTTACAGTAATGGGTTCTGAGAAGAGTCAATGGCACAGCTGAACTCCCAACAGGCCTACGAGGCTGCCACTACAATGCTGTCAACAATTGTGGTTGACAACAACACTGCTGACTCTGACAACATCAGTGTATATAACATATTAAGCCACAGCACAGCACTGCAGCACAACTGCAAATCTCAGGCGACACATGAATGTTGCACATGTGAGCTATTTTTACTGTGATGCATGTGATCAGCACATCATATGTGAAAAAATATCAGAGGCTTATTACTGGGCTTAACCAGGCATGTAAATTGCCATTCAGTAAACCAGATGTCACTGCTGTTGAAGTAAAATACCATATTATTGGTGATCCTCTCTTAGGTAAGACAACATTTTATGAGTGGTCAAGAGCACTCTTACCAGAATAAGGGAGAAAAAAAATCTGGTTTTCACTGTCCACAAATTGTTGCCCAGCACAAGGAAAAATCATTTTTCTATTTGAGGAACACTAATAATCAAATTTAGATTATGTTTTTGACAGAGGTGGAAAGAGTACTGAAAATCTGTACTTAAGTACATTGCTTAAATTGTACTCAATTACAAGTAAAAGTACTGGTGTTCAAAAAATACTTTAGTAAAAGTACAAAGTACTCTTCTCAAAAACTACTCAGACTATTAATTACTTTTAACCGATGGATGTTTTATTGCATTGTCAATAGCAGGCACTCGATTCAGTTCACCTCTATAAAATATCAAAAACAGCTCACCATATACAGTGAAATTACTGCAATGATATGACTATTATGAGGCAAGAGTGTAAACACATGGCACACACATGAACACATGGGGCTCACTGACTCCACAAAAGTCACAGCTTTCCAGTCAGCCCCAATTTATCCAACTGTAATACTGTTTAAGGACCCCAATATGCAGGAATAATAAAATAAATTACATAAATACTGCACGTAAAATAACTGCGTGGGTTTTGCACAAAACTGCAAGGGATTAGAGTGAAGTGGATGTGTCTGTAAAGGGGTAACGCTTATCATAAGAAAACATTTTCATTCAGGTATCTTTAAGTAAGAGAACAAGGGACCCCTTGCTCATGCCCTGTTTTCCATGCTAAACGTTAGCCTAAATTTGGAGCACTATTTACCCCCCTTACCGACAAGCTAACATGACATGGTTAATTTTCATGGTTAATGTTTCATATAACATAGTGTAAAGCACAAAATATAGGCCTGCCTAATGTAGGCCTGTGAGACTAAAATGACCACAGATTTAATTTACTGTAATGACGGTGGTTGTCCAAATATTAAGATAAAACATTTCTAAGAATTGTAGTTTAATTATGCATGCACGTACGCGCACACGTTAGCTAGCTCCGTCTTATTTTAATATCAGGCAAACCAGTGGCAGTGACAATATCTTTGCAGAGTTATCTTAGCCAAACTAATAACCAGTGCTTAATATGTAAAATTAGAAATAGGGGAACACTTTGGGCCTCTGAGAGAGCAGTGTTCCCCCACTCCCAAAAGTGGAACACTTTTTTAAGCGGCACCCGAGCCGCCTCACTGCGCGACTCCGAATGGAATGGTTGTGACATCTAGTGTTGTCACGGTACCAAAATTGGGACCCACGGTACGATACCAGTGAAAGTATCACGGTTCTGAGTAGTATCACGATACCACAGCAAAAATGAGGCAGATGAGCCTTTTGTCATTTATAAAAAGATAAATCACTTTTCTATAATACATCAATGATATTTCAATGGAATAAATTACTTACTGACTTATTCATACTTCAAAAACAGCATGAATAAGTGATTAACATAGGGGGGATCAAAATAAAATAAATTAATAAAATAAAAATCAACCAGCCACCCTCCTCCCCTGACAAGTAAAGAAGAGTCCCTAAAGTGCGGTGAGGTTTGTGGACCGTTAAAAGAGAAATGTGAACGGATTGTTTCCCCTCTGACACGCCACATAGGCTACCTGTGTGCCTGTGTGCCTCGGTTGTCCAGGTACTACTGGGCAGTCATGACGCCAACGAAAGAGGAAATTACTGGACCTGAAGTCGGACTTCTCTGTTGCTGGACCGGTAAGCCCTTATGCTGCGGCGCGGAGCTCACGGGATTTGCGCGGAGCGCATGGACACCCTTGGCTTCTTTGTCTCCAAATCTTCAGTCCATAAATTAGTCTCTACTCCACTGTGTAGGTATGTTACCGCCAGACACCTGCGCCTGCTGCAGCGGAGTTGTCCTTTCTTTACGTCATAGATTAATTGCCGCGGTCGCGATCGGACAGCCTTATTGGCTACAAAGATGCAGATGAAAGGTTTGAATATTAATTCAAATTGTGGGCGTACTCAGTAGCGACTTATGATGTTAAAAGTAGCGAAGTAGATTACATGGTGTAAATTGTACTCAAGTATGAGTAAAATTACACACTTGAAAAAAATACTCATAAAAGTACAAGTACCCAAAAAATCTACTTAATTACAGTAACGTGAGTATTTGTAATTAGTTACTTTCACCCCTGGTTTTAGAGTAATTATTACTGTAATTTCAGTTACTGCACGTCCCTCTGCTGACCAGTGCTGGAATGTAACTAAGTACATTCACACAGGTACTGTACTTAAGAACAAATTTGAGCAACTTTTACTTTACTTGAGTATTTTAATCTCATGCCACTTTGTACTACTCCACTTCAGAGGGAAATATTGTACCTTTTACTCCACTCCAATTATTTTTTAATTTTAGTTAGTAGTTACTTTACAAATTAGGATTTTTGCCCATAAAACCTATGAAAATATACAAATGCAACTGAAACACTAGAAGTGGGCACTACACATCTACGACGACACCATCCTGCCACCATGGGTCAAGCTGGCGTTATCAGCTATAACCATCATATGAGTGCAGTACAGAGTGGTGGCAATTAGCTATCCAGTGGGGTTCACACTGGGGGAGTCATATGTACTAACATGCATGCACGACCGGACCCCCTTACCATAACAAACGACAGAGAAGCTCACATTACAACACACACAGAGGGAGCATGACTTCATTCTCTGCTCAGAAAACCATTACTCCACTATATCTTTAGATAGAATTAGTGTTTTGCTGCTGTTTATGCTCTGAATGTCACACACAGAACATGTAATGAGGAGCATGATATCGTGGTACTGGGACATGTTCAAGCATGCTAACACACAAAGACATTAAGGAGTACAGAGAGACTGTTACCTCCTATATCAGTAAACGTATCACTGACGTCACACAGACCATCACCACCAGGGCTAACTAGAAACGATGGGTCACAAGAGAGGCCCACAGACTACTAAAGGCCAGAGATGCCTTCAGAGCTGGGGATAAAACTGACCTTAGAACAGCTAGGGCCAACCTGTCCCATGGCATCAGGGTTGCCACACGTGACTACATGCAAAAACTCACCCGACACTTTACAGACAGCAGAGACGCAGGGAGCCTATGGCAGGGTTTCCAGGCCATCACAGACTATAAATCTCTGCCACAGACCTGTGCCATCGACATCTCTCTGCTGAGCATTCTCAAAGGCTTCTTTGTATGATTTGAAGCAGTCAGCAACACACCTTGGCAGAAGACCACCTCCCCAGCCCATGATCAGGCCTTTTGCTTGTCTGCAGAAAAGAACACTGTCTTCAATCAACATCCACAAGGCTGCTTATCCAGACAACATTTCTGGTCGTGTGCTGAGGGAATGTGCAGAGGAGCTCAAAGACGTCTTCACTGACATCTTCAACGCATCCCTGAGTCAGGCTGTTGTTCCCTCCTGCTTCAAATCCACCACCATCATCCCCGTACCAAAGAAGCCTTCTCCATCCTGCTTTAATGACTATCTCCCTGTCGCACTGACCCCCATCATTATGAAGTGCTTTGAAAGGCTGGTCACGATCTATATAAAATCCATCCTTCCCCCCCATCCTGGACCCCTTCCAGTTCGCATATCAGGCCAACCGTACAGGTGTAAGATCAGCCAGCTTGCCATGTGGTGTAAGGACAACAATATCCTCCTGAATGTGAAGAAGACCAAGGAGATTGTTATTGACTTCAGGAGAGGACACACTCAACTACCCCCACTGACCATCAACGGTGCTGCTGTGGAGAGGGTGAGGAGCACCAAAATCCTGGGGGTGCACATCTGTAAGGACCTCTCCTGGACGACCAGCACCACAGCCCTGGCAAAGAAGGCTCAGCAGCGCCTAAACGTCCTCAAAAAACAACTGAAGGCAAGAGCCTCCCCTTCCAACATGTGCTCCTTTTAGTGTGGCACCACTGAGAGCATCCCGATCAGCTGCATCACCTTTTGGTCCAGGAGCTGCACTGACTACAACCACAGGACCCTACAGCGCATAGTGGACAAAGCTGGAAAGATCATTGGTGTCTCACTCCCTTCCCTCCTGGACATTTACAACACCTGCCTCACACACAAAGCTCTTAGCATTGTGGGTGACCCCAGCCACCCCTCACACAACCTCTTCTGCCTCCTGCCATCAGGCAGAAGGTCCCAGAGCCTTTGTACCTGCTCCACCAGACTCACGAACAGCTTCATCCACCACCATCTGTCAGGAAATTGAACTGAGAATGTTCTCTATCCATTTCCATTCTGATAAACTGACACTGTGTCAGCAGAAGGTGAAAGAAGGGCTTTAAATAGAATAGCTTTGTATTCAGAAACACAGCTAGCTTCACCAAGATCAACCCTTTGAAGAGTAAAACCACAGGAGAGAATGATATCCAGTGTGTGTCCCTTTGAGTGAGTGGGACCCTCACCTGACTGAGCATGACAAGATTTCACAGTAACATCCATAGTAAGAGAGGGACCAGAGGGGCAGCATACATCTATGATAATTTCACTTAACATCAGAGTCTATTAAAGCGAGATATTATAAAAGCTAAAAGATCAAAGAATTCCCGAACGGAAACAAAGTTCAAGGAGTCTTTAGATTAAACCACAAGGTCAAGGGTCCTCACCATTAATCATAAAAACCAAGTAATTCAGATGATTAGCACCTTGAATCACGGTCAGTCCACCTCCACAACCTAAAACTCTAGGCTAGTGAGAATAATTAAAACCACAAGGATATATTTCATTTTATGCAACAGTCAGATGGACTTACCAAGTCCCAGTATGCCTGAAAAATCTTATTTCACAAAATGAAACCACACTAGAAAAATTATTCATTTGCCAAAGATCGGACATTTAAAGGAAAACTTTGGTATTTTTCAACATGGACTCAAATTTTTTTGTGTCTGACTAATGGAGACAACCATTTTTAAAACTGGCCCTGTTTTAAAAGGGAGTACTGCAGCCGCAGTGGTGAAACAGGCTGCAGTGTAATCCCCACAGGAAATGGTTTACCATTAATTTATGCCCACTAAAAGTGTTTGTTTTCGCCACTGACAGACTCAGATTGTTATTAGAAGTGTCTGACAACATTACGGAAAGGACCCTATAGAGAAATTACAAATTTTTTCCTTATCTTTCATTGGTCTGTTAGGGTGACGACCAAGTCTCACTCAAGGAGAGGTCTTGCAGACTTTTCCACATTGTCAAAATCATCTTAATATTCAGTCAATATGCTGAAAATCTTTTAAGCCTGGTATGCACTGTATGATTTTGAGCTGTTCCAGACAAAAGATGACCAACATGAAAGAAACATGGCAATATCTTTGGTTGTGGCTCTAACATGGTGGTCCTCCGTTGCAGAGTAAAAGAAGTTCAAGGATGGCCACTGTCATGGTCTTGCCATCAAAAACAGCCTGGGATAAAATTCTGACAGTGTCAGAAATTTGGGATGACCATCTCACTGTGTGACTGCCATTCCAACCTACGTCTACTAACCAACCAATAGAAATGCAGCATGGAATGACATACTGGCACTAAGCCAAAACAGCAGCTTGCCATGGAGGCAAAACACATTAAAAGAAATGTGTGTGATTCCAGCAAAGAGGAAAACTGTGTGGAGTTGTGGCAGCAGAAACCTTGCCTGTATGATGTGTCCTCCAGCTCTTACCAAAGAAGGACAAAGCATGGAAGGAAATAGCAGCAGACTTGCAGCTGCCAGGTGAGCAACCTAGCAGCTAGCAAACACACACACACACACACACACACACACACACAAAGAAAGTATAAAGTATAAAGTGCCCATGAAACTTAGCGTTATTTAATAATGTGACCTCTGCTTGGGCGAGATTTGGTTACACACACTTACAAATAGCCCAGCGAAATGTCAAGAAGTCTTGCTCTGAAATCCTGGGAGAGGTGACTTGTTGCAGGAAAAACAATGTTAGAAATGCTAGTTGGAGAAAGGAGTGCCAGAAAGAGTTGTGTTTGTGTTGGAGTACAGAAATCATAGCTTGGTGTTATCTAAAAGATTCTGAATGTCATGACTAAATATTTAGCTGATTTCCACAGTGTGGAAAAGTCTGCAAGATTTCAGAACAAGACTTCTCCTTGAGTGAGACTTGATCACACACACTAACACACAGACAGCGGAAGGTAGGGAAAAATGTTTCATTTCTCTGTACGGTCCTTTTCATAATGTTGTTAGACACTTCTGATAACAATATGAGCCTCTCAGTGGCAAAAACAAACACTTTTAGAAGACATAAATTGACGTTGCACAATTGCCTGTAGGGATTGTATTGCTGCTGCTGCAGCAGTCTTGCTCACTACTGGACCAGTTTCAAAAATGGTTATCTCTAATCACTCTAGTCACTCAGACACAAAAACATGGAAAAATGGGGTCTGGACAATAAAATATAGATGTTTCCCTTTAAAATCCTGAACACTACTGAGTTGAAAGATGGACATGGAGCAGGATTAGCTAATGGGAACATGAGGTGAGGCAGCTAGGTCATTAGCATTCATTGTGTGGCTGCATTTCCAGCAGGTTACTCTGTTTCTAGTAGCAATGGGAGTAATCCTACATATACAGCGAATTCACCAGTAAGGATATTTTCTTGTGGCAAGCAATTTGGTCCCTAACCTTCCTGGGTACAAACTACAGAAGGCATAGCAGCTCCATAGCACACAGGTGGCTAAAAATCTTTCAACCACACTGGCTGAGATACAGTATGGTATGGGAGAAAACAACATTGCATTTCAGCATTGCAAGAGACTGAGCAATTGAGCTGAACTGTTCCTTCACTAACTCATTTCCTAGTCCAGCTGAAGCATCGTTGATACAATCACGGATAGGAACTAATCACAGAGGGATATTTTTTTCTTAAGATTTTTTTTTTTCCTTTAATGGACAGGACAGTTAAGTGTGAAAGGGGGTGATGACATGCAGCAAAGGGCCACAGGCTGGACTCGAACCCGGGTCGCTGCGGCAACAGCCTTGTACATGGGGTGCCTGCTCTACCACTAAGCCACCGACGCCCCGGGGATATTTTTTTCTATTAAAGTGGATAGTTTCCCATCTATATGTGGTGAGCCACTAGCACAAAGATTCAATCAGCGTCATATGACATGACAAACCCACCAACACAACAGTTATCTGAACTCTGTTACAGTGCAACGCTGTAGTGAATAAATGAGACCAAATGTAGAAATAATCTACTTTATAAGTAACAAGATGTAGCCTTTACATGACCCATACCCTAACCATAACCACCTCTCTTTAAACATAATACTTGCTAATTACTAAGCAAGCTGATCATGGACTGACATGTAGTTAAGGGAAGCAAGTCATACAGCAGGAGGGCACTCATATAGCTGCTCCAGCTGCAGTTCTACCTACTCACATTTGGTGGCTAAAAAGCCCCTGGCAATATAGCGTTGATCTCAAACACTGGTCTGCAGCTTGGCAGGGCACTCCCCTAAAGGCCTTGACACACCAAGCCGATGGTCGGCCGTCGACCAAAGTCGGGCCATCAGTGAGCGTCTGTCGGCCTAGTTTTTGCGTTGTGTCCCGCACCATCGGCCCTTCAGCGTCGGCGGCTTTTCGGACGATTGAGCATGTTGAATCAGCAGCGGAGCTTGTTGGTGAGAGAGATTACTCTGATTGGCTGTTCAGGTTTTATTTCTTCGCCCCTGTAGCGAGTGAATCTGCCTGTAGTGAAACCAGGGCTAACCGGGGCTAACCAGTGCTTCCTCCTCAGGCTCCACTTCACTCAGCTGCCCGACAGATCCACTGCTTCTTCCCACTTTAACCAGAATAACAAACCGGAGCTAGCTGGGAGCAGCTAACAGAGCATTAGCCGCAGCATGACCGGAGGGAAGCACAGCCAGTTAGCCTCCGCTAGCTTCCCAGCTAGCCCCAGCTCTCCATTTGGATCCACCCGGAGCACCGAGCCCTGGTTTGTTATTCAGGTTAAAGTGGGAAGAAGCAGTGGATCTGTCGGGCAGCTGAGTGAAGTGGAGCCTGAGGAGGAAGCACTGGTTAGCTGATCGTTTTCAGTTTGTTGACGTTCATAATGAATCATCCTTACGTACAAAAGTTTGTTTTGGAGTTCCGCAAGGTTCTGTGCTCGGACCAATCCTATTTACTCTATATATGCTTCCTTTAGGTAACATCATTAGAAATCACTCTATAAATTTCCATTGTTATGCGGATGATACTCAGTTGTATTTATCGATGAAGCCAGAAGAAAGTAATCAATTAACTAAACTCCATAACTGCCTTAAAGACATAAAAACTTGGATGAGCACCAATTTCCTGATGTTAAATTCAGACAAAACTGAAGTTATTGTTCTTGGCCCCAAACAACTCAGAGACTCTTTATCTGATGACATAGTTTCTCTAGATGGCATTGCTCTGGCCTCTAGTACTACCGTAAGAAACCTCGGAGTAATATTTGATCAAGATTTGTCTTTTAATTCTCATTTAAAAGAAACCTCACAGACTGCATTTTTTCATCTGCGTAATATTGCAAAAATTAGGCCTATCCTGACCCGAAAAGATGCAGAAAAATTGGTCCACGCTTTTGTTACCTCTAGGCTGGATTACTGTAACTCTCTATTATCAGGTAGCTCTAGTAAGTCCTTAAAAACTCTCCAGCTAATTCAGAATGCAGCAGCACGTGTACTAACAGGAACTAAGAAACGAGATCATATTTCTCCTGTTTTAGCTTCTCTGCACTGGCTCCCTGTAAAATCCAGAATTGAATTTAAAATCCTACTGTTAACTTATAAAGCTCTAAATGGTCAAGCTCCATCATATCTTAGTGAGCTCATAGTGCCATGTTATCCCACCAGAACTCTGCGCTCTGAGAACGCAGGGTTACTCGTGGTCCCTAAAGTCTCCAAAAGTAGATCAGGAGCTAGAGCCTTCAGCTATCAGGCTCCTCTCCTGTGGAATCATCTTCCTGTTACGGTCCGGGAGGCAGACACCGTCTCCACATTTAAGACTAGACTTAAGACTTTCCTCTTTGATAAAGCTTATAGTTAGGGCTGGCTCAGGCTTCTCTCCTTCTCTCTCTCTCTCGTATTCTATTACTGCATCTTGCTAACTCGGCCATTCTGGATGTCACTAACTCGGCTTCTTCTCCGGAGCCTTTGTGCTCCACTGTCTCTCAGATTAACTCATATCGCAGCGGTGCCTGGACAGCGTGACGTGTGTGGTTGTGCTGCTGCCGTGGTCCTGCCAGATGCCTCCTGCTGCTACTGCCATCATTAGTCGTTAGTCATACTTCTACTGTTATTATACACATATGACTATTGTCACACATGTATACTGCCAGATATTAATACATACTTTCAACATATTGTACCACAGTAGCCAGAACTATAACTATAATATTATTACTTTCAATAATGTTGTTGTAACCTACTGTCATTACCTGCATCTCTCTCTCTGTCTCATTGTGTCATGCGGATTACTGTTAATTTATTATGCTGATCTGTTCTGTACGACATCTATTGCACGTCTGTCCGTCCTGGAAGAGGGATCCCTCCTCAGTTGCTCTTCCTGAGGTTTCTACCGTTTTTTTTCCCCGTTAAAGGGTTTTTTTTAGGGGGAGTTTTTCCTTATCCGCTGCGAGGGTCATAAGGACAGAGGGATGTCGTATGCTGTAAAGCCCTGTGAGGCAAATTGTGATTTGTGATATTGGGCTTTATAAATAAAATTGAATTGAATTGAATTTTGTATAGTCAGTGTATTACCTTCAGTAGATAACAATTGTCGCACCCCCAGATTGGAAAAGCAGGTGGGAGCCCCACCAGGGAAGCTCAGCAACACATTGCTGTAGACGGGGGTTGCTATCTCAACGTATTTTAGCCGCCTTAAAAGAGGACCACCTAAAAAATTCAATCAGTCTAAGTGGTCACTATATCAAGGATTTTTTCACCACTTTACCTTGCCATCAGACAGCCCTTTTGTTTGGCACTACATTTAGTCAACCATAAAACTCCATATTACTGTGTCACCGCTGCCGCACTGTGTATTATTCTGCAGCTCAGCTGTTTGGGAACTAACCCTTTACTGACAAGCACTGAAACACAAGGCAACAAAAGGCATTGAGGTAAGTTTTGAGAAAAGATTATTAAATGAAAGAGAGAGAGAATCAATATATTATGTTAGGGTTCCCCTCTGCTCTTTTTAGTGGTTTTGCCAGTTGTCCCATTTTGTATTGATTTTCCTTTGTGTGCACAGTGATGTCTGAACAGTGACTGGTTGACAATAGCAGTCTTCTAGGTGTATTTATTCTAGTGAAGTCTTGTCTTGCTCACAAGAGCAGCAGGATGAAAGCTGAAGTGTTTGGGGCTACATTATCTGCTCAGATTCAACCAAATGCTTCAAAACTCATTGGACGATGCTTCACAGTGCAGATGGACAATGACCTGAAGCATATTGCAAAAGCAACCAAAGACATTTTTAAGGCAAAGAAGTGGAATGTTCTGCAACGGCCAAGTCATATCATCTGACCTGAATCCAATTGAGCGTGCGTTTCTCTTGCTGAAGCCAAAACTGAGGGCAAAACACCCAAAACACAAGCAGGAAGTGCAGACGGCTGCAGTAAAGGGCTGGCAGAGCATCACCAGGGAAGATACCCAGCATCTGATGATGCCTATGTGTCCAACACTTCAGGCAGTCATTGACTGTAAAGGATTTGCAACCAAGTATTAAAACTGACTGTTTAATTGATGATTATGTTAGTTTGTCCAAATACTTATGAGCCCTGAAAGTCGGGGGACTGTGTGAAGAAATGGTTGTAATTCCTACACAGTTCATACTACATTTTTGAAAAAAGCCTTAAATGAAAGCTGAGAGTCTGCACTTTAAGCAGGTATTCATTGTTTCATTTAAAACCCATTGTGGTGGTGTACAGAGCCAAAATGACGACAACTGTATCACTGTCCAAATAATTATGGACCTGACTGTATGTCCCTCTAAAAACCTTGATATGGTAGGCTACACATGAAGTCTGCAAATATGACATATCTTTGTTTGCAGAAAACTACAATGCCAACATCATCTTCTATTGACTGGGCTGAAAAAAGCAAGATGCACTCTCCTTCTGTTTGTCACTCGCTTGCTGGGGAGTGGGTGTTAAGCCAAGGAATCACAGGCAGCCACATCTTCAGCGAAGAGGAACTTTTTCAGCACATCCAGCTCAGACCGTACAGCGGCCACCTGCCCAGCAAGCACTCTGCAGTCCTTGTATGGAGGCGGCTATTTGGCAAACACATCCTTACTGACAGCAAGGGAACAGGATACCTTTTGCCACCATGGATCAGGTAGTACAGATGACTTCATAATAGACAGTCTGTAATATTACACCCCATCACTCAAATGCAGATGGTACAATGGAGCAATAAGGTAAGTTATGATGTGATCACAGTCAATGAGTGCAGTTCAAATTCAAAATATATTAGACTAAGGTTAAAAACAGTTAAATCTGGTTAAACTTTAAGATAAAATTAAAGGCTGAGAGGGAAACATCAGTCCGTTTTGGGGTGTTGAAAGTCATATAATACTGCTAATGGTAATGTGTTGTTCTGGTCTGCATTCTGAGACAGAATTGTTTTGTTTAAAATGACACGCCATGCCATGGCAGTGCCAGTGTGTTTTCAGCTTAACACATTGTTCCTTTGAGGCTGTGTTATCACTCATTGTATGTTCAGGGGGTTGTCAGTGAGGTTCCTATATGTATACACTTGACCAATAAATGATATAACTACATCACTCACTTTGCTCCGCTTGTAAATTCTGGTAAAAGGTCATCTGGATCCAGTCATGCCAAGTCACGTGACAGATGTGTTCTAGCCTGTACTGTCATTCACTTAACTATATTAAGTTTTACATTTTAAAGGTGATATTTTTTTTGGAGGTGTGCTGCTTATGGCTCTTCTCCAATAGCCATTACAAAAGGTACTTGCTACTTGGTGTGTACACCCCCCCACACACACACACACACACACACACACACACACACACACAGCAGGTGTTTAATTGTCTACAAATAAGCAATTTCTAAATCTTCTGTTTCACAGATTAATATGTTAACCGTCTCAGATTTGTCCCACAGCTGATGATGGGAAATGACACCCGGGGGCCCTATTAAGCTTTTTTTTCTCTCTCTCTGGCGGAAACCTGATGAAGTTGTTGCCTGGAAACAGGCTCATTAAAAACATGCAGCTTTTTCAGACCTAGAGTTTGAATGGCAGATGTGTGTTTAGCCTATCTGTGCCTATACTGTGTGATAAAAGGATCAGAGAGCTGCTGCACTTCAAACAGCCGACTGTAAGCAAGCTCCACCATACACAGCTTATTTACATATTAAAGCCCTGCTTGCTATTTCAAAATACATTGTAGTTTTCTTAAGCTTTTATCTACTGCAATGTAGGGTGTAAATATTACCCCCTGTCTGATGATAAAACATCACAACCTGAAACATGAGGCCTTTTTTCAGTACAAGTGCTCCAAGTTTAAACTGGAGTTCTGTGTTTCAACTTGGCAGTAATGCTTAATTTATAGCTAGGAGTGACATCAGCAGCACAGATGGGCTCTGGTGATTACAGATAAACATAACTGAATACCTGCTGTGTGACAAAACGCTTTCAACTCAGACATCCACTGCATTTAATATTATCAATACTCACTTTTATTTCTAGAGAGGCAAAAGTCCACAGAGGCACTTCTGTTGTTCAGCATTTAAACCAATCACAGACATCTTCAGCAGTGCTAAGCTCAGGATGTAGCAACATTTGCATGTGGGAATGCGAGCACTGACATTAAAACGGCCAATTCGCTGCAAAAGAAAATGCCATAACAACCAGTAACACATGTACAATATGTCAACTGTGTAGAATGACCCCCCTGTGGTTGTATGCCTCAGCGTACCAGATACAGTTTGTATCCATGTATGTTCAGAGTCATGTAGCTATAACCATATTTCAAATATGGATGCAAAGAAGCTACAAATTCTAAAACATGGATGCTTCACAAACATTTTTGACTCAACAGCACTGAATATCTATACACTCAGCACAGTTCTAACGTGGGGAATGAAGATTAGTTTTACCAGTTCAGTATGTGACGAAATGTCTCCCCTTCTGTTCCTGAGATATGACACTGAGTAGGCTAATGGCCTTTATGTGTATCTGCAGAATATTATGTCACAGTGAAGTTGACCTTTGACCTTTTGGATTTTTTATTTTAACACTTCATTCCGTTACACATTTGTGTGAAATTTTGTCATAATTAGTGTATGAATTGCTGAGATATGGCCAATATCGTGTATTGTGAGGTCACTATGACCTTTGACCACCAAATCTAATCAGTTCATCTCTGAGTCCAGGTGGACGTTTATGCCAAATTTGAGAAAATTTGTTTAAGACATTCTAAAGATATCACATTTAGGAGAATGAGACAGATGCAACTGTGACTTGTCCTTTGACCACCAAAATCTAATCACTTCATTGTAGAGTCCAAGTAGAAATTTGTGCCAAATTAAAAAGCAAATCGCCTCGAGGAGTTCTTGAGACAGATGGACATATGGGCACACGGACGTACATACAGACGTACATATGGACAGACCAAAAACCCGAAAACATAACACGTGGAGGCAAAAAAGAAAAAAGAAAATTGATAATCAGTGCCCTAGAGGAGAGGCTTGACTATACTTTAGCTCTAGAGGACCTCACTGGACCCAATTCACACTCAGATAACACCACATTCGATTTGCTGGCTGTGTATGGCTCTTTCAGAAAATCATTATGACGAGAAGCTTGTGTGAAGTGGAACAGATAGGTACATTGGTGAGGTCAGTGTCACTGGCAAATATCACTGCCAGAGTTAAACATGGCAAATCAACTATGACTGATAATGTCAGAAAACTAATCAACACAGGGCATGATTTTCTGCAAGACGGAGTCTGGGCTTTTGCAAGGTGCCTTCACAAGCTGTTTGTAGATCTTTGTGACAATTCACCAAAAGAACAAAACTTGCCATTTTCAGTGTGTTGGTTGTTAGCTTGGAGGTTGAGGGGGATTTCAACCTAAAACTTGTCAGCCTACTGCAGGCTTATAGCTACAGTCTACATCAGATGAGTTCAGTCTTCATGAGGGAATTATATCTTGTGTGTAAAACTCTACCACGACATCAGAGTCACGGTAAACGAGCACCCAACTAGCAGGTATACCAATATTGATTCCCTTATTTAGGCCTATTTAGGCCCAACTAAATCAAAACTATAACTACATTACATTTAGGGGTGGAAATTAACACCAGCCACCAGCCAAATGCTAGTAAAATATGTAGGTGACTGCTAGATTTGCTTCACTCACCAGCCGCTTTTTACTAAATTTCACATATTACACAGATATGTTACAGACTGAAGGTTCTTTCCTCACAAACAATCTTTGGCAAAGTACAGACTAAGGCTGCAACTAACGATTATTTTCATTGTCGACTAATCTGCCGATTATTTCTTCTATTAGTCGACTAATCATTTCATCGAAAAATGTGTTAAAATGTTGAAAAATGTCCGTCTGTCTCTCCCAAACCCCAAAATTATGTCATCTAATGTCTTGTTTCGTACTTACGCCAAAGGGTTTTGGTTCACCATCATAAGAGAGTGTGTAAAGCTGCCAATATCTGAACGTAAGAAGCTGCAGTAAGAGTATTTTGGGGTACCTTTATAGAACTTCTCTATGAAAACTGTCTCAAACCAATTACTCGACTCTAAAATAGTCACCGATTATTTTAATAGACGATTAGTCAACGATTAGTCGAGTAATCGTTGTAGCCCTAGTACAGACCCCACCAGCAGAGACAACAGACACATTAAATGTTGGCCTGACATCAAATTACTCACTGAATTAACATAATTTGGCCAAAGCTGACATGACCTGGTGCCGGCAGCATTTGTCATTTTGGGTACCAACTCAGTTACTTCCGTTACTTTTAGAACGCTGGTCCTTCAGCTCCGAAACAGCAACGGCTGTCATTTGGTTCTAATAACGGAGATAACGTTAAACCTATCAGTCTGAAAGAAGCCACGGAGCTTGTGGCTCGCTACGTGGTCGGAGAAATGCTGCCATTGTCTACGGTGGAGTCTAAATAGGTGGAGTAGGACTCGCTGACAGACATATTTCAGACTCAGGACTTGCATTATGCCTGGTACACGCTACACGCTGGTACTCACCAATTACCCCTGGTTGTCTTTCACGGCTTGTGTGATGTCATCAGGTTGCTCTTGTCCTATTTTTATTACTTTCACTATTATTTGAGTCACTGTGTCTGTTCATGTGCCAGCCGACATGTTGTTATAGTCACCTAAAAGTGTCAGCAGATGGCAGGAGCTACATTTGAATCGCCATACGTAAACTATCAAGCTACTGTATCTTCCACAGGAAGTTCTGAGAAATGTTTCAGAATAAAAGCCTATTTAGAAAATGGAGGGATTCTCTTCGCTTAGCGTCCTGTGGTCCATTGCCCAATAGGAAATGTAGAATACTCAAAAGTACTTTAAAAGTGCTTGAATTACTTTTCTCAGGGAGTAACATTGGAAGTACTTTTAAAGTAATTGAGTTACTTTACTCAGGGAGTAACACAGTAAAGTAACTGGTTACTTTTTAAAAAAATAACGCAGTAACATACTTTGATTACTTTTAAAGTAACCCTTAGCTAACACTGGTCATTTTACCTGACAAAAGTGACGATCAGCACTGGTGAAAAATGAGCAGTTGCTTCCAGAAAATATTGCAAACTAATCTCTGCTAATGAGGAAGGGAGGGGAGAGATAATGGATTCATTCAGAGCACATGGCAAATCTGTGTATTCTGACAACTCACTGGTGTGCTCAAATCATCCCTAACATTCATTAGTTTTCCAGTGGATATGTAGCGAAATGCTTTACATTAGAGCCTTGCAGTACTAACACTACTGGTCTGAGATGCAAAAAAAACAGTAGCATTCAGTAAAGAAAAGATCAGAACTTGATCTGAGAAAACAGGCTATCAAGCTCTATGGAAACAAATTAACAGCTGCTGACTTCACATTGCTAGCTTCATACTGTTATTATGATTCCCATCCACGGTTAGGAATAAGCACCAGCCACATGCTGTTTGCTTAACTTACCAGCCAAACAATTAATATTAATCTGTTGAGTGGCTGGTAGATTTTGGAATCCACTAGCCACAGTGGCAGGTGGCCAAAAACAGTCAATTTCCAACCCTATTCCTATCCAACATATGGATGTTTGGTTCTGCCCAATCCTGTTGATTTTTTCCTGTCCCATCCCAGTCTTGTGAACAAATAGTGAAATTTACCCCCATCATCCTCTGGGAATCCCACAGGGATCTTCTGACCCACTGGATTCCAAGGCAAAACCAAAAAGAAAACTTTAATAATGGAGCTGTTGTCCTCAATTAATAGTTTACTGTAGCATAGCGTAAAAACCAATCCATTACACAACATTTTAATGAAAAGTCTACATATGCCCTGGATTGTCAAAATGACATAAAAACTTTATGTTCACTTGACAGAAAAACCATTGTAGGCTTGACATAATTTTTTGTTGTCATGTTTTTATGTTATGTTGAGTTTTGCAGTAATATGACTAAAACTTATAAAGCCAGTTTTAACGTATTAGTTTAAGGGCAATCAACAACACAATCATCATGCACTTAACATATCGTGTCATGTTGCCAAAGAAAACTTTGTGTAGATGTGTTCTAAGTCACTCATGATACCCATTACACACTAGCTGGGTTTCCATCCAAATGTATCGCAAATTTTAAGCGAATTTTGTGAAAATGCGCAAAAGAAAATGCGAATTTATGCACATTTCCATTCATTATTGTTTTGCGAGTATTGGGAGTCAACAGGTCAAGCAGAAGGTGGCGCTTCTCATGAAAAATAAAATGCAAAAGAACACCCGTAGAAGAAGAGGGCGCCGTGAGATGACATCATTGAGAGTGTCTCATGTCCACAACTGATGTAAACAATTACCGGCACATCCATGACTACGGCGAGATGGATAGATTCCTTGGGAACGTCTTGGCTATTGCGAGAGCTCTCGTCACACTCATATCAGCGTTGTCAGCGTAGCCTACATAATGCCGTGATGTCTGTGTTGGTACACCAGGCAGCGCACATGATGCAGCGGTATTCAACACATCCAGTCTATTCAGGTAGGTTGTGAAATAGCCTACACTCACCTGACACTGGAGTGATTACCTCTCTCTAAGTTCACACAGGTGTGTGTGTGAAGTAGAAGTAGAATTCAGTAGCCTACGTCATTGTTTATTCGCTAAATCTGTTTCCACTGCCAAAAGTCACATTTTCCTAATATCGATACGCTGACTTTTCCACCCCCTCCACGCATAAAATCTTTTTTGCGATATTTCGGCCCTTTTTCGAATTTCTGACGTTTCCATTCAAGTTTTTTTTCGCAATTGTTGAAAATGCAAATAAAAATAGGTGGATGGAAACCCACCTAGTGATTAATGTTTATATATTTTATAATGGTTATAATGAGTTACAGTTAATGTTGTGGTAAAAGACATTTTGCGTCATGAGTTGAGTTGTATACACAGTTAGTGACCTACTACCTGTGTAGAGATTAGCATGTCTAACTTTAAATTGTGCTGAGGTGAAATAAACAGCACTTCCTGTTTCAGAATTTGTCTCTTTGCCTTATTCTAGCAATCAAAAAACCTAAGCTTGCCAAGCTTGCCACAATAGTTTTATAGTTCAATGAAATTAAAAACAAACTGTTGTAAAATGTGTACTCATTGTACTCAAGTTGAGTGATCAAATTGGGGTTTACAGTGTAGTAGTGTTTACATATAGTTAGGGTGACCAGATGTCCCGAAAAATTCGGGACAGTCCCGAAATCCAAGCAGTTGTCCCGAATCCTGAATCCTGCCCTAAATTTCCCGAAAATGACACTAGAGCAGAGTCTGGAGTAGTTATTGCCTGATAAAACATTAAAACCTGATCATGGTGGTTGAGTCATCCTGCAGCTCCCGCCGGCTGCACATTGACTGCAGCAGTTTCTACATGAATTATGGGTGTTGTAGTTTTTAAATTGTGTACAGCAGTGGCGATGAAGTAGATGAAGAGAGCACAAGTTGCAGCCGCAAGGACAGGGAAAGTGCAGGCAGCCACGAGAAAGAGTGATTTGCATGTTGCAGTGCAGCCTCTTGTTCTAACTGTTCAAAACTGTTCTACAAACTTGTTCTACAAACTGATACACCTGTAATGAATGTACCACGCGTATTTTATTTTGTAAACTTTTGTTATTGAGTTTAAAGGACAAGTGCACTTACATTGGTCACTTCCATAAAATAAAACAATAAATTGGAAAAGAGGAAAAGATTGAAAAAACTGATCACAGCTGTGTTGTCTCTGTGTTTTTACATCTATTGTTGCTTTAATTTGCAGCTATGCTTTTAATGAAGCTGACATGTCATGACATTAAAGTGACCTTGGCTCTAGATTAATTTTTTGGTGTTTTGTGTCTCAGGCTTGTTTATGGTGTAGCTGAGAGGAATCTGTTTCAGACAGTGAACATGGGGTTTGTGTTACGAGTACGTAGGGGACTGTTGTGCTTTTGGGAGCTAATCATCGCAGTGGTTTAATATGATAATCCATTAAACCATTTTAATCCCTGCCCTCAGCCAAAACATCTCAAGACAAAAAATGCCACAAAAAAGATTGAGCTCAACAGCCTGAAACGCAATACAGCCAAAACACTGACAACTTTTAACTTAAAAGAGGTCATCACTGTGGAGACATAAAGAAGCTACACAAAAACAACATGAGAGGAACTCCAGTATCCTGGAGGTTATTCTGTCATGATTCTCATGGCTGAGGGATGCACACAAATAAAAATCCCAAATATTACTGAGCACGGCAGCTAATTCCTGGTGGTCATTAGTCCACAGCCTGCAGTAACGTTTAGTCAGTGACTTGCTGGTTTTGTCTTTTTAACATGTTTAAAATGTTTGCAATGATGATTACATTAAAATAAATTTGGCTGGGTATTAAACCACAGAGGTAACAACCAAAGTGAGTCTGAGTATAGCAAACCATCGAAAACTATCGAGTCCTGGAAGCTGGTATTGAATGCTTGGACTCCATCCTCTTCTTTACCTATCCTTTGATCAGACTGTTCCTGATTCAAATATTATTGGAAGACTGTACTTTGTTTGAGAAATTTGGCTTATTTTGTAATTTTAAAAAAGGGTTATGTCAAAAAACTAGAATTACCGCCCGGCAGTTGTATGCCTCCATGCACCAGTCAAGTTTCTGTTACAGTTTACATCCATGTCTGTGAAAACATGGATGCTTCACACACATCTTACACTGGGCACCACAGAAGATCTATACAATCAGCAGTTTCAAAATTAGTGTCACCAATTTAATATCTGACCAAATGTCTCCCCTTCTGTTCCTGAGATATAATGTTGAGTAACGGACAGAAAAGTTTTATGCAGAACATTATGATGTCACAGTGAAGATGACCTTTAACCTTTTGGATATAAATCATCACTTCATTATTTTATCCTATTAGACATTTGTGTGAAGTCATGTTAGCATATGAATTGAACACCCTTGATATAATGGAATTCAGGCCAATATGTAACCAGTGAGTGTGACACAGAGCCAACCAAAACAGAACATTACACATGTGGGATGTAATGCAGGACTGCTGTGAAGATTGCATGTGATTACGGTTCATAAACAGGTGAATGTATTTGTGAATGCCGTATTAGAATTTGAGCTGCACACAATATAAAGACACAGACAAAGAAAGAATTGATAGCTGACTGTCTTTTGTCTGCTCATTCTTGTACTGCCATTGCTTTTATATCACAAGGACACACACACACACACACACACACAGATGCACAGGTTCAAAACCGAAGATTAAACTACACACTGTATGTACATACCCATATGCAGGAGTGGGTGTTAGGGATTAAATCCTTGATCACAGCAGTAAATGTTATGGCTGCAGATTAATCTGCAGAGTTTTTAATAGTCTATAATATCAGAAAATAGTCAGCTAGAATTACTGCCTTGCGGTTGTACACCACCAAACCAGTCAATTTGCACTTCGCATCCATGTCTGTTCAGACTCCTATGTAGCCATGACAGTAGACAATGCTTCAAACATGGATGTAGCTGCAAAAAAAAGCTATAAATACTTAAATGTGAAGGTTTTACACACATCTTCAACCCGGCAGTATAGAGGATCCATACTATCAGCACAGTGTCAAGATCATTGTCACCAGTTCAGTATCTGACCAAATGTCTCCCCTTCTGTTCCTGAGTAATGTTGTTGAGTAATGGCCAGATAAGTTCTTCTGCAAAGCATTATGATGTCACAGTGAAGCTGGCCTTTGACCATTTAGATATACAATGTCATCACTTTCACTTCAATTTATTTTATCCTATACTACATTTGTTGAATGTTGTCATAATTAACATGGATTCTTGAGTTAAGGCCAAAAACATGTTACTTAAGGTCACAGCGACCTTTGACCTTTAACCACCAAAATTGACTCAGTTCATCGTACAGTCCATGTGGTTGCTTGTGCCAAATCTGAAGATATTCCCTGAATGCTTTCTTGTGATTTCCCATTCACGAGAATGAGACTAAAGAGGCCACAGCAGAGTCCTGTACAGGTCCATTTTTGCAAAACCTGCATCCACCTATACCTGTAAAGCTCAGTATCAGAACCGACCTGTTACCCATCATTATGTTTAAGTCCAAGCTGCACCCACTTGCACTTGTTAATAAAAGTCCCAGGACCCCACCCACACCCACGATTAAACACACACAGGCTACAGTCACTAACATTAAACTGGGTTCTCCGTTCTTGAATTACAAATCCAGCAGAGGAAAAGTCTCTTTCACTGGCTGCGCTTGATGCCTGGATGGCGAGAGCATTCTGCGCGATGACTGCCAGGTTAGGAAACATTTTAGCATGCTCCTTCCACCACCATACAACTCCTCAGAATCCTCCTTAGGTGTCTTAGTGTAGGCTGCCACCTCACTCTCAGGCTGCAAAGTTTCATTGATGGAGTGAGTCCTCCACGTCGGTAACAAATGTGACGAAGGGGTCAAAGGTTTGACTTGTGTCACGGACTTTCAAAATAAATGGAATTGTGTCTTGATAATAGTCATTTAGATGTCAAAATATTACACATACGCTGCAAATCATTTTTATTTGTTTTAGTCTGAAAAATAAAAAAGAATATTTTTGTTCTCACCCGCTGCCCGCCTGTGTGTGGTTCATTTTTACCCGTGCCCGTAAATTTATATATAGATGTACATATTTTCACCTGTTACATAGCTTTTTGCGGGTTACCCATCAGGTACCCAACCCGGACCACATTGACCTTTGACCACCAAAATCAAATCAGTTCATCAATGAGACCAAGTGTTTATTTGTGCCAAAATTGAGGAAATTCCCTCGAAGTGTTCTTGAGATATCGCTTTCACAAGAATAAGACAGACCCAAGGTCACAGCAACCTTGACCCAGACGTTTGTGCCAAATTTGTGTTTCCTACATGTCTGGCCTGACTATCCCCTAAACTTCCTATACCATACAAAATAAAGGGGGCAAGGGTGGGACGTGGGTTATACCCTTGAAAGGCTGCTGTCAGTTACAGACATGAAACACTCTCTACTGGCAACTGCAAAATGCCAACAAAGGACCCCAATAAAAACCCTGAAACAAATAAAATTAATAACTGCCAATTTAATGGCACAGTTTAAAGTTCCCTACACATCATTAAAGGGTATCAGGACCTGCTAAATTGTATTGATCACCTTTATTTTTATGTAAGTGGTCCTGGATTAAATTGGACAAAGTCTCATGTTGTCAATTGTACAGCCCAAGAAATAGTAAATGGACTGCATTTACATAGTGCTTTTCTACTTTAACAAAGTGCTTTACAATTGGCCTCTGATTGACCTATTCACACACACTCACACTGATGGCAACAGAGCTGCCATGCAAGGAGCCCTGTGGAGGAGGAGCTGGGGATCGAAACGCCAAGCCTGTAATTAGTGGACGACCTCCACTCTACCCCCTGAGCCACAGCCACCCCAGAAAATGAGAAAGAAAGTGACTTTAATCCTGGAAAGGAAAGGTTGTATTGTGTTTGAAATTCATTACAAGTTGACACCAGAGGGGACCTCACAGGGTTCAAAGCTGTGCATACATCCCATATGCGCACACACACACACACACACACACACACACACACACTTATGTTATTGGTAGAAGGAGATAAATTGACTAGATCCCAGTATTTGATCTGTTGAGGGTTGCAGAGGTGTGAGTGACCTTAAGCCTGTGGCATCACCGGTTGCAGGATGTCCTGCAGTGTGTAGGTACTCAAATCTCTTATCAGCATAAAACTAATCAGTCAAGCAAGCCCTTAATTATACAGTTACACCTTTCAAGGAATAAATACAGCTCGAACTGATATACATTTAAAGGTATACTATGCAGGATTGTTTACTTTGTTGCTGTTTAACACACTCAAAAGCGAAAATGAAAGAAAAAGCAACCCATAGATTCACTCTTATTTGCCATTTCACCTCGCTATATTTGCAGGGTTTTTGTCACTGTGTCTCTTGAATGCCTGCTGCTTGTGGTCTGGCACCTGGTGGCTACTTTTTTTTATAAAGCCCCAAACTCACCAGAGCACTATATGGGTACATGCCCATAAAAGAAGATCTGTTCATTCAGCACAGTTTCATGGTGGGCACCTAAGATCAGTGTCATCAATTCAATATGTCTCCTCTTTTGTTCCCAAGTTATGATGTTGAGTAATAGCCAGAAAAGTGGGGGGTTTTTTTGCAGAATATTATGATGTCACAGTGAAGTTTGAACTTTGACCTTCTGGATATAAAATGTCAGCACTTTATTGTTACATCCTATTAAATAGAATTCTTGAGTAGTGGCCAAAAACATGTTTTGTGAGGTCATACTAACCTTGACCTTTGAACGCAAAATTCTAATCAGTTTATTCTTCAGTCCAAGTGGATATTTGTGTCAAATTTGAAGCAATTCCCTGAAGATAAAATACACAAGAGAATGAGATGGATGCAAGATCAAACTGACCTTGATCTTTGACCATCAAAATCTGATCAAGTCATCACTGTGTCTAAGTGAACGTTTGTGCCAAATTTAAAGAAACTCTCTTAAGGTGTTTTTGAGATATCACATTCACGAGATGCACAAGGTCACAGTGACTTTGACCTGTGACCACCAAAATTTAATCAGTTCATCGTCAAGTCCAAGGGGACGTTTGTGCCAAATGTTAACAAATTCATGTTTACAAGAATATGACAAATGGACAGAAGATTGGACAACCCGAAAACAGTGCCTCCAACTACAGCTACTGCCAGAGCAGAGGCATAATAATAATATCCAGGCAGAAGGCAGAGAAGTCTTTGCAGAAAAATACACAACCACACATTTCTTGTGGGTCATAAGAGATGACTGAAAGGGATTACTGCTGTGTAAGTCCACTTTTTTATTTTAGAAAATTCCTGCATAGTATATCTTTAAAGAACAGACATATGAAAACAGGTGAAGACATAAAAACAGATGTATTTAAATAAAGAGTTTTAAAGAATATCCTCCAATAAAAGTCAAACCAGTATCACATCTGAAGCTACGCATGCAGGATGCAGAAAAATGTTCGATCCAAGGAATCACTGATTTGTTCTTGTGACCTGCTGGTTCGAACACAAAAGGTCTGTTTCCAGGGAGATTTCACGGCTCTTCATATGGAGGTGAATAATTCTCCAGTTGCAGCACTAACCTAATCAAGATCTCTTCTTTCTTGTACATTAGGTCTTACCTTACCAACATCTTAAAGGTGCTTTATGTAAGAATGTGGCCAAAACGGTTACTGCACTCAAATTCAAAATACTGCCGCGAGTCGTGTCCGCCCCCCCCTCCCCTACAGATTCGAGGTTGCTGGACAGCGGCACTCTGGAGACTGATTTGTTTGCCCATGGGCGGCTGCCATGGCAGGGCTGCGTCGCTGCGTCCTTGATCTTCGGTTTTCGAGCAAGTCCGGCTTCTCTGCTGCTAACGCTGCTGCCAGGATACAGCTGAGGAGAAGCCGGCTGCTAATGCTATGTACTGGGACACTGCTAATGCTGCTTGCCGTGCTGCTGTAGCTCAGTCATAACTGTAACTGATGCTGAGACTCTACTGACTGCATGACTGGTAGATGGCAGTGAGTGGCGCAACAGTCCAAAACACAAATTCAAAACATAAACATGATTTGCAGACCGTAATTTTTTTTTTTAAATGCAAATATTCTGGCTGTACTGTTGTTGTCGGTGAGATCAGTATGTTATATGAACATTATTCCTTAGTCTCTGTGACATATTAGGAGGATTTTACGACTATTTGCTTTAGATTTCTTACATATAGCTCCTTTAAAGATCTGAAATCTTAAAAGATTACTGAACAAAGAAATATCCTCTGTGAACAACTGAGGACAGTCATACTGAGAAGTAGAAATACAAATCATCTCTATCAACAAAGGGGTGAATTACGAAGCAAGTTCAAGCTCAACAGAGCATGGCTTTCTTTGCCTTAGCTAGTGCGATAAAGCCTAAAACTCCAGTCTCAGATAATGAGTATCACTATGGTGGTTATCAACTTTCTTTGTTAACCAGGTTATCTTAGGTTCTTTGCCCGTTCCCATAAAATCTGACAGAGGAACAATGGATCTGGGCCAGTATAGGCTATATGGTGAGCAATCTCGGAACCCATCGGCTATTAGTCTGATGACATCAAGCTTCTGGGGGCAAAGGCCAATATTTCAGAAGATTCAGTGTAGCCAGCAGAAATCTGGACACTGATTTCCTCTTTCATGTGTTGCTCATTTTGGCTAATCTCTATAAACAGATATCTGCATATTAATGAAGATAAATACATTTAAAGAGGCCCATACAAAGCTAAATTGTCATCTGACAATAACTGATGTGTTCCAAGATTGCATTTTGGCAATCTTGCAGTACTGCTTCTCCACACGAACATTCTCCCTGTCACTCGAATGTGATTGGTCAATACTACTCAGACTACAAACAGAAACCAGAACACTTCTTATGCCAAGAAGGTAAGTTACAGATAAGAAAAATGAGGTGAAAACAGGGAGATGGGGTGGGAAACTTAGGTGAGGGGAGTGAGGTTATAGCAAGGCAGATGGGAGTGGCAGGATCTTTAATGAAAGAAGAAAAAACTGAGGGCCTCTGCTGGACAGGTAAAAAATAATAACACAGTGGGCCTGAGAAAGTGGCAACGGCTGAAGAGAGGGACATAGAGGCAGGATAAGCAGGAATACACACAATCAGGCTGATCTCATGCACTGTTTGTAAGTTTTCCTACAAAAAGTAATGCACCAAAATTCGAACATATCCCACATAATGATGAGCCAGTTATTCAGAGATATCCCACATATTTTGGAAGGCTACGATCATGTGACAAATGCGCTGATGGAATTAAAGAAGGAAGCAGTCTTCAGTGGTCCATAAAAGCCCCATTTCCACTAAACACTTTCAATATGGTACCTTTGGAACAGAAAGTAACCCTTCACACATGGTACTTAGACCATTGCATTTCCACCGCAAACAGTACTCTTAAATGTGGGCAGGGTTGAGGTCACTTACGGCTGCAGCACTCACTGTACTTCCTCATTACTGGTGACAGAGATGGAGGTCTGGTCTCGCTTATCGTCCACAGACTTTTTCAGAACAAAATAAAACAGGCTGCAGTTAGAGTCTCTCCACAGGATTTTTAAAAATAGCAGCTTTGTGCATTTAGTCATTCTAAGGCAAGCTTGGGGGTTTAGTGTTGCCGGAGCCCATAGGGACGACACTCTGCAACGCTTTTTTATCTCCGAGTGAGGATTAGAATATAAGCTGTTCACATAACCCTAAAAGAGAATGTCACATAAAAACTTAAGAGATGGTCAAAGTTGTTAAAGTGAAATTTAAGGTGTGCTGATTGATTCATGTCATCAACCCATGCATCAAGTAACATTACAAGTTAACATTTTACCTTAAAAGTTGCCGGCAGTCAGCCCAGTGAATTAAGTTATATTTTACTCCAACTACAGCTGCTGCAAGAGGCAGCAAAACATCCTTTCATTTTATAGTTACAGTTTACTCAGAACATTGGTTACGTAAGCCTCAAAACCAGCCACATCTCTGCCCTGAGCAGAGTGACCGTCCTCTATTGACCAATCAACAGACTGCAGTGTTCACAGCTCCACCTTTTAGTACCATATCTGTATGCTAGGTACCCCAACAGAAGGGTTACCAAAAAATGGGGACAGTACTCAACGGTTCTATTGGTACCATCCACAACTTTTCACAGTGGAAACAGAAAAAAAGGGAACCGAACTGAACTGAACCGTACTGTAATGCTCGGTGGAAACAAGGCTAAGGAGGCAGATTGAGGCAGTGGATGATGGACAAAACAAAGAACTTTCCACAGGTGACTGTAGTTCGGAAATGTGTGAACTTTGAGACATTTTAAGGTATATCCTCACCATGTTTCTTTTACTAAACCTAACCACCATAACTTAATGTTGGGCTGCTAGTGTTAACGCATTAATAAGCGATGTGATTAAGGTCCAAACACAATGGGCTCTAGTTTCGCAGACTGGGCGAGGCGGGGGCGCAGCGCACCTGCGCTTCGCCAACTGGGTGTGGCCAGGCGGATTTTGCAAGTTTGGCACACCGTGCACCCTGGTGCAGCTACTCCTCTTTCCCACCTCCATCCCTCCTACCTGCACAAGTCGGAAAGAGGGAGGAGAGAAGGAGTGGAGTGGGTTTTACACACATCACACCAATCAAATGAGCCCCTCTCCTCGCCCTTAAATACGCCGCGCAAAGGCATAATGAGAGTTTACTCAATTCGCCAAGGCAGAAGAGAGCAGCAGCGTCAGACAGCCAAACTTCTCCCAGGAGGAAACTGATGTTTTGGTCCGGGAGGTCCAAGCTCGCAGTGTCCGAATATATGGAACTGCAAGCAGACCTCCACGGGCTGATGATGCAAAGGTAGCCTGGGAGGAGGTCACCACAATTGTAAATCAATGTTGCGTTTCTCTTGTGCGCGTATGCGCTCTCTCTTTCTCTCTCGCAGTTTCACTCTGTTTCTTTTCTTTTGACTTTTCTAAGATGACAGATGCTGAATATATACTCCCTATCTGATGCTGTGGCTGTTTGTGGTTGGCTGAGAGGGATGTGAACTCATTAGTTTGCAGCTGTGTTAATCAAATCAGGTTGGGTTTCCATTACGCGTGCCAAACGTGCCAAACGGTGCCAATCCCCTTTGATCTGTCATCAGATGTGACGGGACAGTCGATATAGAGATACATTTATGTGCTGATTGCAGATAGTTGCATTGAATAGTGTTTTTTGTGGGTATTTATTGCATCGTTAATGTGCCTGACATTCTGGAAACCTGCCTGTGAGGTTTTGGTGACGTGTGTGCACTGTCCGCCGGTCAGCCAAACTTCGGCTTACACCGACTGCGCTCTGCCTGCGCTGACAGTAGACCTGGTTTCAGCTGGCGAGCTTTTAGCGCACCTTCGGCGAAGCCTTTTGGCACGAAACTGTCACTGTGCCAAGCTGGATCTGTCGACACCTCCTCCTGCTGCGCCGCCACACCTATCTCAGCACACCTCGGTCTGCCAAACTACCAAACTGAGCGCGCCTCGGGTTGCGCTGCTCGAAACTAGCTCTGCGCGGGGTTTGCCACCCTGCGCCACCCTGCACTGCGCTGGGAAACTAGAGCCCATCAACTGTTTTGTGTTAATTGCATGCTGCTATTTTGTCCCTTCTACGCACCTTACTTATAGCAGTTTGCAGTCAAGCTGCCACAGTAGTTTCCTGCTTCCTGCTACTGCAGTGATGGAAACTAACAAAACCACTGCACATTTGAATGGCTCATTTCACTTTAAAATACTCCAAGACTGCTCAGTTGACAAGTCAAAAGTAATATGCACCTTGTGTAAAACAGAATTAAATATCAAGTACTTCTAGCTTGAGCTAGCATCTACAAGCTTAGGACACAGGTGCAGCTAATCAACAGGTAACCACATCAACAAAGCCGACAAAGCACTATTTGGAGTGTGTGAATTGCCACTAAATTGAAGAAGAAGTTGTCACGTCACGTAAAATCTGTTAATTCATGTTTATGTTATGTTGATCATATCATGCCTTAGTTTAGTTTCATGTTTTAGTCTTTCGTTGTCATGAGCACTTTTCCCTCTCATTTCAGACCCTGACTTCCTCCCTTGTGTGATTTTCCCGCCACTGTGATTGTCTCCCTGCTCCCTGATTGGTCTCACCTGTGTTCCCCTTATCTCATGTATAAATAGTCCTTGTCTCCCTTTGTCTTGTGTCAGTTCGTCATGTTATGTTGCTCAGGAGAGTACTGTCTAGCGTCCAAGCCATCCATGCATGTTACCAGGTTTTTGTTTCAAGTCTTTGTTTTGTTTGTGAGCCTTAGAACAATTGTTTGATCTTCCAAGAGACCGTTTTTTGTTAGTTTTATCCTCCTTGTGAGAGTTTTTATTTTGTACTTTTTCTCTTCCATTGTGAGTTTTTTTTTTTTTTGTGCTTTTTCCAAGTAAAGATTTTTGTTAAACTTCACTACAGTCTCTAGAGTGTGCATTTGAGTCCCAGTCATTGGTGTCACGTTCTTGACAGAAGTTAAATACAGTCAATGGGTGCAACTAACTGCAGACCAGTCAGCACTCTAGTCTGAGGGATGTCTTTAGGTTGGTATGTTTATGACCAATCATATGCTTTGCCATTGTGGGAAACAACAGTTTCACACATACAGGACTTCTGAAGTCAGAGAAATCAGAGAAAGCAACTAAACTGGAGCTCCTGATAAGTGCAAATGCTATCATTTGACTCCAAATCAATACCCTCTAGGAAAAAATGCTTTACATTGTTAATATGGACATCAAAACTGTTTTACAATTCAAAATAACGGAATTTTAAACATGCGCGATTATTTACGATTAATTATTGAAATTCTGTAATTAAAGAATTTTTATCATTTGACAGCCCTAGTTAATACATAATTTTACGTTAAGGATGTCACGTCATTTGTGGGGTGCTAATACGTTGGATATCATATGAACTGTTGTATGAGGATACCTTGACACCATTGGGGCAGACATTGTGACAGAGACAGCACAAAGTAACACTGCTATCAACACCAATTGATTTATGGTACGCCGCGGGCTGCCATGCAGCCAAAACCAAACAATGCCAGCCTGTGGTATAGGCTGTATAGGCAAATTCTAAGGGTGCTGTCATCTATAGGGGGAGCCACAAATGGAGGATGAAAAAAAAATCAAAATCTTTATCTTTTACTATGTTTTACTAATGCTATAAACTATTATTATTTTGAAATATTACATTTGGCCACAACAACATAAATATATAGCAAATTTAGCCAACTAAATAATAAAGAGGCCTTTTTTCTGGGTTCCTGCCGCCCCCTGGCCCCCTTCCCCAGATCGTTACACTGTACCTGCTCTCTGGGGGACATGGGTGAGTTGTCAAACATCATGTGAACTTCGAAATACCCTGTATCGTTATCATGTCAAAATAACAAAAGCTCCCTGGTGCCCACCCAACTTGCTCGCCTAGGGCACCAAATGTGCTAGAACAACAGTAGATCTGAACTAAATATCTACTTAATTGAAGACTGTCAAGCAGACACAGACACAATACATATCCACACAGGAGACATGACAGCCTAGGCACAGGAAAAATTGAGTCACTGAGATTGCCATAAAACATCGAAGCACAGGACAAGTAGGACATTGGAGCCATCTCTCTATGTTTGGACTTTAAACTTCTGTTTGAATGTTAGAAAAAGGAAATACTTAATCTGTAATCTGCTCAAATTCAACATTCACAATGTCTAAGCACAACAGGCCGTGTCCTGTGTTCTACTTTTTCAACTTGAAGCCGTGGTTGGCCATGTAACCATGGCAACTACAGTGTGGGAAACAATAGGAGCTGATTTTACTCTAAGTTCCCTGAATGATACACTTCTTCACCAGCATCTGTGATTATCCATCTAAATAGGTGGTGATAAGGTTAAGACAAGGTGACAGCAGCAGTCTGCGTTATAAAGGTGGGTAGCATAGATTTCAGAACACTGATGTGCTAATACTGTAGACTGCAGACACCCTACAGGACTTATATAGCAGCTTACCATGACAGCACATGTGGAAAAGCCGCATTCTGCCTCCTGACATAAGCAAAGTCTTCTCCACTTCCCCTTCACTAACAGATGCAAAAAGATGCATCAGTGTTTTTGCAGTTTCCTGTATACTTAATTATTGTGAGAAACTGTGATGTTCTGATCTGTTTCGCAGTGTTCCTGTATTCATCCAGAGAGCTTACTGTCAATCCAGCATGTCCTCTGAGAAGTGTTAGTATGCTGTGTGCTGAGAAGGCAAAATCTTTCAACTCTGTCAGCTCTCTGACTGCTCCTGAGGAGATTAACATTTTCTCTGTGTCCTGTTACACTGACTGTCAAAGCCTGCTGGGCCAGCAACCTTAACATACACAGATGCTCTGTTATTATGGAACCAATTTCTCTTTTTCCCTCATACAAGTAAATTCTAAACAGCACTTACGCTCGCAGTGTCTACAGGTTTCAGACACTAAATTCAATGCTTTTGAGGACCCTTTCAAGATCATTTTTATACAAATTTAAGACAGACTTTGGACAATCCTTTTTTTCTCAATCAAGCATTGCAGGTAAATAAGCAGTATACATGTAGTCACGTGTAGAGGTAGATTTTATGTAGGAATATGATAAGTGACTTAGGTTAATCTACATTTTGACAACAGCAAGTATAGAGTGCAAGTATAAGTACATGAGTACTGAATGCACATGTCCTGTTACTGAGCGTTGCTGGTGATTATACTGTCTTGAAGTGAATTGCCAACTGTTTTGTAACTGTTTGTTTCATGTTGTCTGTTTTAACCTGTTGTGTTTTTAGGGGAACTATTTACTGCTGTCTTGGCCAGTACTCCCTTGCAAAAGAGATTCTGAATCTCAATGGGACTATTTCCTGGTAATTTAAAGGTTAAATTAAAAAAAAAATAAATAAATAAAGTAAAAAGACAGTATTAAGTTCAGTATTTAAAATTGTGACATCAGAAATGTGGAATTTAAAGCAGACAAGCTTGACTCATTTTGACACATAGAAATAAAAAAGGATACATTGAATTAGATTAAACATTTGTAGCATTTAAAGGGATGGTCCATTTTTTTAAGTGATGTTGTATGGGGTACTTATCAATAGACAGTACTGTATATTGCATACAGTAGATGTCAGCTGGCACACCCCCTGTTTAGAGAGACAGGCTGGAGTCCCACATGGAAGCTAAACAATGTAGCCTACTGCTGAGGAGGCGTCAGCAACAAAATGTACTTTAGCCACCTAAAAAATGTCCCTCCTAAAATAAATCAATATCATCTTCAGTTTTACATACATATTGAAAGTATTGTCACTGTTTCGCTTTAATGTCAGACAGTGATTTCCTAAGGAAAAATTAAGCCCTTATATCATTCTCTTCAATGCCAGACTCCACTGAAAAAATAACAGGATTTAACATCACTGAACACAGGAGCTGCTGGTCTATCACTGCCTCAATCACTTATTTTGTTTGTGTTATTGTATGACTTTGACATTTTTATAGGTTTAGTTCAGATTCACTGAAATCACACTACACAAACTAACTAACTGATCATGGCAGTGGTAGACCAGCAGCTTCTGTGGTCAGTGAGCTAAAAAGTAATTGTTTTTCCCAATGGAGTCTGGAGGCTTTGACTAGAGCATTGATGGGGAACTGAAGCTGTTAACGGCTTCCCCATCAGAACAGGCTGTCAGAGGGAAAGGTAAAACGGTAAAAAAATAATCTCAATATAGTGTACACTTAAAATACATTAAAATACATTTTGGTGCAATACATTGCTTGGCTTCTGGGTCGGACTCCAACCTTGCTTCTCCAAACTGGGGGAGTGAAAACTGACATTTACTGTATGTAATACACTAGTATCTATATACAGACTCTACATTAAGTGAATGTAGAGTCTGTAGGCAAACCCCGGAGATCTTGCCTCCGGAAGAAGAGCGGAAGAGCCCTGGTTTCCGGTTGTAGGCTGTTTGTAGTCTGCATGATATTGACCAATCACGTTTGAGCCGGCTGCAGTTGCTGCCAGGTTAAACGGTCCGTGCGGTGAACTAACAAGGCGGAACATAATTGGCGTCACTGCAAACTCTGAATCCATCGCAATGGTGCAGCATATTTACTTATATACAGGGCTCAACAATAATGACTGCCCGATTGCCCAGAAAGTAAAACTCAAGGTTGGGCATGTAAACTAACAACTCACTTGCCCGATCGGGCAAGTTGCTAAAAATAGTAAAAGTTAATAACTAATTGATAAAATAAATGTATTTTAAAACGTGCTCCTTCGGCTCTGATGCAGAGGTCTCTCTGCCTGAAGTCACAGGCACAGCTGTGTAACAATGTCCTGCCCACAGCCCCCATTGATATTATTTTGCACGACGGACGCTTCATATAATAACATAACAATATACTATTTATGGTGTTATGTCATCGTGTCATTTCTGTCTCTACATGGTCACGCGTTAACAATTCTCCTCTGCTCTCTGTATCGCGCACGGCGGAGTTCCGCCACACACACAGGTGAGCACGCTAGAGCGGCTCGGGCCGCATTTTCCTGACCAAACCTGACCCTGAGCCCAGTGCAGTTTGTCAGCTGACAAAGTTATTGTTATGGACAGTGTGTAGCCTAAATAACCATCGACAGACTGCACATTACGCACAGACAAACAGCTGCTCACACAGCAGTGCAGCACGGCACTCATGCTGAGCTTGTGTTGCATTCAGGCGTTGTCACGTAAATAACAACTTCCAACACTTAAATAGGTCATAGCACAAAACAGCAGCATGTCAAGTGACTTTTTACTTTATTATATTCAATACAATTGTATGTTCCTAAATCTTGAGACACCTCATATGTAAGCTAGACAGACATTTCACCTGCTCATTACTGTGCACACATGTATTGTATGTACTTAGTCCTAAAGAGCCCTTCTGGTGCCAGTAGATACATAGAAACATCCTAGCAGGCTGTGCTTTGCAAGCATACAAAAAAGTTTCACGCATGTGAAAATTATTTTTCATGCGTGTGCTTCACCTCCGCTGCTACAACTCCATCCTAGGGGAAACACTGCTGTGTGCGTTTTGTGCAACAAGTGGATGTGGTAGTCTACTGGTAGAGTAGAGAGAGAGAGCTAAGTAGTGTTGAAGTAGAGTAGAGCAGGGCAGAGAGATGGAAGCAAAATATATTAAACCCGGTGTTAATACAGCAGAACTGGAGAGAGGGGTGAAAAATAAACAGAGGTGGGCATGGCTCAAGTAGGGCGCAAAATTATAGACGGAGACTGATTGACAAATTTTTCACTTTAAGCCCTGACACTGTCATATTTGTGTAGGAATTAAGCTACAATACATGACATATGTTGTTTTAATTAATAAATACAGTGTGAATAAAGATTACATAACATAAAAATAACTGCAGTCTTTGTTATTTGATAGCCGCTTAAATTAAACAATTTTTTTAGGGCAAGTAAAAACTGACTTAGGGCAAGTAGATCTCTGACCAACATGCCTGACCGGGCAAGTGAAAAAAAACCTTAGCGTTGAACCCTGATATATAAATGGAAGTCCGAAATGTAAATTCGCCTCCTCCGCCCAAATCAAATCAGAATGCCAAAAAATCGGGGGTCTGCCCCCAGAGGCTTTATCGCTGTCTGCCGGAAGTCAGACGCCAAATAAAGCCGATGGGTTCCTAGAATGGTAATACACTGACTGTGGTGGTGGTGGTGCCAATATAACCCTAATTCAAAAAATCTAAACTATCCCTTTAAGACTTGACAAATTCAAATTTAAGACTATCTGATGAGTTTTACTGCCTAATATTTACAAAAATTAAATTAAAAACATTTTACAACTTTTGAAGGACCTGCAGACACCCTGCTCAGGTAACATTCACACTTCATTTTCATATGTAAGTGTTTTAACATGACAACAATCACCATACACAGGAGCATATCAGCACCATTTCAGAATAATCTCCGTCCATAGTAACATGCCTGAAAAAGTGTATTTTATAACCATCTAAGTACAGTACAGGCCAAAAGTTTGGACACACCTTCTCATTCAATGCGTTTTCTTTATTTTCATGACTATTTACATTGTAGATTCTCACTGAAGGCATCAAAACTATGAATGAACACATGTGGAGTTATGTACTTAACAAAAAAAGGTGAAATAACTGAAAACATGTTTTATATTCTAGTTTCTTCAAAATAGCCACCCTTTGCTCTGATTACTGCTTTGCACACTCTTGGCATTCTCTCCATGAGCTTCAAGAGGTAGTCACCTGAAATGGTTTCCACTTCACAGGTGTGCATTATCAGGGTTAATTAGTGGAATTTCTTGCTTTATCAATGGGGTTGGGACCATCAGTTGTGTTGTGCAGAAGTCAGGTTAATACACAGCCGACAGCCCTATTGGACAACTGTTAAAATTCATATTATGGCAAGAACCAATCAGCTAACTAAAGAAAAACAAGTGGCCATCATTACTTTAAGAAATGAAGGTCAGTCAGTCCGGAAAATTGCAAAAACTTTAAATGTGTCCCCAAGTGGAGTCGCAAAAACCATCAAGCGCTACAACGAAACTGGCACACATGAGGACCGACCCAGGAAAGGAAGACCAAGAGTCACCTCTGCTTCTGAGGATAAGTTCATCCGAGTCACCAGCCTCAGAAATCGCAAGTTAACAGCAGCTCAGATCAGAGACCAGATGAATGCCACACAGAGTTCTAGCAGCAGACCCATCTCTAGAACAACTGTTAAGAAGAGACTACGCGAATCAGGCCTTCATGGTCAAATAGCTGCTAGGAAACCACTGCTAAGGAGAGGCAACAAGCAGAAGAGATTTGTTTGGGCCAAGAAACACAAGGAATGGACATTAGACCAGTGGAAATCTGTGCTTTGGTCTGATGAGTCCAAATTTGAGATCTTTGGTTCCAACCGCCGTGTCTTTGTGAGACGCAGAAAAGGTGAACGGATGGATTCCACATGCCTGGTTCCCACTGTGAAGCATGGAGGAGGAGGTGTGATGGTGTGGGGGTGTTTTGCTGGTGACACTGTTGGGGATTTATTCAAAATTGAAGGCACACTGAACCAGCATGGCTACCACAGCATCCTGCAGCGACATGCCATCCCATCCGGTTTGCGTTTAGTTGGACGATCATTTATTTTTCAACAGGACAATGACCCCAAACACACCTCCAGGCTGTGTAAGGGCTATTTGACCAAGAAGGAGAGTGATGGAGTGCTGCGGCAGATGACCTGGCCTCCACAGTCACCGGACCTGAACCCAATCGAGATGGTTTGGGGTGAGCTGGACCGCAGAGTGAAGGCAAAGGGGCCAACAAGTGCTAAACACCTCTGGGAACTCCTTCAAGACTGTTGGAAAACCATTTCAGGTGACTACCTCTTGAAGCTCATGGAGAGAATGCCAAGAGTGTGCAAAGCAGTAATCAGAGCAAAGGGTGGCTATTTTGAAGAAACTAGAATATAAAACATGTTTTCAGTTATTTCACCTTTTTTTGTTAAGTACATAACTCCACATGTGTTCATTCATAGTTTTGATGCCTTCAGTGAGAATCTACAATGTAAATAGTCATGAAAATAAAGAAAACGCATTGAATGAGAAGGTTCGTCCAAACTTTTGGCCTGTACTGTACACTCTGCCACTCTGCAGTTGGTTGATTTGTTACGGAAAATACTATGGAGATGATACAAAAGTAAGACCAGAGATTTCTTTGCTTGGACTGACAATGAGGTGGAAATGTTATTAAAATGAACACCTGAGTACAAAGTGGTCAAGGTGGTGGGAAACAGAATGTGAGTTGTTGCAAAGCAAGCAAGGCAATGTATCAGAGTGGCACAAGCTAGGTATTTTGCTGCAGAGTGAGCGGTCTTAACTTTCATGCTGCTCTTTGATACAGACAGCTGCAGACCTGAGGCAGCAGCACAGAGAAGGAGAGACTCTGCACTGTAAGGCTGAGAGAACATTATCTTCTCTCTTCTGCTTAGAAGTGGTGAATTTACAGCTCACAGGTACTTACTATGACACATTCTCTGGCTTTTGTTTGATATCTAGCATCAGCATAAATGTTGCATATTTCCAGTCCATATTGTCGCATCTTATTAAATAGCTGAATCTGACTTAACTGACATAACTGTGAGTTGGATACAGCCCAATATATACTGTGCTACAAAGGTAACTTTTAGTTATCAAAATGGAAGCAATCTCCTTAAATAGTTGAGTTGAAAACCCACCTGAATTCCATGTGACATAGTTTGACATGCCAGTCACCACCCAGTGCGAATTTATTCTGATCTACACAAGTGACCTACTGCAGTGTTTTCTTCAAAATGTGCAGGAATTCCTTTAAAACTGTCTGCTAGAACTGCATGCTGCATACGCATGTGCGCACACACAAATACACACACACACACACACACACTGCAGTGAATGTATCCCAGAGGAAAAGCTTAAACCTCCCTCCATCTCCTGTGTGCTGCTGGCTCAGTCCTCCCTGTGGGACCTGCAGTCTATCAGCCTCTTCACTCACTTGCAGTGGAGCTCATTTAAACACAAACAGCATTATACAGCAACCCAACTCTCACTTAAAAATATCCTTCTCATCTCATCCCATGCATGTGTGACTGCTATTTCCTTACAAAAACACAATTCAGCGTATTTCCTGTTGATTTGGTTTCTTTAGCTGGCTTCAGTATGGTTGCAAATATTAACTCAGCATATTGTATTAAAGGATATCTTTACTGTTAGTCACTGTGACAGGCTCCTCTTCAGATGGGATATTCCTCTTTTCCCCAAGGTCAGTGGGTAACACAAGCACCAGCTGACAAATAGGGAATCCTCTCCCTCTCTTGTTCATTCTCTCTATCTCTCTCTCTCACTCTCACACACCCAAACACACACACACACACACACACACACAGAATGCAGTATCATCCATCAAAGTGATTCCATCTGGCTGGGCTATCCCCACGATTCACTCTGCCCCACTTTCTATGGTAGGCACTTTTCCAATGATACGTTTCAAAGCAGACTTGGCTCGTTGTTAACCACACACTTTCCCATACAAACACACTTACAAACCAGGGTTTGCGTAATCTTGTAATTACGTTTTTTTTTACTGTGAACATCTGTTGAAGTCTGACATATTTAAATCTCTCTGGTCATTATGTCAACTGAAAATAATTCCCTCTGAGAATATGTAGGTCTAACACCATGTCATAACAGCAAGCTAGCATCCTGGACCCTCTCTGTCCATGCTCCATCAAATATGCTCTTCTGTTACGTCTCGAGATCAGACTGGAGACTTAACTAATGTCTTCCTACGTTTGTATTTTTTACTAGAAATGACAAACAATATAGTCAAAAGGAAGTGATCATTTACCAAAAACTTTCAGCTCCCTTACGATCTCCCTCAAGCCAACTGCCACCTTATTTAGGTTTTTGTAGTATATCCTGGGTTTACACACACACACACACACACACACACAAACACACACACACACACACAAGAAGTAATTTTCCAGAATTATGGCCATGTAGAACAAGTACCGCACATATGTTTTAAATAATCATATAACAGCCTATTTTTAAACAGCAATAAATAATTCAAATTAAATAACTTGCAAATAAGCTTAATGAAAAAGCAGTCTATTGAGCAGAGTGACTCATCACAAGTTTAGTGGCAAAGGCAAAGGAGGAAAAGGACTTAGTGTGCCAAGAGTCACTGTATATCCCCAAGCCCACTATCCGCTGTCTGGCTCACCGTGGTGAAGTAAAGCGTATGTTGGTCTGATCTAAGTGGCACACCGCGGTGTGTTAAAGGTCTTCCGAGAAAATGTGATCTGTGATGCCATTGCCTAAATACACCGAGAGGGTGACCTCCAACTCACCTGGTAGAGTTTGAAACATTTGCAACGACCTGGGTTCGATTCTGAACCGGGCCTTTTTGCTGCTTGTTACCCTCGTCCTCTCCCACCTTTCCTGTCAATCTTCAGCTGTCCTATCAATAATAGCAAATATGCAATAACTGTTTTTTGTTGTTTTAAATATATAAATAAAATTACATCTAATACACTAATAAATGTCTGAGCCACAAAGCCTGTGTGAGCAGTATCTGATGGCCCTCTTGCTGAACTGCTGCAGCTTCCACATATGAGGTGTTCAAACAGAAATTCTGCAAAACAATGTGTGATGTCATCACAATGTAAAGTCTATGAGCCAAGCAGGAACTTGAAAGCAGGGCCAGCAGGTAAAACACAACTGCACATATTCAGTGGGCCACATAACCTGGACTCCAGGGGCTCTAGTTTTGCAGACCAGGCGAGGCGGGGGCGCAGCGCACCTGCGCTTCGCCAACTGGGTGTGGCCAGGCGGATTTTGCAAGTTTGGCACACCGTGCGCGCTGGCGCAGCTACTCCTCTTTCCCACCTCCGTCCCTCCTACCTGCACAAGTCGGAAAGAGGGAGGAGAGAAGGCGTGGAGTGGGTTTTACACACATCACACCAATCAAATGAGCCCCTCTCCTCACCCTTAAATGCGAAGGCGTAATGAGAGTTTACTCAATTCGCCATGGCAGAAGAGAGCAGCAGCGTCAGACAGCCAAACTTCTCCCAGGAGGAAACTGATGTTTTGGTCCGGGAGGTCCAAGCTCGCAGTGTCCGAATATACGGAACTGTGAGCAGACCTCCACGGGCTGATGATGCAAAGGTAGCCTGGGAGGAGGTCACCACAATTGTAAATCAATGTTGCGTTTCTCTTGTGCGCGCATGCTCTCTCTTTCTCTCTCGCTGTCTCACTCTGTTTCTTTTCTTTTGACTTTTCTAAGATGACAGATGCTGAATATATACTCCCTATCTGATGCTGTGGCTGTTTGTGGTTGGCTGAGAGGGATGTGAACTCATTAGTTTGCAGCTGTGTTAATCAAATCAGGTTGGGTTTCCATTACGCGTGCCAAACGTGCCAAACGGTGCCAATCCCCTTTGATCTGTCATCAGATGTGACGGGACAGTCGATATAGAGATACATTTATGTGCTGATTGCAGATAGTTGCATTTAATAGTGTTTTTTTTGGGGGGTATTTATTGCATTGTTAATGTGCCTGATATTCTGGAAACCTGCCTGTGAGGTTTTGGTGACGTGTGCGCACTGTCCGCCGGTCAGCCAAACTTCAGGCTTACACCGGCTGCGCTCCGCCTGCGCTGACAGTAGACCTGGTTTCAGCTGGCGAGCTTTTAGCGCACCTTCGGCGAAGCCTTTTGGCACGAAACTGTCACTGGGCCAAGCTGGATCTGTCGACACCTCCCCCTGCTGCGCCGCCACACCCATCTCAGCGCACCTCGGTCTGCCAAACTACCAAACTGAGCGCGCCTCGGGTTGCGCTGCTCGAAACTAGCTCTGCGCAGGGTTCGCCATCCTGCGCCACCCTGCGCTGCGCCGGGAAACTAGAGCCCTAGGACTCCAACTCCAATGGAATTAGTAGGCGCCATCTTGAGGCCCGGTGCCTTTTAATTATTATAAATCTATGGTGACCTCTGATGCCTGCCAGCGTGATCACTCACACCACAAATGTGTAATTGAATTTGGAGCAGACAGTCTCTGGTGGCAGCAGCAATGCCAGAACATGATAATGCTGGGTCCTGTGTACGTTGGCCATTAGTCTCATCCATATATAAATAATGGATACAGCTACTGTGATGTCACCCATTGGTTAGTGGACTGCTATTTTGAAGCCTCAGGTTCGGCATTTCGGCTGTCACCATCTTGGTTTTTTGGAGCCAGAATTGACCATATTTGGACAAGAGGCTGGTACTGTTGGGAAGTAAGGGGTGGATCTGACTCAGATTGAAGCAACCAGTAGTGATGCCTCACAGAAGGCCTGTCAATCAAGCAACTTGAATAACTTTGGGCCTCAATAAAATGTAAACAGGTGAGTTATTAAAAAAAATCACCCCCTGTACAATTGTCATGAATGTTGACATGAGCTACACAGACCAAAACTGTTTTTCCTACCAGGCTGTAAGCATGTTTTTTTCTGCTGTAAATGAGGGCAATTTAACATAGGAGTCTATGGGGATTTACAGCTTCATGTTCCCGCTTCATCAGTGGACTTTTACTTCTGCATATTATGCGCTAGGTATCCTCCTGAATCTTGACATTCCAGGATGCTGCAATCAATGCACAGACATCAACAAAAGCACAAATTTAGGTTTAGGCAGAAAAAGCACTTGGTTAGGTTTATTATTATTGTTATTGTTATTGTTATTGTTATTAATAATAATAATAACAAAAGAAGAAGAAAAGAAAAGACAGTCGGTACAAAACAAAGGTAATAATAAGCAATAACAAAGAGCAACAACATCAGTAATGAAATGCATATACAGTTAAAAGAACTTATTCATAAAACATAATATGAAACACCAGGAAAAGCTATTCTAGAAAGATGAGTTTTTAGTTACAACTTTAAAAAAGAAACCAACATGCACTGAGGCAGACCCTAAGGAGGAGCATTCCACAGATGAGGGCTAGCTACACTGAGCCCCGTCACCCATAGTACAGAACCTGGAAGGGGGAGTCAAGAGTAAGTGGACATCAGAGGAACGGAGTAAACAAGGAAGTGTGTAGGAATGGAGAAAAAAACATCATGGTTTGGCTCTACATTCATAGAGGAAGCAAACACCGGGCTCCCAGGTGGAAGTCCAGGGTTAATTAGATCCACCACCCCTACCACCCGCCCTGTAGAGACTTTTTAGCTCCTTCCAGCCACTACCATACTGCCATGACAGGTGCCGTCCATCCAACTGGCAGCGAATCATAACACTGAAAGGTTCTGACTGGCAGCATTATAGCATGACGTCGTCCGGCAGCATATCATACCACCTCCAAAGGTGGCTTTTGGCATCAGTGCCTGATGCCAAAATCACTGACAAAGCCGCGGTATTTGACAACGTCAGAATGAGAAAAGGTGTGCGTTTGGAGCCAGCCTGTGGTCATTCTAAGGTAATTCGAAGTGGTCATTCGATGAACTGCAGTTTTTGGCACTTTCACATTGGCTTCATTTCTCAGGCTCAGAGCTTGCAACTGGGTCTGAGCCTGTACAGTACAGCTGCATTACTAGGCATTCAGACCCAACTGTACAACGTTGAAAAAAACAGAAAATGAGATGCGATCAAGGATGATGATATTATGAGACACGAATTTACATCCATGGAACGTTAGCATGGCAACATTCATCTGATCTTCTCTAACTTTGATCGGCCTCATTAAAGACAAATCTACCAGGGATATGCACTTACGCAGCGCCTTGCCTGACAGTGGTACATTGCAGTATGGAAAAGGTCATGCCAGGTTCAACTTTTTTGCCATAGCCTTAGCACCTCCACTGTGCTAACAAAGATTGAAGTAACTGAGGTGTCTGTTTCATAACACTGTGCTAATGTGTGTCTGAATGTGACCTTATGGAGTAAAAAGATCAGATTCACAGTCAACGCCTAGCAGATGCACAATTTTGAAGGACTTGGATCAGGACTGAGGCATTTCTAACAATGACTGAATGATATTTTCAAGCTCCATGCTTGGTGCCTAACAGCTTATTTAATTCTTGTCAAAATGACAGCATTTGTCCTTTGGCAGTATAAATAAAGATATAAGGAGGCAATTCCCAACATCATAGACATGATGTGAAATGTATGGGTGAAGCTCCGTAGCTTTCATACTCTTCCTAAAAGACAGCAGGGGGAAATGGAGGGTGAAAGGTTCAGCACAAAGGCTCAGGGCAGAATCTTCAGTATGGCAGGAATATAAAATGCAAGAATGCTTCTACTGGACCAAACAGCCAGAGGTCATGTATAATTCATAACAGTACACCAAAATACTCCCACTTGAGCTACACACGGATGCACAGGGGAGGTGAGGGTGGTGGCTACAGTGGAAGAGAGAGGCAAGCAGCCAAGGAGTTTCTTCAGCACAATAATACAGCTGAATTTACTGTATAATGGGATAGATTGTTAGAACAGTTCAGGGACAGCATTTTATCATATCTCCTGGAAGCCACCTGGAAACAACTTTATCTTTTTCTTATTAAATAATTAATGCTACTAAGATCATTGTTTGTCTTGTCATTTTGATTCTTTAGGTGCTACCACATTCTGAAAAAACCACAGAAAACCTTACAGGGTTTCCCCTGCCTATCTAAGACAAAGGCGGGCTGCCTGGATGATTTTGGCCGCCACCTTGGTTAAAGCGTGTGTGTGTGCATCAGGGCGTTCAGATGTAGCATCTTTTGCGCGCACAAACCAATTACTTTAAACGTAGACGCATGTCATGTGCGCTCACAACCCAAAGCGACGCTGTAGCGACGCGCATTCAGTGCGACACGCTTGTTGTTTCGTCCGCCACACAGCTCCACGGACCTGCTTCTGTGTCAGATCCTGGTTCCCCCTCGGGTTGTGTCTCTCCTACTGTTTCCAACGGCGCTCTGCCCTGTTTGAAAGGCGATGGAAGCCCGTATGTGGAAAGACGTTGCCTCCGAGATGTAGAATGTGTCTTATAGAAGAGAAACACACATTTCAGGACCATGACTTGTATCATCAGAACAGACGTGTCCTGTGATTTTCAGTCTACTTTCATATTTAATAGAGGGGGGACAATACCTGACAGTAATATTCTCAGCTGTCAGGATGTGCCTGCTGTAAAAGGTAAATATAATCATAGAAGGCTGAAAATCACAGGACATGTCTGTTTTGATTATACAAGTCAGCAGTGTAAAGCTCAAGCATGTATGGGCTCCTTTCATATTTAATAGAGGGGGGGGCGTATCTAAAAGTACCGCTGTCAAGATGCCAGCCCCCCCCCCCCCACAGGCCTTTGCCACCTTGATCTCGAAAAAACCCGGGGAAAACCCTGCCTTACAGTACCTTCACCAACTGATACACATGTTGGTAGAAGTATAAAAGTGGCAACCTCTGTCACTAAAAATTGAAGCCAAGACTAAGTTGCCAAAAACTGCAGTTCCTCTAATGGTCACTTGAGACTGGCTCCAAGAGCAAGTCAGTCCCCATAGGCCACCATGCCCAACTTTACAGCAGAAATAAACATGTTTACAGCCTGGTATAGTTTTGGTCTCCATAGCTAATTTTCCCAATTATGACAACTGTAAGAGAGGGGAATTTTTGTATAGCTCACCCAGTTACATTCTTATTGAGGCTTAAAGTTATGCATAATTAAGGGTGTGGCTGCTTTACACAGTCTATTAGTTTGATCCACTCTTCGCCCCTCCACAGCATCACCATCATGTCCCAATATGGTCTCTTCTGGCACCATAAATCAATGGCAACAGCCAAAATAAACTCAGGCTTTAAGACAGGAGTCTACAAACCAATGGATGATGTCGCAGTGGCTACCTCCATTATTTTATACAGTCTATTGGTATCACCTACTGGGAGTCAATAATGCAGAGATGGCATATATTTGTCAGTGTTTCCCCTAGGTTTACAGTTTTTGGGGGGGCAGATGGACACCGACACAAACACTTTAAGGAATCGTGGTGTTCATGTGTTTTTTTTAATGACAGCAGTCAATATAACAACTGAACAATTATTTGAAATGTACATTGATCTAAACATCGGAACATTTCTTCTTCACCATCTTCAACACCCTGGCAGCGTTCAAAAAACATGGGCACCCCCTAATATAATGGTAGGGGAAACACTGTTTGTACGCGGGCCTGGAAGTTAGCATCGCCCTGGTTCCCTCTACGAAAAGCCAATAGGATATTTCCATTGGATCATGAATTATTGTAGAAAATAAGGGAGTATATATATATATATATATATATATATATACATATATAAACTAAAAGGTTATGTAAGTCAGTTAAACATTATTACTGATAAAAGCACTGAAATCGTGTAATTCAAAAAATTATAGTACAAAAATAAAACATGTTTTTTCATCAGATTTTGCAAAATAAAATATACTGATCCAAAAGGTTTTTTAATGTAGAAACTAGGGATGGGCAAACGATCAATATTCATTATTCATCAAAAAAATTAACGATCAATTATTGATTAACTGATTAACTGAAGCAGCATTTCAAAAGAGAGAAAACAAAAGAGTGCAGTGCAGACTGTCGCCACAAGGAAGCGCAGCTGACCCAGTTTTGAGCTTCAACCCCCCCAGGCCAAAGAGGAAGAATGGTGCGCATGCCAGCCAGGGGTTACAGGCTTCAGTTTTCAGCGAAACCTCCGTCTTTCAATGCCATAGTGTTTTCAGAGGCCTCAAGGGAAGCCACCAAGGTTTTGGAGAGCGATGAGAGCCTCCGTCTGTTTATGATTTTTTGCCTGGCATAGGTCCGGCGGGGAGTTTCATAGGCATGGCGGCTCGCCGGACCTAGAATTTTAGGGCTAACACTGCGACAATCGAGCAAAATAATTGGTGATCGATCAAAATCCTTAACAATCAATCATCGATAATCGAAAATTGATGCCCATCCCTAGTAGAAACATAAACAAAATATATTCTTACACTCTTACACTTACATAAGTTTAAGTGTATTTGTATAATATTTTGGACTATATTTGCACTATGTACATTATTTAGTATTTGAGACATGCTCATTTTTATGAGCAGAGTGCAAAGGCATTGTGATTGATTCATCATCAATCACCACTGCACATTTTTGTACCACATGTAACAAAGTACAGTGACGTCATAATGAGCATACAATGTGATGACACAGAAGAGAGAAGCCTTATCTTTCTGCTGCAAAAAGAATGAATGCTCTAGCTATTATGGTTTTAATTGTAAATTGATATATACAGGATTAGGGATGCATGATACTGGATTTTTGTCGACTTATTTGGCCAAAAATGGCATCAATATATCTATTTTTTTTTCCAAGTGAGCAAGGCTTTGAGGCTTTGAAATTTACATCATATTATGCATAGGCTACACTTATCGTGATGGCCCACCAGCAGATGGAGACATCAAATAGAATGCTTTTCAATAAATGTAATATTCATTCATTGTGCAAAATGAGAAAAAGCATGTTGGCTGATAACAATGGCGTGCCAATATTATTGTGCATTCCTATTCTGTATGAGCTTTCTGCTGCTAGAAGAATAAATGCTTTATCTATTATGGTTCTTATTTTAAATCTATTTTAATCATGCAAAAAAAAACACTTCCCACAGCCACTTGCAGTCTGTTTTTAAAGGGTTAAAAGTGCTCAAGAAAAGATAACATAACTGGGTATGGCAGAAAACAAATACAGAAATGGACTTAACTTTGTCCTTCATACAGCACACAGCCTCACCAATTAATATCACCACCAACAACTTTAAAAATGAATTATCTGATTTACTGTTCATGGTATTCTCGTTATCATTCATTGAAACCTGTCATCCAGTATTTGAACTACGTCCTGCTCTGCTCTCTTAGATGAGCAAGCTACAGTATCTCACACAATGAAGGCAACCTGGGATGCCCCTGTATAAATCACAACACTGTAGTCCATTCACAGTGTTTCATAACATGCTGCCTATCCCAAACAGTGTGACTCATTAACTATCATTTGACCCTCACCTTGTGAGACCATAGCCCTTTCAGTTGGTGGTTGTTGCACTTTTTTGTGAATGTTCATTCTCAGAAAGTAAATGTAGAAAAATGCGAAAATAAATATCCCAGACATTTTACTTTGTATTTTTATGTTACTTATTATTCAACTGTTCTCAGTACTGTTACTGGAAAACGTGTATCCAATGTATCCATCCATCCCCAGTTCTCTTGAGGAGATGTAAGATATAAATGTTGTGCTTTCTGGAAAGTTTAAGAAGTAAAAAAGACAAAATTAGATAGGTTAAATGAAACTGCAATCCTGAAAAAAACTCCATCAGAAAATAACTCCATGAGTGAACATCACACTTGGAGTGGAACTAAGAGTGGAGGAGTAACAGGCCGCTCAGACAGAGCGTGTAACGTCATATTTTAAGTGTCAAGCGACTCATTGTGTTCACACGAGATGTGTTGTCTAGGCAGCACATCAAAACCAAGAGCTGTGAAAGTACCAACAGGAATTCACTCTGACACCATGAGTGACTCATCAACTGGCTAATGTATTGAAATAGTTTGTAGAAGGTCAGAGACGAACTGTTCTCTCAAACTGCACTCGAGAAAGCAGCAAAAAGCAACCAAAGAGCTTAAACACAGAGCAGATTCATCACCACAATTCTCTCTTCTGACAATCTCATTCATGCAATTGCCTTTAAAAGCATAGTATTTAATGTTGATTGTGTAAAATCTCCCTACCTGATAAATCTGTTTTCTTTGATGAAGAGGTCAGCGATCGAGTAATGTAGGTAAAACAGTATGGCTTGAGAACCGTGACGTCATTTTTGCATGCTTTATGCCATGAACTACAATTCAGGTGAAGCACATGGTCAGAAAAAAAATGAGGCAGTTTTGTCAGACACAGGCAAAGAGTTAGGCTTGTGGTAATTAACATCATCAACCACCTAGTCAGGGCTGTAACTTCAAAATTCTGTAACCCTGTAGGCATTTTTGAGGAAAAGTCGGCATACTACATTTTTTGAAAGTTCAGCATGTCCCAAATAAGAATCCATCGTATGCCGGTGAAATAAGGTTCTCAGTTTTTTATAATTCCTCTGCCAAATTGTTATGTTTTAGGCAAAACTGATGAACCTGTTAAATTTCCAGGCTCACAGCAAATATGTTATTTGCTAGCTAGCATGCTAAAAGTTAGCTTAGCAGCCACAGTAGCACACCAATTTTTCAAGCAAATGAATTTTTGCTGTGCCACTTTCTGGTGTGACCCAGCAGAGTGTTTTTCACAAATAAATGAAAGAAATGTCCCAGACATAGGAAATGTTCTCTGTTAGTTTTAAATCACTCAGCCCCCAAGGAAATAGTCCCACGCAGGGCTCTAGGCAGCTAGTGGAGTGGCAAACAGGTGTGATGCTGAAAGAACATTTACTCCAACTTTGTTGGTGTCTTGGACTTTCACTCATTTTCACGTAAGTAAACTTTAAACTTGATAAGATTATTCTTGTAATTATTGTTGAAAATATTGGTCAAAGAGTTAATTTTGAAATTTTGTGGTACAGCTCAAATGCATCTAGCTAACATTAGCTTAATGGATTGATTCATGTGTTTATTTAAAAAAAAAAGCAAGTCAATGAGGTCATTTAAATGTCCACAAATTTTAGCAAGTCACCCTAGCTGGCATAAATACTGGATGCATGTGTTTAGCTTGATAATTCAAATCTACAGTTAACATTAACTGATTGGCTATTTGATGTGTTTGGCATCCTAAAGTAAATGTCTTTAAAAAGTAACATGGTCTAGTATTTTTGTTGCAATGGTGGTTATGTCACATGTTCCTTCAGATAGATTTTTTTATCAAACAGATCCTGCTCCATTTATGACAGTGACTTAAATTGCTATGAAACAATTTCATCGATATATCTCAAGTTCAATAAACCAAATTATTTTTAGTAGCATTATACAATCTGTAATAAAAACTAAACTGAGATTAGCTGTATTTGCAAAATAAAGTATACCTACCCTTTTTGGCCAAATGCATAATCTATCCCTGTTTTGTCCTTTCAGTTAAAATCCCCTCACTTAAGACTGGATAAAGAACAAGCTGAGGGAGGGAGACAAGGAAGGAAGGAAAGGTGTGAGGATGACAGATAATTTTTTCGAAATGTCTGGAATAGTTTTAATTACATTGTAGAAAATAATCTCTTCAAAATACTGTAGTGTACCCACTTTAGATCACCTATCACAGAAAGTGTAAGCCAACATTCAATTATCAAATAGGAAAACTATAAATAAGCTGTATCATTTTAAAGCGACTACATTTCATTTGTGTTTCAGGGGAACATAAAGGCCTGATCATGGAAGCTGCTGTAAGTCTCAAGAAGACTGGTTGCTCCCCAGATTTAGGAGAATGTCTCATCTTTTAAGAGAGTACAAGTATTAGTATAAGTATAATTACTTGTGCCTGCACTACTGGGTGTAAGACAGCCCGATGCGGCTGCAAGCCTAATCCATGTACTGCATCTTGCAAGTGTAGAAACTATAGTGACACATGTATGAACAATTAAAGTGTGAAGTTTGTTGTGTTGTTGAGCCTGTGGATGCATAGTTTTGTTAGCTTACATTAGCTTGTTACCACCCACATTTTTGGTTTTTGATGTTTGTGCATTTAATAAATGTATCAAAACTATATAAATGGCCTTTATTGTCATACTTGTTGTATAATTATTATTATCATAAATTATAAATCAATAAATTAATACACTTTTACAACTTACTATAAAACAGACATGGATTCAGCAACAGACATGGATTCAGCACCATATTTCCTTGTTTTGACCCAATTATTAAAATGCATGCAAATTATGCAATATGAAGAAAATATTTATTTATGACAGATTAACTTGTGGACTTTCTAACTTAGACAAAAACTATGTAAGATCATCTTTATTAGTTGTTTAAAGTAAATACGTGTAACGATTTCCTGTTTTTTAACTCATTATTACATAATTTATGCAAATTATGCTAATAAGGAAAAGTGTCATAACTGCAACATGGTAATGGATGAATTCCTGGATGTGACAAACATGGTCATGTACACTTGGATCACTTTTATAAGTTAACAAGAAGCAAAATTATACCCATTTCCAGTATTTGGCATAATTAACTCGCTTATTATGCAAATTACTCATTTATGACTGAACGGTGACCCGTAGAGCTCGGCATACGGCAGAAATGGATTCAGCACGTAAAAATCATAAAACAACACATGAAGTACTTTTCCTCAAAAATGCCTACTATGAGCTCTAAATTCATCACTTACACCAATGTGTAATGTTATCTTGGAGCCTTATGGTGCAAAGTTTCTCCTCCTCTGTGCTACTGCATCATGTCCGCAAGTACACTGCACAGCACACTGAGCAAAAAGCAAAAAAAACAAAAAACTTGCTTGCCTTGAAGCAATTTCAGTCGACTGAGGGATCTCCAACTGAAGCTGCAAACCACCGTAAAAGAACAACAAACAGCAAAAACGGTTGTTTTAGCAAGTCCCTGCTGTGTTTCTAACTGCTGTTTTTACTGAGACATCGCTGTGTTTCCACCAGAGATTCTGCCACCAAAACCTGGGTATTTCAAGCCAAAACATGTTATTTTTGTAATGATATCCAAGTGTTTCTTGTTATCCATGGCAATTTTGAAACATAAAGTTTTAAGGTATCTGCTACATCAAGTGGTCTTCAATGTTTTTCAGGTCAAGGCCCCCTTAGCTGAAAGAGAGACAGAGCAGGGACCCCCTACGACATATTTCATAGAACTCAGTTGCACTTATAATAATTCTCTTTTTTGATCTCTTCTCTTGTTGTGTTTGCCTGTAGCTGCTAAGTAAGCAGCAGTTGAAGCATGGCTAGGTTACCATCTGCACTTTCGCCATTGATTTCTGACAGCGCGTCAGAATATCTTGCTCAAAAAGTTAAAAAACCACCCATTGTGGTTCCCAAGAATCCTCCTTACACTTGAAACATATTGGCAATTAGCTGAATTATTATTCCAAGAGTACGTAAATGTTAGCTAACTAGCTCACCTTGCCATTATGGCCGTAGGATGTCGCACAGTAATTCATTGCTAGCTAGCTCACATGTTTGCACAAGGATGCATAACAGTTAGCCTGTCAAAAGTGATGTGTATTGTAAGTGGGTTTAAAGCAACACAATGGAGGATTGCTCTTTTTACCTCACGGGGTCCCCCTACAGACGAAAAGACGGTATTGTCTGTTACAACTGTCGCAAAAATCTTTCTGCACGTGCATTTATTGACAAGCCAATGATACAGATGAACTTCCTGAAGCTAGCCGTGTCATCATGTCTTCAGAACAGGTAAAGTAGCCTTATAGCATTTTTTACATACATTAGGCCGATTGCTTTATTTATTTATTTATTCATTTTCGAAACTCAAAAATTAGCTGCTCTTGGGGCGTCGGTGGCTTAATGGTAGAGCCGGCGCCCCATGTACAAGGCTGTTGCCGCAGCGGCCCGGGTTCGACTCCAGCCTGTGGCCCTTTGCTGCATGTCTCTCCCTCTCTCTCTCCCCCCTTCACACTTCACTATCCTATCAATTAAAGGGCCAGTGTGTAAAATGGGTTGAAAACCGTTGAAAACAGTGACATCAGTGGTCAAATTCTAGATTGCAGGGCTCACTCGCTCACCCCTCCCGTCAGGTAAATGACAGTGGCCTCGTAGGGACAAAAAGCCTTGCGCAGACACGAGTTTTTCAGGAGTAGGTCTATCTAGCGACGAGGTGAATATTTATTTAGAAATCTAAATCATGTTACGATATTGTAATGAATCCCTCACGAGCAGGAGACCAGAGTAGCGTTCGGGAAAAAGGCCCGTTTATTTGAGCACTCCAAAAACTCCACACTCCAGGGGGTAGCATGTAAAAGACTCCATCCCAAACTCTGACTCTTCTCTTCTCTTCTCTCTAGCGTAACACACACACTTCATACACACATACTCACTTACAGTACCCAGCAGGGCAGCCATCCCCTCTCTGCTCCACCAATCTCCAGCCCGCACACTGACTGACAGCGTAGCCTGTAAACACAGCTCATCTGTTTATTTAGCCTAGCAATATCTCCGGACTATAGTAGCTGCAATGGACGACTTTGAACGTGATTTTGAAGAGTTTCTTGTAGCGGACACAGACTCAGAGCCATACCTGTTTGAGCCGGAGCATACAGATGAGGAACTCCATGTGTTCAATGCTGAGCGGGCGAGAAGAGAGGCTGAATGCACAGAATGGGATTCGGTGCTACCATCGTTGGGGAGATATATCATCAGGAGGAAAAGCGCCGCAGAGAGTGCATCACAAGGAGTGAAGTTGCGTCTTCTTTTCCTCGCAGTTGACGGTTCGGGTTCATTCTCTCCTGTTGTGTGGTAAGTGTGGTCCATTCGCAAACTTTATAACTAAAAAACCTTTCACTACTCTCTATTGCCGAACTACTAACACTCTCTGCTGTTTCCTCCTCCTTCTTCCTTCCTTCCGCTGTCTTTGTTGGTTTATTTATACACACGAAATGCGTTCTCTGGCTGGCTGGATTGTCCGCTCGGGCTGCCTTACATACATGGTGGCGCAAGATGGCGACCTCTCTAAAGCAAGGCCCTTGCTATATATATATATACAGTACAGGCCAAAAGTTTGGACACACCTTCTCATTCAATGCGTTTTCTTTATTTTCATGACTATTTACATTGTAGATTCTCACTGAAGGCATCAAAACTATGAATGAACACATGTGGAGTTATGTACTTAACAAAGAAAGGTGAAATAACTGAAAACATGTTTTATATTCTAGTTTCTTCAAAATAGCCACCCTTTGCTCTGATTACTGCTTTGCACACTCTTGGCATTCTCTCCATGAGCTTCAAGAGGTAGTCACCTGAAATGGTTTTCCAACAGTCTTGAAGGAGTTCCCAGAGGTGTTTAGCACTTGCTGGCCCCTTTGCCTTCACTCTGCGGTCCAGCTCACCCCAAACCATCTCGATTGGGTTCAGGTCCGGTGACTGTGGAGGCCAGGTCATCTGCCGCAGCACTCCATCACTCTCCTTCTTGGTCAAATAGCCCTTACACAGCCTGGAGGTGTGTTTGGGGTCATTGTCCTGTTGAAAAATAAATGATCGTCCAACTAAACGCAAACCGGATGGGATGGCATGTCGCTGCAGGATGCTGTGGTAGCGATGCTGGTTCAGTGTGCCTTCAATTTTGAATAAATCCCCAACAGTGTCACCAGCAAAACACCCCCACACCATCACACCTCCTCCTCCATGCTTCACAGTGGGAACCAGGCATGTGGAATCCATCCGTTCACCTTTTCTGCATCTCACAAAGACACGGCGGTTGGAACCAAAGATCTCAAATTTGGACTCATCAGACCAAAGCACAGATTTCCACTGGTCTAATGTCCATTCCTTGTGTTTCTTGGCCCAAACAAATCTTTCTGCTTGTTGCCTCTCCTTAGCAGTGGTTTCCTAGCAGCTATTTGACCATGAAGGCCTGATTGGCGCAGTCTCCTCTTAACAGTTGTTCTAGAGATGGGTCTGCTGCTAGAACTCTGTGTGGCATTTATCTGGTCTCTGATCTGAGCTGCTGTTAACTTGCAATTTCTGAGGCTGGTGACTCGGATGAACTTATCCTCAGAAGCAGAGGTGACTCTTGGTCTTCCTTTCCTGGGTCGGTCCTCATGTGTGCCAGTTTCGTTGTAGCGCTTGATGGTTTTTGCGACTCCACTTGGGCACACATTTAAAGTTTTTGCAATTTTCCGGACTGACTGACCTTCATTTCTTAAAGTAATGATGGCCACTGGTTTTTCTTTAGTTAGCTGATTGGTTCTTGCCATAATATGAATTTTAACAGTTGTCCAATAAGGCTGTCGGCTGTGTATTAACCTGACTTCTGCACAACACAACTGATGGTCCCAACCCCGTTGATAAAGCAAGAAATTCCACTTATTAACCCTGATAAGGCACACCTGTGAAGTGGAAACCATTTCAGGTGACTACCTCTTGAAGCTCATCGAGAGAATGTCAAGAGTGTGCAAAGCAGTAATCAGAGCAAAGGGTGGCTATTTTGAAGAAACTAGAATATAAAACATGTTTTCAGTTATTTCACCTTTTTTTGTTAAGTACATAACTCCACATGTGTTCATTCATAGTTTTGATGCCTTCAGTGAGAATCTACAATGTAAATAGTCATGAAAATAAAGAAAACGCATTGAAAGAGAAGATGTGTCCAAACTTTTGGCCTGTACTGTATATATATATATATATATATAAAAGCATAATTATAAGGCTACAAAAACCAAACGAATTTTATTTTATAGCGATTATACACTTATATAAACATATTAATGGGTAGAATATTCAGATTCAGATTCAGATTTGACAATAAACCATGCCAAATATTACACACTGGCCCTTTAAAGGCAAAAAATGCCCTAAAAAATATCTTTAAAAAAGAAATTATTTGCTCTCTGCATGTCAGGGCTGACCACCTCCTCACAGCGTGCGCGCGCGCACACACACACACAAACTCAACAGAGAGGCTGCGGTGCAGATGAAGGGAATTTAACTTCAAGATTACTCTAGTTGACGACAACTATGTTTGTTACTGTAAGTAAGTGTGATGAAACTTCTGACAGCCAAACCGATACTTTATCAATACATGTGATCAGCATGTAGGAAGCCATATTTCAATCTGCTCTGTCCGCAGTCTCTCATTCACCACTATTATGATTTACAATCGCAGTCGACACTAGCACATCGCGTTCGCGGTGCTAACAGCAAACTGTTAAAGACAAAGTAAAATGAAAGCTATCTGTATGTAGGCTAACACTTTATCTTAAAATGTACCTGAGGCAGCTGACCTGCAGACAGTGAGTCTCCTAAGTAGAAGTTAACAGCAGTAACAGCGCCAGGTCACCATCGGTCAAGCATCCCTCCTCTTTGTTCAGCTCTCGCCAGCGTGTGAAAGCCAGGCCAATATTAATCCTTGTTCGAGCTCTTGTTATATCGCTTTCCCATTTTCTGTTCTTTGTCTCCTCGGACAGCACCTTCACTTTCTTCCTTTTCTTTGTCACTTCAGCCATGACAACCACATCTAACTTCGCTCACCTCGGGCTACGCTACTCTAAAGAGAGGAGGGGGATATGACGAGAGTGGGATATGACGTATGCCGTAAAGCAGATGATGAACCATCACAAGGATCTTGGATATATATTTTGAGGGCTCAAAAACTCCACTGTGTTGCTTTAATGTTAAATGGATGTTATCATGAATAGGCCTATTTATCTCTGGTAAAAATATGTTGGATTCATGTCAATGTGTATTTTTAGATCTATTCATATTTTGGGTGAAAAACTAAATTAAAACTTAAATTAAATGAAAATTAAATTATCAAACAATAATTTGGTGCCCCCCCTGCAGTAACTCTGAGGACCCCCTAAGGGTCAAAGACCTCCTGTTGAACCAGGTGCTACATAAAAACATACGAATGTAACACACCCGTGGTTGTGTCAACAATTGATGACTGAATTGACTAATTGAAATTATAAGAAATTATCAAAATTCAAGTAATTATTATGAAATGTTATTGCATCATTCATTCTATGGGATTGTATTTCATTACATAGACTTTCAAAATCTCCCTTTTCAGTGCAAATCTCCAGGTGAATTTTGTGTGTGTTGTCTTTTTTTTCTTTCATAATTTCACTTTCTGTGTCATTTGTCATGACAGTTGTGTTGTTACCACTCTCTCGCCTTTTAGCCATTAAGTACCTCGTGCATCTCTTAAGCTAGCAAGTGCATCAACTACTACCAAGTGGCAGTACCTAAACATAGTAACTAACAGGCATGTGATTGGCAAATGGTCCTAAAAGTAGAAAAAATATACATAATGTCCACATCCACCCACAACACACACACACCTTTATTATATACCACTCTTATATATTACAGTTCTTTTTATTTATTTAACTGGTGAAACTAGCAAGAAGCATTCATCTAGGTATTGGGGTAAATCAGGGTATTTGGAAACCCAAGGGTATGGTTTTTAATACCGTCAAAGCCAAAGATGCAAATTTTTCTATTAAACTGATACAGAAATACTGCATTGAGGCAATGTAGTGCACAGCATGCACCACCAAAGGTCAATCTCTACTGGTGGAACAGGAAGCTGAGCTGAGAAAGATGATGACTGTTTAGGAGTATTGACATATTTAAGTCTATCTTATAAGACTTCTTCCAACTACAAAAGTATTTGATTAGCCACGATATATTCAACATTCGACTTTTACCAGGGAGCCAGGTGTTCGCTTCCTAATTAATGTAATGCCAAACTATGATGTTTCTTTCTTCACCTAACCATGTGCTTTTGTTGACATCCTGGCATTTTTAGCAGCATCCCGGAATGTCATCAACAAATACAGGAGGATACCTAGCACATAACGCCAAAGTCCACTGATAAAGCGGCAATATGTGACAACTTGGGATGAGTGTTGAAGTGTTGAAATTATCTAAATATTATTCCTTCGTTTAGTGTGTAGACTGCAAGAGCGGCAAATAGAATTTCTAAGTGGGTGACAGAAAAAAAAATATTTGGCATGTAGTGAAAAAATTAATTTCAGACCCCGTTGTGGAATTAGTGTTGTATCATCACCACAAACCAGTGACCACAACAGTGAGTACTAGAGTCATGGCAACTAAGGGAAGAACAGGAGAGGACTTTTTAAAATGGGAATGGGAAAATGGGAAAAGCTAGTGTGTGTGTGTGTGTGTGTGTGTGCATGACAGAGAAAAAGAGAAAGAGTGATGAGTCCATGCTCTCTAACAAAAACAATAACTGTACTTAAACTTACATTGTACTTAGCCCTGGATCATGACTCCCATTAACCCAACATTTACACTTCCTTTTGCTCTGGTATTTTTGCACATACAGGCTTCCACATAGGATATTGCCACCTTCAGCCCAGAGCATACTAAACCCTAACACAAAGCTGAGTTAGCCAGGATTCAGACTGCAAACTGCTGCGTTGAAACAATGGAAAGGCTACGTTAGTGGGAGTGTGATGTTTAAAGTACAGTGAGACAATAAAATGTGATTCAGGAAGTCCACTTGGAGTAACAAGTTAATTCATTTAAAGGCTTGTAAGATGCAAAAACAATGATTTGTTACGCAGGCAGTATTCTACAACTTCTACAAGTTATCACAGTGGCAATTACTCCCTCACAATGATCATGGGGTGAATTGAGGTACTTGGTGTGTAAATAAATACATTTTGGGAGTTCTTGAAAGCAGAACATTTTAACTTTGGATGGAGCTCCAGAGAATATTTCACACAGGGAATCCAGATACTTTGACTTTAAACTCTGATCCTACTGACACTCGGCTCTGGTTTCTTTTCACCATGACAACAATCTCTCCCTAACCTTAATTGTTATCGTAGTAGGCTAGCCTTACCCATATTGTGAAGGATGAAGCACATGATTTTTTGTCTGTTACCCTTCAAATTGTTATGGTTTCATGAGATGAAGTGGTGAGATTACTGCTGTCACCCCAATACAATAAATGTCATTGATATTTTGGTTGTGTCTAAGACCGTACCTGACTCAGAATTACATCAGTGGAATTAGATTTGGCTGTTTAATACAAATAGTCAACATTTTGTTTGTTTGTTTTTTTTTCCCATGTTTTTAAAGTTTGAACGGGGTTTGGCAAGATGTTCAATGTGACAGCAGCATTCATGTGATGTAGTAAACAAGATAACTGCACGAACGATGGATCGGAAATGTGCAACAATGTTTTTTGCAGACACCAGATATCGCACAAAAGCCAGAGACTGTATCGTATTACGTATCTGTGAGCTGTAAATTCACCACTTACAAACAGAAGAGAGAAGACAATGTTATCTTGGAGCATTTTGGTGCAGAGTTTCTCCTCTGTGCTGCTGCATTGTGTCCACAGCTGTCTGTGCCAAAGAGTAGCGTCAATGTCAAGAGCGCTCACTCCACAGCAAAATCTGGGGACCAAAATGTCTTTAAAAGTACACTGCACAGCACACTGACTAGCAAAAAAAGAAAAAAAAAAGACTGCTCGACTTGAAGCAATCTCAGTCGACTGAGAGGTCTCAATCTGATGATACAAATCTCTGACTTTCAAGGGGCTGCCCTACTGAAATCACTGAAAAAATGAAGGCTTCAACTAACTCTTTTTAAAATTATTATAAATCACAGCATCAAAAACAAAAGTTAAGTGAAATTAATGGTCATTAATTTCCCAGAGCCTATAAGTAACATTGTCAAATTGCTCAATTACTCTATTCATCAGCAATAAACGCAAATTATTCAGTTTGCAGTTATATTAAACAGAAAAGGTCACATCATATAGTAATACTTCAAAATGCTGGAACCAGAGAATGGTTGTTATATTTCCTCAAGAAATGACTGAAACTTTTCATCAAATTATGAAAATTGATGGGAATCAATTTCTGTCAATCGAGTCATTGTCTCAGGAAACATCCCCCCAATACATTAATAAAAAATAAAAATGCTATGCTTCAATAGATAGCCATGCATGCTGTCTTAAATAATCATTATCAATTGTAATAATATAATCAAAAATAAACTTAACAAAATACCATTATTATTACTACTGGTTAAATTATTACAGTGAACTGCAGTTCTGTGTGTTCATTTATTGCATCATATACAGTATAGTATACTATGTATTATGAAGTATGTGCTTGCTCAGGGTAAATAATATAATAGGAAATTAGTTTTCAAAATTTAATTTTTTTTCTTTGGGTGGGGGTGGCAGGTAACGAAAGGTGACTCCATGGCTATAGTCTTGGTCTCAGCAGCGCAAAACCCTCAACAGCAGCTTGCCTTCCAGGAGGAAATTTCCCACTTTGAATAATTCAAAGACCTCACTGTGACTGGAACCCCTTTATACTGGTGTGAGTTTGTCTTGTTTGTTTTCAGCATGGAGATATAAAGAAACCTGGATACAGCATTGAGGGCGCAAAGAAGAAGAAACAAAAAAGCTCTATTTCCGCAGTATAAAATTACCCAGGGCATTGCCTCCGCATCATTAAGCCAATAGAGCAAGCGCACTAGAGACTTCAGCCAGCTGAGCCGGCTACTTGCAGTTTATTGCTCCACTAACTTTAATGGGGATAAAATAATTTATAGGGATGCATGATAATATCAGCACATCATTGGAATCGGCCAACATGCTTTTTCTTACTTTCTACAATGAATAAATATTACATACACTGAAAAACATTGTATTTCCATCTGCTGTTGGGCCATCACAATAAAAGTATGCATGTATGTGTTAATTCCGCTACAGAGAAGACTTGCTGATCACTAAAATCAGGTGGGAAAGAAGTGGATATATCGATATTGGTATCCGTCAAATGAGTTGTTACATATCAGCATATTAGATATTTTTAAAAATTTAAATATTGTGCAACCCTAATAATTTAGGTGTGTAGCTCTTCTAGACTTTTGAAAAGTTTTCAGCCGGAATTAATTACATTCTGAGTCGTTTCACAGGGGTTGTGACGCTAAAAAAAATGTTTCCACAAATTTACAGATGTCTCTTTCCTGATGTTAGTCTATGGGAAAAAGTCTTCTTAGGCCCAATGGCATCGTGTGACGGACCCCAGAAATTGTAGTACCATTGTTTGGCCACTTTGAAAATTGGCTTCAAAGCCTGGCTCACTTCCTGGGCGACTGGTTTTTAAGAGTTTTGTACTTGTTTCCCATCTAATGTAGCCCTGTGATGTAGGGGTGGGGGAAATTTCCGATTCTTAGATGCATCGTGATTCGGACGTGGACGAATCTGACTCGATTCACAAACGTCCAAATTTCGATTATGTAAATCTGTTAATTAGAGTAATACAGAAGGTTCTAAATAATGCAGGACTAATAAGCGCTATACGCAGAGGAAAACAAACATGGCTGACCGCCACCCACCTCGCCGTGAGATCCGAACAGCTCCTTCTAATTTAAAAGCAGACGTGTGGAAACACTTCGGCTTCTACAACGTCGATTCCACCCGATGGAGGAGTCAGGGAGACGGCAGGCTGTTGTTGCTGCGGCTACTAGTGGCGCTACCAACCAGAGAACAATCGAGGAAGCAATTAGAAAGCTGCCAACCTCAACGGAAAAGGTGAAGCGCATTACAAAAGCCATCGTGGCATTTATTGCCAAGGATTTGCGTCCTTATTCTGTCATGGAAAATCAGGGATTTCGAGCACTGCTGCATACACTGGAGCCCAGATACACCATCCCATCCCAACACTATTTCACCGACACTCTACCATCAAACCAAAACAGAAGTCATGGCCTCACTGTTGAAGGCAGGCAGGTTGGATCGTAGTTACATGTGATGCATGGACGTCTGTCGCCACCGAATCATTTGTTACTCTAACTGCGTATTTTATCTTGTGATTTAAGATACCTGTTGTTACCTTTGGTTCCATACAACAAAGTTGTAACTTTCCACTTTGCAAGCATTTCCATTTATATGTTTAATAAAATATAATGGAAATGAATTCAACTGTTTCTTATTACAAATGCACTGTTTTTAAAAATTGCAAGTGTTGAATGCTTATTCAGTGAGACAAAAAGAAATGTGTGTTGTAAAAAAGTGCATCAATATACATAAATTAAAGATCCATCAATAATCGTCTTATAATCAAATCGTAGCCCCTGAATCATAATCATTATCGAATCGTGAGGTACCCAAAGATTCCCACCCTTACTGTGATGTCATTTCATTATTATAATTATTGTAACAAATGTCGATGTAGCTAAATGAATTTGATTTTAATAAGCGCTACTCAAAAACTATTTGAACCTGTTTGTTATTAATCACCTTTTTAAAGATATTCATTAATGGATAAGAATACAATAAGTGGGAAGCATAGTGCTTAGTCCCTCCTGTAAGAAAAACTAAATGAAGGTGATGTACTGTATAGCTGATTCACCTTTCCATGCTGAGTGGGAATATAATAAAAAAAATAATCCTTTCTGAGCTGCAACTCTGCCCACACTGTTATAATTACCAGTTAGTCTTCTTGAATTAGAAACATGCTGGGATCTGCTTGTCCTCTCATCCTCAGCCACAGGCGACAACTGACGTTAGCTCCTCTGAACTCACTTCTCACTGAGGCGGAAGATACAGAGTGCACATCCCCGCCGAAAATGACTGCACCACACAGCACTTCAGACATCATTTGAGCCTTTTAAATCTTATCTCAGGCTTCTTATCGGGCTGCAAAGCAAGCAAATATCTGTGCTGCTGCGTCTGTCCTCCATAACAAGCCTCCATCCAGCTGTGGCAGTGCCGTCCGCATGCTCTCTCAATGTGACAGAATCAAGCAGGTATTACAGCATGTGCTGGGGACCCCCTGTTATGGTGTGTGTATGACATGGAGCAAATGTCACATCACATTTCCGACCATTTACGGTGTGGCTTTTAAAGCTGCTGACGCAAACCCTTCTATTGTAGGTGAATATTCCAGACCTCCCTCAAGAAAGCTTAATTTCGCCACCACTGCACCTTCGGTGTATTGCTTTGGCTTCTTTTCAGCACTATTTTCTCCCACTAAAATGTTTGATAACTAGGAGGTATTATGCTGTCAGCGTCAATCAATCCACAAACTTTAACTTGTAGCCTATTAAAATTAACAAGACGCTTAAAAATATTGGACGAATTTCTGCAGATTCACTCGAAGATTTTCGCCATATTTTATGTGACGTTCCACTTGAAAAAAAATTAGAAAGGCGACATGAAATTGTCAGAAATGTGTAAGGCAACAACCCCATGAATCTCCCCCACGCGCTAGAATGGCACGTTTTCGGGCTGCTGTTGAAGCTTCCATTAGCGCCAATGCAGCCGAGAGCAAAAATAACGTGAAGCATACGGCCGTTAATGACGGCTGTAACATTACAAAACACACCGTTTCAGAGGGACATTTCATCACCGGTGGTCCTTCTTACCCGGTGTGAGTCATTCCGTCAACAGGCAGCGGTCGTATTGATAAGCTGTTGAATCCTGAGTCCGTCACGCGCTCGAACCTGAATCTATCAATATGGGGTTTAAAGCCCAGCTTACCTGTAATGTAGCAGCTCCTCACACCATCTCTGAACGGAGGCACCGGCTGCTAAATCCAAAAGCACGTCCGTTTCTGAAAGCGAGGCGATCACAACGGAGAGTCACTGGTGGAATGTGTGTGTGTGTGTGTGTGTGTGTGTGTGTGTGTGTGTGTGCGCGCGCGCGCGCGAGCGTGTGTGCATGAGCGTGAGTGTGAATGTGGGGGCATCAAGTGGCGCAAGCCTGTGGTCCGTTAACTGCAGCAAGTTACCCACAGTATGCCAGGGTGCCACCGGAAAACAGCAGGATTGCTGTAGAAAATAAAAGCAAACGTTTCATGTGGGTCATGAAAGCAAAAATAAGGTACGACACTCAGGGTTCCCACGGCCGTGGATAACCTGGAAAAGTCATGGATCCTCAATCACATTTTCCAATCCTGGAGAGTCATGCAATTAGTAAAAATCATGGAAAATTTTGGAAAAATCATAGAATTTTGTTGAGTGGAATGAAATTATTAAAGTAATCTTTTGGCAGATGACCTTCCACGTTATGTAATATAATAGCAAATTAATTTTCTGTAGCTACTGAGATAATGTAGCTCTGATATACGTCAATGTGTGACATTTTATTTACCATTATGTCCTTTTCCTAATTATTTTCACGTGTTCTCAAATTATATTTGAATAGAGTTTGAATGATATGTTTAAACAACGCTAGGCAAGTTTGGCAAGATTTTTTATTTATTTATACATTTATTTGTTGCTTTTTTTTCATGGGTCCTTGAAAAGTCATGGAAAAGTCTTTTGCCTGTGAAAATGTGTGGGAACCCTGACAACTGAATGACTGACAAATCAAGCTGACCAACTCATTATTCTCTGTATGCTGAAACATAGAACCTATCAAATCAAATTTGTCATAGGTGTAAACTGAGGGAGGAGGTTACAATATGATGCTGGTCGGCCTGATGGTACCTGTTACAGCAGTATGATATGCCACAGGACGGCGTTGATTTAAAATGCTGGTGGTAACAATGTAGTATAAGGAGCTAGAAAGTCCCTAGGGCGTGCAGGAGGGGTGGTGGACAGGTTGACAGACATCTGTTATAGTTCCTGCTATAGTTCCCCTATGAATGTAGAGGCAAACCTTGATGTTTTTTCTAAACCTTACCACATGCTTTTGTTGCCATCCTGGCATTGGTTGCAGTGTCCCGGGACATCAACAGCAGACACAGGAGGATACCTAATGGATAATATGTAGACGTGAGAGTCCACTGACAAAGCAGCGGTATGTGACAACTTGGAATGAGAACATGTTGGGGAACCCTCAACCCCCCTTTTCATGTGCTTCCCCTCCCATGTTAAAATGAAATCTACACCCTTGCTTCACGTGTCCTCACATCATGTTTTGACTGAGGTGTAGTTACACAAGATCAGGCATCTAGGCAGGGGGCCGACATGGAGACTTCAGACTTCATCAGATATGTTGGATATGTTGACACCTATTTAGTTGTTCGAAGTATCCTATAAATACACCCAACATGAATTTCTCCAGACCTTCGTATAATTGAAAGAGAAGTGCAGTTACACAAGATTGTTTTTAAATGATATAAGACTAATACAATATTAGCACGCATGTGCCATGCAGGTTATTTATCATTTTTACCACAGCTTTGTTCAAACCAAACAGATTAAAGTAGGGAGGCCCCATCCCTTCTCTTCACTGAATGAACCATGTTGCCTTTTAAGAATCTGTCAGGGACAGTAGCTACACACAGCAAGCAACATATTGCAGCTTCATTGGATTTTACTCAAGCAGCAACCTATGGGGCTGAAAAATGTTGCCGGGGCAGGAGTGCCAAAGCCTGCAGTTACTTTAATGGCCAACTGAGGCTGGCTCCAAAACAGAGACAATCCCCATACATCCCCATGTTATAATGCTCAACTTTACAGGCAGTTACATATAAATTTCCAAATATAAAGAAATAAGAACTTTATTTTGAAGTAAAAGTGGAAGTAGAATTGTGTTACTGCAGTGAACTTCACTCTGGCCGATTCATCCACATGGGAGAAAGAGAGAATGATGTTTCTTCAAAGTGTGGCTTGTAAGACCAGAAATGGAATCATTTTAATTAATTTCACTTCATGTATTAGTGTGCATATGTACCACAAAAGGGGGGTAAATCCCAAATTTTGTCACAAACCTGGGAAAATAATTTAAAAAATCTGTATTTTGCATGCATTCCTGTCTATAGGCAATGGACAGCTTTTGCATCAAGGGCATTGATTGGCAAGATTTATCCTCCTAGCATAATTTAACATGGCCTAAAAGTCACTTTGATCACCTTATACATATGTTGTATTTACATATTTCATAAACTACTCAAAAAAAATTAAGGGAACACTTATTGGTCAGAGTATAGTCAGTTAAGCAGGCTACTGTGTGTTTGTTTCTGACCAATCTGTCAGAAACTGTCATGGGGGTGGCATGAGGGCTGATATCCTCTATTGAGACCTGTGCTCACAGCCCAGCACCACGCAGCTTGATTGGCATTTGCCAGGGAACATCAGAATTGGCACGTTTGCCACTGGTGCCCCATTCTCTTCACAGATGAGAGCAGGTTCACACTGAGCACATGTGACAGGTGTGAAAGAGTCTGGAGACGCCGTGGTGAACATTATACTGCTTTTTACATCATCCAGCATGAAGGCATATCTTTGGAGGGTCACACAGACCTCTATGTCATAGCCAACAGTATCCTGACTGCTGTCAGGAACCAGGATGGAATCCTCAGAGGGATTATTCAAGCTTCCTTTCCTTGCCTGTATCCCAGTGAGGTAGGAGAGGTTGGAGAGAATCTGTGTCTGAGCCATATGGCATCACTACTGGGCTGAGGTCCCTCAGGGTTCTGTCTTGGATCCCCTCCTCTTTTCTCTTTACACCAAGTTATGACTTTTCCTACCAAAGCTATGCAAAAGCATTTTAGAACGTTGCATTGAAAAGTTGCAGCAGTTTGAACTGCCTGGTCTGAGCTCGATGGTGTCACCTTCAAGTCAGCTGGTCAAATCATCTGCAGCTGGTTTTAGAATGTAAAGCACATCATCTGTCTCAACAGCCAGTCGGCTTGTAGTGAAGTCCGCTGGTCAAGTCAAAATAACAGCAGAGGGCGGGTTCGCTTGCAGCAGCAGGTGTTTTGTACCCACCGAGTCTTCCTATGTCCTCACAGTGTGCCAGTGTTGCTGCTGCTCTCTTTATGTGCTTATGCTTGTATGGTAGCCACGGCCACCAGTGTAATGAATATGTATAAAAATGAGTGAATGTGGCATGCAGTGTTAAAGCGCTATGAGTGGTCAGAAGACTAGAAAGGCGCTGTACAAATGCATGTCAACTTACCATCCATTTAGGTGGGAGGGGATGTCAGGTGACCAGCACTTGCAAGGGAGTCTGAGGGCATCTGCTGGATGGTTTGAGAATGACAGGTCTCTGGAGTTGGTAAAGTACAAAACAACCAATCAACTAGGACGTCCTCATGACACTGTTTGTCAGTTGCTTTGAATAAAAGTGTCACCTAAATGAACATAACAGGTCTTTCTGTCTTTCAGGTGTACCTGTACCAATAGACGGACATGTAGCTTCCAAACAATATAACAATCCTCCGCCACTTCATCATCATTTAGGAGAAAAATTCATACAGCACATTAAATTCATAATACATGTGAAATTTCACTTTACATTTATGGCTCATTGATTCCGAATGCAGTGACTGTTGGATCATAACAGCAGAGTTGGTAAATGAAGTGGTGTATCTAGCTCGGGGAGTGCTAATGATTAAACTGTTCACACTGCAATTAACACTTCATTACAGGATTCACCTAAAGTAAAGCCACGAATGCTCTGAAACTGCCTGATGAGAGAGAGAGAGAGGAGAGAAACCGTGAGGGGGGTGGTGTGGAGGAGATGTGCTACAATAAACTGGAAGAGGGAACAGCTACATTGGTACCATCTCAGTTCAGAAGGTGGATCCTCAAGACAGACAGATACTGAGCCTCTTCACCAAATGAGAGGATTGAGCTTCACTAACACTAAATCTATGATCAATTTCCAAGTCAACAATTTCCATGTTTCCTCATGACTGGTGGGTGGAAAGATCATCCTGTCTTATGTTATCAACTTCCTCAGCACTCATCATCTTTTTAGACAACAAAAGGCTGCTGTTCCAAAGATGTGCTCACATGTGTGTGTATTTCAGAGGATTTTAAAGGGATAGTGCACCCAAAAATGAAAATTTAGCCATTATCTACTCACCCATATGCCGATTGGAGGCTCATTCCTCACAGCACTTGCGGAGATCCAAGGGGAGAGGGGGAAGCAACACAACTCCACTTGATGGAGGCTTACGCCGCCCCAGATTCAAACGTCCAAAAACACATAATTGAAACCACAAAATATCTCCATACTGTATTGTCCTGAAGCCCTGACATAAAAAGTTGTTTAGAAAAACGTCATTTGAACTCTGTTTTTAGCCTCATTGTAGCCTGCAGCTCTAACTGCCTCTCTGTGTGCTGTGTTCACGTGTGTGCACTTGCACAGGAGACCAACGAAAGCACGTGAACACACATGAATGCGGTGCCCATGTCTCACTGTCTCGTGCAAGCGGTGCACAGAGAGGCAGTTAGAGCTGCAGGCTACAATGAGGCTAAAAACAGAGTTCAAATGACTGTTTTTCCAAACAACTTTTATTGTCAGGGCTTCAGGACACTTGGATCATTATGGACGAGCAGTATGGAATCTGGGGCACCGTAAGCCTCCATTAGGTGGAGTTATGCTGCTACTTCCTCTCCCCTTGTATTACTGAACCAGTATCAAAACATACTGGATCAATATCAAATCAGTATCGAATGGAATTGTGACCCCAAGAAGCGAAATTAAATTTGTGAGGATCTATCTATCTATCTATCTATCTATCTATCTATCTATCTATCTATCTATCTATCCAAATACTTGATATTCATTAATACAGGTGACTAAGAATTATCACATAATAATATTCTAAACAATTACTGGTATCACATTACTCTACATATACTGTACTTGGCTGACTTTGCTAAATCACACCATGGTGTCTTTTAGCTTAAGACAGCATTGCACTATTAGTATAAGTACATCTCTCATTGTGTGTACCGTATGTGTACTCTCTTCTTGTTTTTCTTTTATGTCCTTCTTATGTATTTATTTATTCATTTTACCTTTCTCTATTTATCTGCATTTATGTCTCCCCCTTTTCCTTTTCTTTTCTTGTCTTTTCTTTTCAACACTTGTTCTCCATATTCCTCCGCCTGGAAAAGAAATGTCACATATTTCTTTCCCAACTCCTCATGAAATCAGTCCATCCATCTGTTGCTGTGCCAGAAGCCTCTTCAGTTGGCAGCATGTAATACATGCATATGGATGTTCACCTGCACAAACAACCATGTGAAGTCTCATTTGTTGGTGTGCGAAAAATTACTACGTTACATCATGTTCTGAACTCTGTTCATCTAATTAGGGATCAAATGGCTTTTATTGTGATCTTTGCAGCATTTGCTGCATAAGCCTTATACCATCTGTGTAAGACATGGATGTGGATTTTTTTTCCCTCCACTATGTGAGGAACTGAGCTGGCTGGCAAAAGGAAGTTTGCACTTATCCAGAATTGAAGGACACAATTAGAGGTCGACTAAACAGAACAAAACTCTAAAATGCTATGATAAGATAAAACTGACCTAACAAACTCAATATAAAGATGAACACACTGCAGCGGCTGATCATTATTGAAACCCCTGAAAAAAGAAGTAACGCAAAGCTTAACACTAACAACTACAAATACAGCAACACAGGATAATTTGTGACAGCAGTTTAAATTTTTTAACAATAATTCAAACAAAAGGTGAGGGGCCAAATTAAAAGCCAGACCTGGGAGGGGAGCATGCTCGAAGCGAGTGTCTGGAGGCCGGCCCTGACCTGTGGCCATTCACTTTTTCTTGCCATTAGCTATCCACACCCTAGCCACCCACCCAGACAGCTCTCTCTGTGGAAAGATGACCCTGATGATGGATCTGCTCATGATGGTGCTTCACAAACAAGGCTGCAACATAATGCTGGCCAAGAATAACGAGTGGATTCATTCACCTTGACTGAAGTTTGACTCACTGCTATGATTGCCAACAATCAGAAGTCCACAAATATCTAGAGGAAGGGTCTAGATTTTTTTAGAAGGCTGCCCCAAGGAACTTCCTGCTATCTTGGCATGCACTTGGTTTCCTGGGGGTAGACCAGGGGCGATTGCTCTGAGACAACAAGGGAGGCTGAACGTCCCCTAAAATTTCATAGAAGAAATTGTCAAATATGCACTATTGAATGTACATTAAAATAAGAATTTACATTGCATTAAACGTGTGCTAGGATGTGTTTAACATCATGACTATGATGTTCAAACGTCAGCTGTTTATCAATAGTTTTCAAACGCGACCTCCCTGTCATTCTCGTGTCAGCACGGTGGATGCGGAGCCTCCAAGCATTCCTATGAGACAGCGCTGAGCGTTTTTTTTTTTTTTTTTCATGCAGCAAAGCGAGACGGTCATTGGATAAATGTGACAAAATAGTCACCTCCCCTGGGACCTAATGGAGCAGTAGAGGACGCTCGGTGTATGCATGATGATTGGAGGAATTGTCTAAAAGGCTGAACCCCTTTGTGACCGACAGCGCTTCGCATTTCGAGCTCAGTCCTATGCGGATATTGGTGGAGTCTTCTGACAGAGTGCGATCCAGAGTTCCTTATTTCCATAAGCGATATAGCTCATTTTCACCGCGTGTAAACCCATCTGAAAATCTTTGAGGTGTGTTTTGCTGTGGTTCTATGGCATAAGTGTGATTGAAAAACAGCTTCAATTAAATGTTCCTTTTATAAGTTACTGCCTCGCTACAATATGACAAATTTTATGATGTAAACTTAAAGTGAGCTTCCCTTGTTTGAAAGACCAGCAGTCGCCACTGGTGTAGACACCCCTTTGCACTGCTGAAATGACAATGTTTCTGGCTTGATGTGATTTATCAGCAGTGACCTCTGTTTTACAGTAGTGCGAGTCCTAACAAGGCTTATTCTTGCCAAACACTGCACTAAGACATAAGTGATGTGCAAGAGCCAATTAAGGGCAAGGATCAGTGATCTCCAAGGAGAGAACGTCACGAATTGTTGTGAACCAAGTTGTCTGGTACAGATTGCAGTTTTTGAGGCAGACACGTGTTTTGGGTAAGCAGGAATTGGGGACCAGTAAACCAGTTGGTGTTTATTAGGTGGTGTACAATGAAAAAATGTATCATGTATCATGTAAAATGTAATTATGTATCATGGTCTACCGGATTATGATTGGTGGACACATTGTGCTATTGGTCTTGACAGGAGAATCTCTAGATACATATTACTTGGTTGCTCATAAAAACATAACCTCATCTGGTCTCAATAGTCCCTTTTCCACCACAGGAACTTTTATCATTAATCCCAGGATTTTGAAAAACCTTGGCGCATTTCCACCAAAATTACCCGGGGAAAATCTTTGCCTCAACCCCAAAAACCCCAAACTTTCCCTGAAAAAAGTACCTAGTAGCAGGGTAGGACTTTTCAGATTCCCCAGGATTCTTGAGGGGTGGGGCTGTTTGCTGAAGAAGACTGATTGGTGGAACACACACTTGCAGCGTTCCCCACTTTCATGTCAGTGTGACTACAATCTTCATTTAATTTCTACATGCTTCACTTGTTTGTGATTTGAACAAGGCTGGGTACCGAAACCTGGTACTAAACTAGCCCTGGTGCCAAATTACCAAAGACCGTAGTATTGTTAAGCGCTAACAGTATCGGTTCTTTTGTGCCGACGCTGAACTCCTCCACATCCACACACACATCCACACACACACGCCTACATGACGTGATGTAACCGGTGAACTGCTGAGCAGGCCCGGTGTAAACGAAGTGAAGATAAAATTCAATCGAAAATTACTCGAGTTAACAGCAGCTATACTCGTTACTATAAGTGATATTAACCCTTAGTGAATAAGAAGCCAATAATTTATCAATATATGTGTTCAACAAGCATGAACATGTGAATATGTAGACAGTGTTATTCAATATGCTCCGTCCACGGTCTCTCATCCTCTGACACTAACATTAAGTCTTACACAAGGACAGTACGCTAGTGCTGCTGCAAGCGAATTGTTACTAATAAGCTCAAATGACAGCTGTCTGTTTGTAGACTAACTTAGTTTGACACTTATCTTAAAATACTTTTAAACTTAGCTACTGGCTGAGACAAGCAGCCCCTCCTCTCTCTACCAGCACTAATCAGAATCAGAATCAGAATCAGCTTTATTCGCCAAGTACATGTGTACATACAAGGAATTTGACTCCGGTAGACTTGCTCTCAGTGTACCAGAAATGACATAAGTACACAAATTTAGGCAAGAACATACAGAATATACAATATAAAAAATTGGAAAAGCACTCAGAGAGTGCAGACCTCCGCCAAGTAGGTGATATTCCCTCCCCCTCTGCATCAGATTTTGCAGCCTGCATCACAATTAGGTTATTTGCATCACTATCATTATTAGGTGATATATGCCTTCACCATGGAGACACTGTGGTGTATTTATTTCGTTTTCATTTTTGTACCAACACAGAATATAATATGTTTTTTTGTATTTTTCACTTTCTTTTTTTCCAACACAGAACATTCATTTCAACTTTAGAATTACAACAATGGGCGGCACGGTGGTGTGGTGGTTAGCACTGTCGCCTCACAGCAAGAGGGTTCCCGGTTCGATCCTGGGTGTGGGAGCCCTGCTGTGTGGAGTTTGCATGTTCTCCCGTGTCAGTGTGGGTTGTCTCCATGTACTCTGGCTTCCTCCCACAGTCCAAAGACATGCAGATTGGGGCTAGGTTAATTGATGACTCTAAATTGTGCATAGGTGTGAATGTGAGCGTGAATGGTTGTCTGTCTCTATGTGTCAGCCCTGCGATAGTCTGGTGACCTGTCCAGGGTGTACCCTGCCTCCCGCCCAATGTCAGCTGGAATAGGCTCCAGCCCCCCTGCGACCCTCAAGAGGATGAAGCGGATAGAAATGGATAGATGGAGTTACAACAATATTTAGCAAATAGAACAAGACACCACCAGATGGCACTATTTTCACTGTTTTTAGAAACTGCTGCTGAGGCTGTCAGACGATAGACTTTATTTATTATTTTATCCACTTTGCTTCAACCGATCACCACCAAAGTTTTATCATCTGTTCCTTGTCCCATTATCCACCTTTCCTGAATCCTGAATTTCATCAAAAGCTGTTCATAACTTTTTGAGTTATTTTGCAGACAAACAGACAAACAAACAGACAAAACAGATAAAACATAAGCTCCTTGGCGGAGGTAAAAATATTCAACTATAAATTAAATATGAAATATATAAAAAAAATCCCCAAATTTCTTTATTCATTTTCTGCAGACAATACAGAGTGTCTGCTTTAGAGTGAAAGAAAACCCCAAAATAAACCCCACCACCCCTCCCAGCAACCCATGTCAGCTGCGGCCACAGCAAACATAATATGAGTTAAGTAACATACAGCATAAAATATTACAATAATAAGGAAATGAAAATAAACAAACTGATAAATAAAAATAAATAAAGGGGGGGGGGGGGCTCTCTCTCTCTTTCTGTTTAGGAGTCTTCAACATCATCTGGAGTAACAGTAAGGTTATTGCTAGTATAGGCCAGCAGGGGGTCCCAGGTTTTATGAAATGTTGTCAGCGATCCCCTCCGTGAGAACCTTAACTTCTCTAACTGTAGAGATTGTAAAATTTCATGTATCCAACTGTTGTGAGTTGGAGGAGAGACATGTTTCCATTTGAGAAGGATGGTACGTCTGGCCAGCAGGGTGGTAAAGGCAATGACACGCTGTGCAGTAATGGGAAGATTTTTAGTTGGAGGGAGACCAAACAGAGCAGTTAGAGGATTCAGTACTAAATTAATGTTGAGGGCCTGTTTGAAAGTTTGGAATATGTCGAACCAAAAGTTAGTTAGCTTCGGGCACGACCAGAGCATATGTGAGTGGTCAGCTGGAGACTGTTTACAGCGGTTACAAGCATCACTGTGGTTGGGATATATCTTAGCAAGTTTAGCGTTGGTGAAATGGGCTCTATGAAGCACCTTCCACTGTAATAGGCCGTGCCTGGCACATATAGACGAAGAGTGGATCAGTTTTAAAATGTTCTCCCATTGGTCATCAGTAATGTCCACCCCCAATTCCTGTTCCCATGCGTTTTTAACTGTTACGGTGAGGACTGGACTCAGAAGTGCAATCTTATTGTAGATAACAGATATCAGTCGCGTTTGTTGTAGATTAAGAGAGAGGAATTGGTCTATTTCAGCTTCTGGGGGGCGGTTTGGGAAATGTGGAAACTGCTTTTGAATAAAGTGTCTCATTTGAAGGTACCGGAAAACGTGGTTATTGGGAAAGCCATATTTAACTGACAGACATGCAAAGGATGAGAAAACACCTTCATCATACAGGTCTTTAAGTGCTCTGAAGCCCTTATCTGACCATTTTTTAAAAAAAAATCTATGCAATATACAAGGATGCAGTGTTGTTTGACCTGCCACTCTGTGACCTTTTAGGAGTTCATCAGAGCAACAGTCTGGGGGAAGAACTGTCTTTGTGTTGGGTGGTTTTGGTGATCAGTGCTCTGTAGCGCCTACGGGACATGTTACCATGTTACTACTAGCTAACAAGCTGGCGGAGCTAAGTATAGGGCACACGCCAAATCATCTACATTATCAGCCTGATTTGAATACATTTCTGGAACTTTGAGGTGCAGTGGAAACACAAACCACACAGATTACCAGGAATTCTTTTACCCAGGTAAATAAATTCCTGGAAATAAAAGTTCCTGGAAATGTTGGTGTAAAAGGGGCTAATGTACATAAATCCCAGGAAGGCTTTGCTGTCAGTGTAGAATGCTGTGGTGTCAAGCTAGATATCTAGCTTCTCTGGGATTAAAGCTGAAAACACATAGGCAGTGTGTTCCAGTGCCGCCCCCAGCGCACACCGGACAGGTTGCGCTGCAGGTCATCAATAGACGACCACACAAAGTACTGATACTGAAAGACCTGTATCTCTTCCCCCTCCGCATTAACTTAAAATCATGTGTGGACACCCACCAATTAAAGTTGATTTCTCACATGAAGAGCTGATCTCCAGAGCTATGACTCACCAGGAAGTATCTTTTTGGTCATTGTCTTCATAATGACGACATTGTGAGTTGTTTAGCTTGGGATATTTCTTGACCTCAACAAGTACCTCGTCATCGATCCTTCATCACACACGAGAAACATCAGCAGTAACAGAGTTCTCTTTATACATCAGCGGTGAGGAGAGGAGTCAAGCTGTCATAGGAGCAGAGAAAAAGAGCTGCTACGGGAGCTGGTATGTACAAGCAGAGAGCGTGTGGCGGGAAAATGCATTTTATTCAGGGGCAGCCAGGCTGGAAATAGGACAGAGGTGTGAAGTGCCATGTTGTAGCATGTCCAGGAGCGCTGACGTGCATCTAGCCGTCACTGGAGAGGGGTTGTACATTGAAAAAAAATAGTCACATATTTTTTGACGTGTGCCGTTCATCGCCAGTAAGTCTTGGCCTTCAGTCAGCCTGTTCAACTAGCACAGCTGCACAAAGTTCTAATCATGGTAGTCTTTGCTCAGGACGTGAAGGCAACTTTACCAAGCTGACAGTTTCCATCAGCATCCGTGACCTTCAGATATGCAACTGCAGCAATGACTTCTGTTGATGCATCAGAAAAGATATAAAATTCTCTCTGTGCAGAGAGAGAGACATGATCCTGGGGTGGAAAGGCCTTCAAGATTTCTTCTGCTGACTGCAATTTTGTGCAATCTCAAGTGTGTTTCAGCAAGGATTTCTTAAGTCTTCCTCAGGAAGGTCATAGCAAGAACATGAACCCACATATTAAGTTCACTAGTGAACAGATAGAGGATGGTGAAATGCCGTTCCCACTCACCTGTGTTGATATGAAGGCTGAGAGAAGCATACCGAATGTGTCAAAGAGTACCACACACAGACCACTGTCTTTGTACTGTGACCATCACTTACACCATCAAAATTCAGTGGTGGGGAGCCTCGTACACAGAGCACAGCATCATATCAGTTAGGACAAGAGAGAGGGAGGGGCAACAGGTCTGAGAGGCATTCAGGGCCATGAAATACAAGTAATGGATGATTAAAATCTTCCACGATTTACAGTAAAGGTATACTATGCAGGAATTGCTGGTTTGTAAACAGTATCAACAGTGAAAGCCAACCCCAGACTCACTCTCGTTTTGAAGCTTTCTTTCCACTTAAGTTATTTCTTAAAGGCGCTGTATCTAAGAATGTGGCCAGAACGGTTACTGCACTCAAATTCAAAATACTGCCGTGAGTCTTGTCCGCCCCCCCTCCCCTACAGATTCGAGGTTGCTGGACAGCGGCACACTGGAGACTGATTTGTTTGCCCACGGGTGGCTGCCGTGGCAGGGCCGCGTCACCGCGTCCTTGATCGGTTTTCCAGCGGACCGTTTGAGCAAGTCCGGCTTCTCTGCTGCTAACGCTGCTGCCAGGATACAGCTGAGGAGACTGCTAATGCTATGTACTGGGGCACTGCTAATGCTGCTTGCCGTGCTGCTGTAGCTCAGTCGTAACTGTAACTGATGCTGAGACTCTACTGACTGCGTGACTGGTAGACGGCGGTGGGTGGCGCAACAGGCCAAAACACAAATTCAAAACATAAACATGATTTGCGGACCGTAAAAAATTTTTTTAAATGCGAATATTCTGGCTGTACTGTTGTTGTCGGTGAGATCAGTATGTTATATGAACATTATTCCTTAGTCTCTGTGACATATTAGGAGGATTTTACGACTATTTGCTTTAGATTTCTTACATATAGCTCCTTTAACAGTGAGATGGACAAGTCAGAGTTTACAATGAACCTGGGTACATGAGATGTCAAGCTTTTCAAATGATGATCAGCAAGTGTGTACACGTAAATCACCCCTTAAACCTGTCAAAAACTACTGGAGAAATGACAGTTTGTAAGTGTGTAGAAATGATGTGTAGTTGTAGAAAAAAAATGTCTAAATGAATTTTTTTATCAACCCGTTACCTTGATTCAAATTTTTGATACATAAATTAGCCTTACTGGATTAGTTTAAAGATTAAAAAAAATATAGAGAACATAATGACTAAAAGTTGTCTAAAAGTTTAACGTTTTTGCTGACTAAACTGAGACTAAAACTATGAAGGATAAAAATGACCAAAATGTGACTAAAACTAATGGGCATTTTCATCTCAAGAGTGAGACTAAGACTAAAATAGCTGTCAAAATTAACACGGCAGGAGGATGCCTAGCTTGTTATATTGAGATGTGTAGGGCCACTGACAAAGCATTGGTATTTGATGAATTTGGAAGAGAATGTGTTGGGAAGAATCCTTGACAAGAGGCTGAGTGAACACCAGAAACAGACATCAACTATCTGTGAACACCAGACCACCAGACCACATCACTCCTCGGGGAGGAGATCAAAGGCCATTGAGCAAGAGTCAGTGGACATCCGGTGACAGATGAAGGAGCACATTCTCCCTGAGACCACCTTTTAATAGAGAATAGAGTTACCATCTCTCTCCATATATGACCACCTGTTATTGTATGACCCAAGTTATAGATGAGATATGGATGAAAGTGCTGCAAAAGGCTAGTAAGTGATACATAACAGATACATTGTTTCTCATCCATATGGGTTCCTATTTTAAAACACATATTTTAGATTGACGTGACATGATGTGAGAGTCAGGCCCTTCTCCAGGAGTTTGGTTCCAGAGCCAGTGCTGTGCGTGGAGGTAAGCCCAGCTATATGTAGTTGGTACCGCTCCACCTCCTGCACCAGCTCCAATTCCTTCCCCACCAGAGAGGTGACATTCCACGTCATCGATGATCGACTTGGACAGTGGAAGGAGCACTTGGAGGATCTCCTGCACCCGGCTGCCACGTCCGCCATGGAGGAGGCAGAGTCTGAAGAGCCAGGGGAACTCTTGCCCATATCCCTGGCAGAGGTTGCTGAGGTTGTCATAAAGCTCCCCAGCGGCAAGGTGCCAGGTGTAGATGAGATTCACCCTGAGATGCTGAAGGCTCTGGACACTGTTGGCCTGTCTTTACTGACACGCATTTTCAGTGTTGCGTGGAGGTCGGGTACGGTGCCTGGAAAATGGCAGACCGAGATGGTGGTTCCCATTTTCAAAAAAGGGGACCGAAGGGTGTGCTCCAACTATTGGGGTATCACACTGCTCAGCCTCTCAGGTAAAGTGTACTCCAGGGTGCTAGAAAAGAGGCTCCAACCAATTGTTGAACGTCTGATTCAGAAGGAGCAATGCGGATTCGGTCGTGGCTGTGGAACGGTGGACCAGCTCTTTACCCTTGCAAGGCTGCTGGAGGGGTTGTGGGAGTTTGCCCATCCAGTCTACATGTGCATTGTGGACTTGGAGAAGGCTTACGATTGCATCCTTCAGGGGGTCTTGTGGGGAGTACTGTAGGAGTACAGGGTACTGGGCTTGCTGCTACGAGCCATTCGGTCCCTGTATGACCAAAGTGAGAGCTGTGTCTGCATACTCGGCATAAAGTCAAACACGTTTTTTGTGGTTGCCTCCACCAGGGTTGTCCCTTCTCACCGATCCTATTTGTGATTTTCATGGACAGGATCTCGAGGTGCAGCCAGGGGGAGGAAGGGGCCTGGTTTGGGGACTTTAGAATTGCATCTCTGCTTTTCGCAGATGATGTGGTTCTGTTGGCTTCATCACACCATGACCTCCAGCATGCACTGGGGCGGTTTGCAGCCAAGTGTGAAGCAGTTGGGATGAGAGTCAGCATCTCCAAATCTGAGGCCATGGTTCTCTGCTGGAAAACGGTGGATTGCTCTATCCAGGTTGGGGGAGAGCTACTGCCTCAAACAGGGGAGTTCAAGAATCTTGGGGTCTTGTTCACAAGTGAGGGTAGAATGGAGCGTGAGATGGATCAGCTGTTTGATGAGGATTCTGCAGTGATGCAGGCGCCTAGCCGGTCCGTCGTAGTGAAGACGGACCTATCTATCATCTATCTATCTATCTATCTATCTATCTCTTCAATAAGTGGTTCTGTGAACATTTGTACTTGTTGGGTTGACTGGTGAGTATCTGACGTCGCTTAAGACTGATGCTGTGGAACCAAAGACTTCTGTTTTGGCAGCTTCGGCCCCTTCATCCTTACATCTCTTCCTCATCTCCTCTGCTTGTATCTTCCATGGATGAGCTGAGAGGAAAGGAAGCAAGTGAAGGAAGCAAGGAGACACATTATCATGATGAAATGCACCCATGGTCAAAGGCAACCAGCCTCCAGAGCAAGATTTTTTTTTTCTGAGATTTGATTCCATAAATGTCTGTCAAGAATTTGAACTGAATTACATTTAAAAATAGTTTAATTCCTGGCCCTACTATTACTATAAAACTATGATCTGCTGTATGTTAGATTGTCAGAGATGCAATGCATTGAGTGCCTCAGCTGTCTCTTATTGAGCCACAAGATGGCAGCAAATGTATTGACTGACTGTGTAATACTTCAGAAAGTTTGTCATTAGAAAGATAAGAATGAACACCAGGTGTTCACACAGAATATTATGTCTGTGTTATCATTGTTAATATTATCATGCATACATGTACACAAATTATGTCTATAAATAACACCAGATTGGATGATAATACTTTTCAGTTTAGTTTCAGTTTTCAGTTCCCCTCCAAACCATTAATTGATGATTTCAAGTGGGTATGTTCCCTGAGGAGTAGTACATTTGAATTGTATAGCTGAAATTGCAGTTGAGTCATGCTGTGCTGCAATGATGAGCTATGTTGTGGAGCAGCTGACAAGCTACAGTGCTACCTGCTCTCCTTACAGCAAAGCAGTTGACAGTTGTTTGGAGTAAGGTGAAGGGACAGTGAGGTGGCTAGCAGCTAATTTATCGTTTGTGGTCTGATAAACAGAGAGAGAGAGAGAGAAAGCATGGCAAGGAGGGACTCGGCAAATGTGTTGCATGCAACTCTTAAATTTGTAATTTCCTCTTTTTGTTAAAATACTTTATTTAAACCCTTTGTGCTCTGATGCTGCTCAGTTTCATATCTTGGCTAGGCATGCCATATAGACCTATTGTTATTTATAGATATGTTGGGTGTAAATGGAATGAATAGTCTTAGTCTCTCTGTATGTGTGTCTGATGTGCAAACATTGACAGATAGCTAAGTGTAGCAGGCTTGACTGATGACTCAGGATAAATAGTAAAGTTGATCTCTCTTTACTTGCATGTATTGAGACGTCACATTTCTCTTAGTACAGACTATTTTTGTAATCTGAAATGACAGTAAAATATAAATATATATATATATATATATATATATATATATATATATATATAACATGATTTATACATCAGTAATGTCCCCTGGTATAAATGATAAAGTTCACTTACAAACGAGGCTTCTCCAAGGCTTTACACAAACAGGTGGAGGTTGATTCTAGAGGCCACAGAACTTTGTCAGCACGTATTAAAAAAAAATATGGCCAAAATGAACCATGACCTAGGTCACGTTTGTTTTAACTAATTACAGTAAAACAAAGAAGAGGCAGTTTCTAAAGTGCCTTTACTTGAAAGTCATACCAGAAATAGTCAGCAGGGGTGCTAAATTTAAAACCAGCGAATGGTACATGACAATTCTGGACAGTTTGTATGGAAAAAAAGAATGTTAGAACCCTTTGAACTCTGCAATAGAGGCCTTCCACCAGTTCCTACATTGGTATTTTTGCTTATTGTGATGTCAGTCCCTGGGGTATCTTCAAATGCTTCATATCCCTCAAATTTGCACTAATCTAAAAAGTTTTGTTAGTCAGTAAACTGTAATAATTGATAAATGTGTTGAAACTGTATAATTAAAAAAAATCATAAATATTTTTTCATCAGATTTTACAAAATAGAAACACAAAACATATTGATCCAAAAAAAATTCAAAAACTTAGAAACATAAACAAAATACTTCTGAGCACTTATTAGGTGATTTATACTATGTACAGCATTTAGTTGTTAAGAATTGCTCATTTGTATGTCCAGAGTGCAAAGGCAGTATGATAGATTCATCACCGATTCCTCAACACTGCGTGCTTTTATATCGCACGTAAAAAAAAGTATTATTATTTTTATTTATTTAACCCTTATTTAGCCAGGGAAACCCATTGAGACTGAGGTTATGATTTGAAGAAAAATGAAAAAACAGCAAAAAGAAGACAGTAAAACATCAGTACTTTCACATTCACATACCTCAACATCAAGCTCATGAAACAGATTTCCGAATAAGCTCAAGGAGACAAGGGCATTTAGTTTAGCAGTTTCCTGGTACTTATTCCAGGCATTAGGCACACAATAGCTAAAGGCAGTTTTTCCCAGTTCAGATTTGACTTGTGGCACCTCAAGGACTAACCAATCCTGAGATCTTGTCTGATAGAGATTAGAACGCCATGCAGTGAGCAATGTCAAGTAATTGGGCAGCTTTAAAATAATAGCTTTATACACTAACAAAGCAAATGCTTCCTTCTCCTAGCAGCCAGGGATGGCCAACCCACTGCCTGGTGAAGGTTACAATGATGTGTTCTGAAGTGATCACCAGTAATAAAATGGAGTGCTGAATGATATGCAGTATCAAGCTGTATCAAGGTGGTAGAAGCGGTGTGCATATAAATAATATCACCATAATCAAGTACAGGCAGGAAGGTAGATTGTATTAACAGCTTTGCATTTTCAGACGAAAAACACAATCTGTTTTTATAAAGGAACCCACGTATCATCCTTAAGCTTTTTGCTAGCTCATTAACATGAGGTTTAAAGGAGAGCTTTTCATCAAAAAAAACTTCAAGATAGGCTACTTATAGGAGGATACCCTTTCTATTTCAGAGCCATCCAAAGTGCTAATTTTGAAATGAACTTCCTCCATAAAGCAGGATCTAGAGAATGGAATAAATTTTGTTAAAACATAGCGCAATGACATCATAACGAGCTACAGTCTTATGACATTGAAAACAAAAGCCTTACATTTCTGCTTCAAAACAGAATGAATGCTATAGCTATCATAATTCTTTTTTCCCAATCTATCTAAACAGAATAATGCAACTTACAGCCTTTTAAACAATTTGAAATTGTATTTTGTTATAATAAATTATAAATAAGGAGAGTATTTTCAGTGCCTTAGTACTGTCAAATTACTGACAAAAAAAATGAAAATATATGCTAGTAGTTCCTGTTCTGTTACCATGGACAGTCACCATAGTAACGGACACAACAGGTAAGTTTTCATTTTTTTGTTATAAAGATCACCTTTTATATATGTCGATGTATTTATGTAGCTACATTTATCCACAACAGACATTGGAGGAACATTATTGGTAAGAGTATGTCAATCTGAATCACCGGTAACCTACTTGTATAAACTGTGTCAGTTTAAAACTGGACAGAAGGGGTACCATTGTTTACACTTCATTATTAATTAGGCAGGGCTGTGTGTGTGTGTGTGTGTGTGTGTGTTCGTGCTTGTCACACATTATTTACAGAGCAAACATGAATAATAATCAGTAAAACAGTTAGGGCTGAGAGTGTGCGGTGGGGGTGGCCTGGAGGGTGCTGCTTGGGGCTTCCAAAAAGGCTCTGTCCGGCCCTGCAGAGAACCACAGGCATGCACATCGAATGCTGCATGTAGCCTTATAAAGCATAACAACAGGGGCCGGATAACCGAGATAAAAGAAGGCTGGCGAGAGGTCAAAGGAAAATGTCGACTTCAGGATATTGCGATAAAATCCGCAGGAGCGTACAATCCTCACAGCGCTGCTCCGAACACTGAACCTGCACTGATCCTGTAACAGCTGGGGGCAGCGCGGGATGTTAGGATGGGTATGATGAACGTGTGTGGATGATGTGCACGCATCAAGGATTAATCCATCTCTGCTAGGAGCGGAGAGACTTCGGGATAAAAATCACCATAACACCTCTTCAACGATCTGTTCTGAATATTCCGGAAAAAGAAGCGGACGGGAGGGAGGCAGAGGAGAGAAGAGGAGAGGAGAGGAGAGGAGGAGGTGGGGAGCTCCAGGAGTGAAGGACGCCACCATCGTATCTCTGCATGGCTGCACTACTCTCCTGATTGACCGGCCCGCTGAAGGACCGACAAGCCAAACCCACCGGTGTGAGGACTGACAGTGCCTATATAAAGCCCTGCAGCAGCAGCCTTACAGCGGGTGTCTGTCATCAGATCATCATCATCCTCCTCATCTTCCTCCTTCTCCTCTTTACGACCTGCAGACTGACTTGGATTAATCATTCTTTTGTATTATCAGGATAGCATACAGCAGGAGCAGCCATGTCTCACGGATGGGGATACGGATCAACTAACGGTGAGGATCGGACAGCATGTAGCCTGCAGGATGTTCAGGTTAACAGGTTGAAAACATGCTGCCCCACTCTCAACTCACAGACAATGGCATTACTTCAGTAACTACTTCACCTCGGTAGTCTGCTTTGTTAAAACTTCAGGATAGGCTTGGTACTGACCTATTTAATACCAAACTTAATGCACTGTTTAAACAATGAAACACTGTTATTTTAAATTCATACATTTACAGAATCTGTTGGTCAGTCAGTAGGCCTAGCTATGGTGCAAGTTCTGAAAATCATATGACCAATTTTGAAAAGTGAGCTATTATTAGAGTTAAACTACCCCACCTGCACCTGAACTGGCCACAACATTCACGTTAATACATAAGTAATTTTGATCATTGATCATTTTAATGCTAAAAAAATTATTACTGAATTATGGATCATAATTATTATATTGAGGTATCTAAAAAGGATCTGAAAATATCTTCCAATAAAGCATCAGAACTGATATACTGTACTTTGTCAGGTACTTTCATTTTACTTTCCATTTTTAATGCTGCTTTAACAGTAATGCAGTAGTAATAATATAACAGTGTTATCATGCTGAAATAGGCAATTCTGCATATTCAGTACTTTTGCTTTTGATATTTTGAGTACATTTTTCTGATAATACTTTTCTACTTTATATTACTTTTTGTGAGTGTTTTGCACTATTGTATTGTTACTTTAAGTAAATGATGAGAATGTGACAAAGCTGCAGAGTAAACCTGAGTGGATTTTTAAATGTGGAACTCCTTATTACTCCTTATTTTTGTTGTCATAAATCTGGAATTAGATTGAGAGGTTGGTGTTAAAGTGCTCCCGTCACAAAACAAATTAGAACAGGAAAAACCACAGTGTGATAAACTTGTTTAACATTTATATTTCGCATTTATTTAATAAATGTATCTGTAGGACCTGACACGTGGGGAGTAGAATATCCTGTAGCTAATGGGCCCAGACAGTCTCCCATCAACATTGTCCCTAAGGAGGCCAAGTATGACCCCACTCTGAAGGCTCTGAAACTCAAGTATGATCCCTCCAACGCCAGTGGAATTCTCAACAACGGACACTCCTTCCAAGTGGACTTTGTGGACGACACAGACAGTTCCAGTAAGTGTGTGTGTGTGTGTGTGTGTGTGTGTGTGTGTGTACAGTATATATTTACCATTTAAAAGTTTGGAAATAGTTTTTTTGCCCCAGAGTAAGAGATCTGAAATAATCCAAATTTCCATTTGGTCTATTACTCCACACTGTTGCATGACAGGGAAGAAATCATTATCCAATCAGTCTCTAAATATGGAGTTTTTCAAGTTTGTCTGTTTGTCTTTACCTATCCAGTTTCAGCAGAGCTAACCCTAGTCTAGCCTACTTTGCCACTTAGCCACTTTGAATATTGAAGAACAGCTTTGCTATAGCAACATATTACCTGTTAATTCCAGCTTGTTACAGGCATTATTATGCGCTTGACACTGGAACAGGAACCTGTTCCTTTTTTAGTCTGCACACATTTTCAGGCAAACTCCAAAACGTACCAAGCAGTAACAAAGTGCAGACTGCTGTGAGACTTCTTCTGTTCTTATTTAACTGTTGCTCAGGTATCTTTGTCTCTTTCAGTTGTCAGTCTGGTTTAACTATTATACAGCGTTTCTTTCTCCATGTACAAAACAAACCCTTCATTCAAAATAACATGTAATGAAGACTTTCAAAAACCTAAGAGCATCACATAACTCAAATCTGACAAGACTCAGTGAAGCTTTTGTTGCAGGAGATTCCAAACTTGTGAACAATTAGTAACAGTAGTAGTAACCAGTAAGTTTTAGTATTAGTAAACATTATCTGTCCGTCTTGTTTATGCCTCCACCCCTGCTGTACTGTGGCAGATAAGAGCGTCTGATGATACTTGTTCAGTATCTGGAGGTCAGCAGGACATCAGCACCACCTCCCCCTGCTGCACTCACACTGTTTAACATTGGCAACTTTCATCCAACAGTGCAAATCATGACAAGCATATCAGTATTAAATACATTGCATTATGACAAAATCATTATCATTTATGAAACCTGAAGAAACAATATAGTATTTCCCCTTCTTAGTTTTTATGGTCTTTTTCACATTTTGACTTTTTTTTTTACAGTTTTAGAAAAAGCAGCATATTTAATAAGCATACGTATAATAATATAACACTAGGCCAAATGTCAAAAAGAGTATATAGCTTTTTATCTTTGGATCGGTTTGCATTAGTGGAAACATAAAGAAGTATTTCACTGTGGAAAGATAGTCTTTTTTAATAAACTAGGCTGTCTATATGGTGTAAAGATGCAAATACTTTGAAAATTGGTACTATATAACCAGAGCAAATGATGGAAAAAGGGCTGTGGCATTTGCTTTTGCTCAAAAAGTAGAAAATAAACTGCAACCAGATTGCACTGTGCCACACCAGATTAATAAATGCTCCCACTGGTGAGTGACGCAATGCAAGTTCATTTTGACTGGCTTGTCCACGGCAAATGATCCTATATTAAAGTCAAGAAGTGCATTAAAATATGTTTCTGAAAACATTTTAGACGCAAAAAAGACAATGCCCAATGGCATCACGTGATGGACCTAGATGATGTAATTCCGCTTTTGGGCAGTATGTATAACAGGCTTCAGAGCCTGTCACTGTCCCAGGGGGCTTAGTGGCGACGGGCACACAAAAATAAGAAAGTACAATCTGCACTTTGAGCAGCGGCCCTAGAGCCAGTAAAAAGATGATGCCAGATGACACAAAACAAATAAGCATGTAAACTGGGCGCTAGCGAGATGGAGGGAAGTTTAGCACAGTGCACTTACATATACTACCTACATTGTTATGCAACAGAGCTGGTTGAAAATCAGCAAAGTATCCTTTTAATACAGCATTTTATTTTCTGCAAATGAGGTCCTCATTTGACAATAGATAGTGACTTAACAGACATTTATTGAAATGAAAATCTTCTTTATTACTTTAAACCTTGTTTTCCTGAGAATGTCTCTAATGATTCTGTTGTTTTGTTCTAACCAGCCCTGACAGGAGGTCCTATTTCTGGAACGTACCGTTTGAAGCAGTTTCATTTCCACTGGGGAGCCAGTGATGACAGAGGCTCCGAACACACTGTCAACGGCATCAAGTTCCCCTGTGAGGTACTGAAGCTACTGGAGCTTCTGCTTACAGCTACCACATACAATAACAGAGCCTCAGTTCATGTTATGAAATGCATAGCTAGGTTGTGTGGTGGTAATTGTGGTTCTATCCTGTCTTTGTCAAGAGGTTTAGGCAAAAATTGTGACAGGAACAGATCTGTTCATAAGGGAATTTCTGGGGTTTACATTTTACAGTAAAAAAAATACTGGTTGATTTCAGTATCTAGCCCCAATATATTCAAATGTAACTATTTAGTGCTATACCCGACTTAGAGTTATGTCAGTCCAATCAATCAGATTTGGCTGATTAATACAAATATTCAACAATTCTTTTATACATATATATATATATATATATAAATATATATAAGTTATATGTTAAAGTTAGAAAGGACTCAGAGGGACATTCAGTGTGACAGTGGCATTAATGTAACATAGTAAACAAGCTAAATGCGCTAATGACAGATCAGTAATTTTTTTGCCAATACTAGATATCAAACGAAAGCCGGAGACTGTGTCGTGTTAGACCTCGATCACACAGAAGGGATTTTAGCAGCTCGAGGTAGCTTTTGGATTGTGTTTAATGAGAAGGAAGCTTTTTGCGTGCTGTTTTTGCGTTGTTACGCACCTCCCGTTTCTGTGCTCTACGCGCCTGGCGTTTTTGCCGGACTGCTCTGAACTCCTCGAGTTGAAAAAACTTCAACTCAGAGTGGAAAAGAACCCCATGTCATCTCCACTTTTTTTCCCATCATAAGAGGCGGGCCTTCTGTGGTGGTCACAACCTCAGCTGCAACAGTAAAAAGGCGCAGCAAGCGTTCTTTTTTTTCTTTTTTCTTTTTAACTAGTGACATTCCATTTAAAAAAAAAAGCCAGCGCAGTGCACCTCATGTTTTGCAACCTGCAAAATGATTTCTGTGTGATCGGGGTCTTAAGCTACTGTGAGCTGCAAATTCACCACTTCTAAGCAGAAGAGAGAAGATAATGTTATTGCGAAGCCTTACAATGCAGAGTCTCTTCTCCTCTGTGCCGCTGCATCACGTCAGCAGCTGTCTGTGCCTAAGCTTGGCAAGTCAAGAGCGCATACTCTGCATTAATATCTGGGGACCAGAACATCCCCAGTGTGTCCACAGCACACTGAAAAAAAAATACAAATAAAAATCAGTCCACTGAAGGGTCTTTGACTGATAATTTGAATATCTGACTTTCAAGGGCAGCCCTACAATTGTTAGGGCAATAGATAGAAAAATGAATAACTGATTCAGTATTCCTCCATCAGAATTTAAGTCCTTGCAGTTCGAAGAGGCCTTTACCAGCATTAAGATCATCATGAAGGGACATAGTATTTACATATAAACACGAACTTGGACTCATGACATCAGTATGTCTAAAATTCTGACTGTGGCCCTGCCATGAGGTGAGTAAGAGCGAGTGAATCAGTCATATAAAGTCCTACATTATCAGACCTTTCATAATTGTGCTTGAAAGGCTTGAAAACACTTGCAACTGGTCTCCTCGGCCCACTGTCTCATTCTTTGTTAAATATCCACATTATCGTTTATGTTAGGTTTTGAATAAAATTACATATTGTCTGTTGCTCATGTCTTAGACTTCTAACTTTGCCTCTTTTTCTTGTTAGCTTCACCTGGTGCACTGGAACACAAAGTACCCAAGCTTTAAAGATGCAGCCGGTGAGCCTGATGGACTCGCAGTGGTTGGGGTCTTTCTCAAGGTGAGTCATCGATGAGTCATTGACAAGCCATCAGACTGTGACAGCACTACAGACTGGGGGTGGGAAGCTGCCCTGCAAGGGACTATTTAAGCTTACGAGAAGAGCAAAATAATGAACACTGTATTTGAGTATTGTAAAATTGACTGTGTATGTATCTGTTTTGTGTTCCAGATTGGTTCTGCCAATCCCAGGCTTCAGAAAGTTCTGGATGGCTTGGATGCTATCCAGACCAAGGTAAATGTAATGATTGTAGAACTCCTAAAACTGTTTGGGAAACAAATAACTCTGCAGTCATGGTTAACAATGAGTAACAATTTCTTCTCTTCTCTCCTTCCTCATTCCTTCTTTTCCATCCCTCCTTCCCTGACTCCTGCAGGGAAAGCAGACCGTCTTTGCTAACTTTGACGCAAAGACTCTTCTTCCTGGTTCTCTGGATTATTGGACCTATGATGGCTCTCTGACGACGCCTCCCCTGTTGGAGAGTGTTACCTGGATTGTCCTCAAGGAGCCAATCAGTGTCAGCCCGGCACAGGTACCTAACTCGCTTTACCTACATAAAATCAGAATGAGTACTCCACCTGTACAATGCCACATTTTGAGTATTGATATACTTGTGATTTTGCTAGACACGCGTCCTGTGTCTCTCTCTGATGTTTTAAAATCTGAAAGGACGCAGTAAACTCACTATCACCACATCTTAGGGATGCACCCTATTTTTTCCCTGATAATGCTACATTGTGAACAACAAATCTATGTTGAAATCATAGAAATAAACAATAGACCCCTCACAGTCTGTATAAAATTATCTGCAGACCTAGTTGACATTATAGAGTGATGTGTTGTTCACTGTAGCTAACATCAACCCAGTTGCTAAAAACAGCTGCACAGCTGGATGGATGTCCTGGGGGCGAACAACACTGTCGCTCTGACTTTATCTGTCCATTTACTGCCAAGTGATTTTGTTAAAAGCATGTGTAATTAGAGTTCTGCTGTCTGACACCCAGCTCTCAGCCTGCATTAACCGAACACTTACTTCAACATGTTAGTTTAGCATTAGCATGAGCCTCAGCCTCCAACTCCATGAAATTTGATCACAACTTGATGCTCCAGAGTTGTGACTATCGTGACTTACTCAGTGAGCAGAGCAAGACAGGCTGACACTTTTTTCTTCGTCTGACTGCAGGAAGGTGCGTTTGTTTCCCAGTTTGTGCGGTCCTTTTGGGCAGTCACCAAACACACCTGTAACTCAATATTATTAAAAAGTAAGAGACTCTACCTAGTGGTGGAACCGCACACTACAACAAATCAACACAACGTTTAAGTTATACACCACACGACCCTTGTCTTCCGCAGTGTCGGTTAATATATTTTTAAATGGTTAAATTAGAAACAGCAATTAACGATGATTGATTATTCATTGACATCCCGTCTTTAAAGAAATATTCTGATTTGGTGAAATGTGTGAGAGACAAGAAGCTGAAATGACTGAGTAAAGACGTATGGAAATAAACATTCAGCTTTAAACTAATTCTAGTGGTGGATGACCCAAATTTTCTCAACAGAGATTTAAATCTTTTTATAGCTATTTCTATGCCTTTCTGTATATGTATGTAATTTGTTTAATTTTCAGAGACATTCTTCATTCGTCTTACATGAATATAACAGTAATTATGACCATATCACATCAAACACGAGTTTAACATTACAATTTGCTAAAAACACAAATTTTATTGGGGACCCACTCAAATGACCACCTGTGAGTCTTGGGGACTCCCTAAATTGAAAACCCAATCAACATCATTGTACTTGCTTTTGACTAATTGTACATTTTGGCTGTCCTGTGTACCCTATGATCCTTTTGAGCATTATCAGTATATGTTCTCCAAATCAATGCTAATCATCTGCAGGATACAGCTAAGCCTAGAGGTGTTACAGTTTAGAAAATTCACGGTTAGGTACGTTTATGGTACAGCAAAAAAGCAAAAATACCAGAGAATTTTCCTTCATTTTTAAAATTTGAATGTATGAAAAATAACATAATTTGGGCTTTTGTTTTTTGTACAAAGAGGAATTACAGTCTGGCTGAAATGGGCCTGTTAAAGTCTGGGTAAAGCAAAAAAAAAGTAATTTGTCTCAGAACACCATCCATCCATCTTCTAACCGCTGACACATAGAGACAGACAACCATTCACACTCACATTCACACCTACGGACAATTTAGAGTTATCAATTAACCTAATCCCCAATCTGCATGTCTTTGGACTGTGGGAGGAAGCCGGAGTGCCCAGAGAGAACCCACGCTGACACGGGGAGAACATGCAAACTCCGCACAAAAGGGCTCCCGCACCCGGGATCGAACCGGGAACCCTCTTGCTGTGAGGCGACAGTGCTAACCACCACACAACCATGCTACCCCTCTCAGAACACATTATACATTGTGGAGTTAACTGTGGAGTTAAAACATTCAATTGTTTGCCAACATTTCTTTATCCAAACTCAAATTTTCCACACTTCACCTCTAACATAACCCCTTGCCTTCTTTATAAAACTATTTTACTATTGACATCAGAGTCCACAGTATCAGTGTTGTTTCTTTCACCTACTGTGTCAGCAGCGAGTTTGCTCTCTGAGTCTAATAAATGAATAAACACCTCTGTTAAATGTCAGTCATATTCACACAAGCTAAATAGCCATCACTAACGCACCTTTCAGTCTTTCAGCCCGAATCACCTACCCGGCCACCAGCAGTTACTGCTCACTGCTGTGGGTGTATGCTTAGCTAACAGTAGTAACATAACATTAGCTACTGAACGAGAGACTAGCCCCGCAGCAGCTCTCATTCCCTTGTTCGGGGGTGCTAACCATGTGTGTTCTACTGGGATAGCTGCAAGGAGAATCTGTAGCTGTGTGTTGGCTCGTTCTTTGGCTTGCTGTGTTTTTATCCACTGCTCTCTCTCACCATCGCCCTCATAATTTACAGCAAAACCAAAGTGGCCCCAAACACCAGAGCTGCAGGTTATCGGAAGATCTTCTATTTCTGATCTCATAATGGCATTACTGACCCTCTTGCAACGAGCTACCTCAGCGTAGCTGCCTCCAAATGTGTCTCAGTGAAGAAGAATGTTCTGGTTTGGGGGTGGGCAATGATCTTTGCTCTGATCTGCCAACTAGTGGATATATTCTTTAATCCTCATGAATATCACAAACTGTGAAAACAATGTTAATATAACATCGGGATATAAACATCTTTAAAGGTGTTGGAAAAAAAACTGTGTACTTAAAGTTGCATAGTTGCAAATCTGTTGCTGAGCAATTTCTGTTCTTGACTTGCAGATGAATTATAGCTTGTTGTTATAGTTTTGTTGTTAATTAACTTTCATATGAAACATGACAACCTCTTGTATAAGCTAATAAGTCAAAGGCTACAACAGTATATTTTAAACATGGTCAAAGAAAGACGCCCTTGGACTAGTTGGGGTCACAGTGTCATTTGTTTGAGCTGTTTTTGAGATTGGATGTTTGTTCTGCACTGTATAACTGTATAAAGTAACAAATACATGCAGGATTGAACTTAAAACAACTAAACTGAAGCCACAGCTGGATTATACACTAGATATAATGTAAATATAGCATGGAAGGTCATGTGGTTTTGAGTGTTACAGTGCAAGTACATGTGTCTATGTGTGTGAATGTGCACTCAGTAGCCGGTGTGTATTTGTAGCAGTCCTAAATACAGACATATTTCTTGGCAGCCCACCTGCTGGTATGTGGGCTGGACATGCCGCTTCAGCACAGCGTTTCAATCATGTAGTCTGGAGAGACTGCTGCTGAATTCTCCAATGAAAGCTGAGTGTTCAACTTAATTTCGAGAAAATAAGAGGCGTGAAGTGCTCAGCCTTAGGCAGTCTAAGGAATCAAAAGAAGCAGCCAGTCAGTTACTGCAGAGTTAAGATAACTGCTTATTTCCTCATGTCTCCTTTTTAAGTCTTTTCAAAAAGCCTAATACACATTTTATACTTTGATTTGGTAATCACCTCATCGAGTGTGTGTGCATGGTTTAAGGAGCTAGAGAGTTGGTCAGAACATTGTCAAGGTCAAGAGCATCAGAAGCCTTATCATTCTGTGGAGCAGGGTGGGTCTGTGCCTTGAGTGCCTCGTGTTTCACTTAGATTACACTAACTGCCTGTATCTCCATTGGACAGTTTGCACTCTATCTCTTTACATAATTAACACCGCCGCCCTGTACCATCACGTGACACAAACCCACATTCCTGTTAAAGGTTTAATGCTCAGTATTACCTCTCTCTAAATAAACAATAGATGTATAACTAGCAGCTGTGCTAGTACAGAGAATTATATTCTTTCTGCAATGTAGAAATGAATACACATACTATAATAGCAGTTCAACACACACTGTGTTGTGACAAAGAAGTGCAGGCATTGCTGAGTGAGCCTGCTGAGGCAAATTAAATCCAATCTCACCTGGTAGCTAAAGGCTAAATGGCTCCCAGAGGAGCTGCTGTTTATGCCACACGGCTGCCTTTGTCATTTCATACAAACAGGCACACGAACACACAGCCAGGTCTTTTACACTCACTCTCCCTCCTAACGTGCTCACTTGGTTCTAGTAGTTCAGTGTTCAGAGATTGTGCTTGTATTGTAGGGACATAAAGGCTGTTTCAATTGTCGGACAATTTCCTGATACATCTTAATGCTAGTATGTGCAGTATGGGACTAGTGTCAGTGTCTGCATGGCTGTGTTTTGCACTGCCATGTGCAAATGGGAGATAACCACCACAGCAGGAGGGTGTGAGGTGGCTGCCCTGGTACACACTGGGTTGGAGACATACTGGAAGAAGTGAGGCAGCTGCAATAAATTCTACATTTCCTTGATTTACCATGATCCAGGTGATGCTTCCTTCGGTCCCAGGGACTGTGCAGTAGTAGAGCTGTAGTGCTGTCCTGTTTGGTCCTGCATAAATTAAAGTGCGCTTTGATTTGGCCAACTGAAGATACAACAGCTCATGGGAATGTTTCATCATTCTGGTCTGGACCCATTTGCATTTGAGAAATGACTGTATTGCCACAGACAATATTTGCTCCTAATTAGATGACAGGTGTTGGATACCAAACAGATTGCTGGGGAGTTGCCATAGCCTATTATACATATAAAGTTATATAAAATATATAAGTATAAAAAGCAGAACACTGGCTTATGGTAGGAACAATGCTCTGTGATGCCTTTTTTCTTCAAGTGAGGAATAAAATATATGCAGTTCACATAATCCGGTCAAAATTGATATATATTTTTAAACGCTTGAAGATCCACACATTAATAAAAGTGTATGTCATCCAAGAGAGACAATAAAAACTGAATGGTCAAAGTCGTCATATTGAAATTTAAGGTGTGTTGATGGATTCACGATATCAGCTCATTAGAGGTGCAAATCTTGTGGATATATCCGTGACATCCGCGGATATATCCACAATCTGTGGGTGGGTGGGCCAATAAAAATTAACATTGTAATTAATTTTGGGTGGATTGCGGGTGGATTTGTCAGTTACCCGTATGAAAACAGGAGGGGACCGCACACTCCGTAAAAACAGGGCACAAGAGGACTTGACTTACTTCAAAGACTTATATTATTGCAACAAAGCAAACAATATTAGGCTAGAGTAATTTTTACATTAGAAATGTGACCACATTCGAAAGTAGCCTTTAATCTTTTAATTGTTTAAGTCAAGAAAATGTGCCTATATGAAAAGCGAATGAGCACGAACGGCTGGACATAATTTAAATGTAAATACAATAACTTAATATTTGGCGCGGGTTGGGTGCGGGTCTCTAAATTTTAGAAGATAATTACGTGGGGTGGGTGGCGGGTGGATGATTGATGAGTCCACGAGGATTGCATGCCTCGAGTTACATTATAAGTTAACGTTCCCCCTCCAACCCAGTGGATTAAATTAATTTTTTTTCTCAATCTACACCTGCTGCTAGAGGCAGCAAAATATTTTTCATTTCATATCTTAAACAGGCAACTGGACTTGCTTGTGTTTTTTGAAGATGTTTCACCTCTTATCCAAGAGGCTTCTTCAGTTCTGAATCATTTCCTTTCATAGTCATAGTTTACAAATATATGTAAGACTTGTCACGGTATGAACATTGGTTACATAAGCTTTAAAACCAGCCACAACTTAACCCTGAGCAAGAGTGACTGTCTGCTATTGGCCAGTCAACAGACCGCAGTGTTTCTAGCTCCACCTTTTAGTACCAGATCTGTGTTAGGTATCCCAACAGAGGGGTGACCAAAACTGGGGACAGTTGGGAATAGTTCCAATGGTACCATCCACAACTTTTCACAGTGGATATGGAAAAAATACACAACAAACTGAACTGAGCCATACTGGACTGCTTGGTGGAAACAGGGCTTATCTGTAAACAGCCTGTAAGGGCATAGCTTGAGACAAGGCATCAAAGCAGCAAGGCTGCCAGATGCAACTGATGTAGACAGATCCACTGTGCTGTCAAATAGATTGTTGCAAGAGCTGGATCTTAGTGGAATACGAATCACATTCCACTGTGGTCCCAGTGATGATGAGTTATACATGGTAGAACATGATATTTCAGTTAACACAAATGCATTACACGTCAGCTACTGTAATGTACTGCCTAATTATCTTTTTCTCTCTCTCCTTGTCTCTCCTTCCTCATTAGATGTGTAAATTCCGCAGCCTCCTCTTTACAGGAGAAGGAGAACCTCCATGCTGCATGGTCGACAACTACCGGCCTCCTCAACCTCTGAAGGGCCGTCAAGTCCGTGCTTCCTTCAGATAAACCCTGCTTTGTCTTTATTGCTCCCTTGCCCTCGTTTATCCTTCCTTCCTTACCCAAACCCTTTCACTCCTATTTTTCTCCACATGCAGTCTTTAGATTGCTTATATTAGCCCTATTAACATCAACTTGAAAAGTAGAATGCTATGATGTAGACTACCTGGATGTATCTTGAATAATAGAACTTACGTTTTGACACGCTTAAGACATAGGCTCCATTTACACTTGTCATTTTAAGGGTCTCATAATCAGACAAAATCCAGATGAAAGACACTCTCATTTACATATAGCCACATACTGTAAATGCATCTGTTATTCAAATCCCAAATCTTATTATAATCCTTCTTTGTTTTCTCGGCTACATGCAACTCAGGGTCAGCCCTCCTCCGGTCCAAAAGCAGGTGGTGCACCTGAAGCTGTTTGGTAACTGCCAATTACACCAGAAGAATAACTTTTAGACTTGTTTAGTGCACTGTTTAGTTCATGGATGTTTAAAGAGAACTGGATACAGTGTTACATGCCCTGTGAATTTGTGAATCCTAGGGTAGCGAATGAACGACCTGCCTTACTCTGCCTCTGATTGGCTTACCCTGACATTTTTACACAAACCCTTACCAATCCCACTCCTCTTGCCTAAACCCAACCAATCCGCCCAACGATGGCAACGAGTACTAGCCAATCAAAGGTAGCATAGGACAGGTCATTCCTTCAAAATCCTAGGATTCACAAAATTGCACCTTGTTCATTCCTATTAATGTTGCTCAGTGGCGCATTAAGGCAAAAAAGTAAAAAATTACCCAGATCTTCCATATTGTTAGGCCCACAAAGCAGGTCCTCTGGAGACTTTTGCTAGCCAAGCAGCTAACTTCTAGCCCTCTGCTAACTTAATAGCGATGAAATTAATTTAACGTGTGACTCTTCCAGATCTTAGAAATGTAAGCAGACTGAATAGATCAAATCCCGAGTACCATCACAGGAGTAGTGACACTCAAAAAAATGTATCCTCTGATTTAGAGATGTTCCTTTCACGATGTAATTTTATGAGAAAAGGTCTTTTTGGGCCCAATGGCATCACTCATAAGTTGTAGTCACACGGTTTGCCCACAATGTCAAATTGGCTTCGAAGTCCGGTGCTGGTTCTGGGGGCTTGGTTTGGTTACAACACTTAATCTGTTTAGCTAGTGTTAGCTAATAGCTATCCATAAGCCAAACAAGAACATGAATGAATCGTATTTATGAAGAGCAAGCGAGACAGAAATTTTATAGTTATTTTTCACAGCTCTAAGTTACACTACTCCCTCACTCATACAGCTCAATGCTCTCTCATCTCCACAGGTCAATGCTCTGGCTGGAGCTATTTTTTTCCGATTGCTTTAATGAGACGAAGAACAACGGCTAATTTCAGTGTTATTTTAGTATAACTTTAGGTGCTGTTATCACAAGGACAGAGGAGACAGAACATGGATGTAATAAGAAAATCAAACAGTGTGTGGCTATTTCAACAGACTGCTTACTGCTTATCTAGCTAGAATGCATCTCAAACTTCCTCTGGAGAGGGTGGACGCATGAAATGATTGAATGTAAATGTGGTCATAGATTGTGCATGCATGTGCTCAAAGAATATTACATAGCCTCCACATTTTTCACTTGGTTAGAGACTGCGCTATTACTGACAAAGGTAGCTTAAGAATTTTAGTCTATTAGCGTACACATGCCAGGGGACTAGTGATCTACTTACAGTGTCACATATACTAACAATGGGACAAGAATTCTAGCCCCTAATCTACTCATTTTGTTTGTGACATGTTATGCAACCCATTTTCTCTGGCAACTCTATAACTAATAATCTATATTATTGGTGTGTGCCAGTTTTTTCAATAAATATAATAATTTAAATCAACAGTAATATACTTTTTCTGAGCATTAATGCATTTAAGTAACAAATAAAGACATACTTCTTAGGCAGCTTTGTTATGTGAGCTATATCCAACAATTATGGGCAAAAGCACACCTAGCTTATTATCAGAAACAATAATCCCTCCATGATTTTTGATATGAATTTGCCTTGTTTGAAAATGAAAGCCTTTATCAACTTCTGGAAGCTTCTTTCTATGCATTTCAGTGTGTTGTGAATTGTGCTGCAGACAGCTACTCAGATTGTTAAAGCTAATGTTTTCATTGATGCCTCATCTAAGTCAGTTTGTGACAAAGTGATCACATGGAGTTTGGGACTATAATTTTGCAGCAGTGACTGTACAGTTGTGCACTGTGGCTGCCACCCATCAAGTGACACTTGTATACACGAAGGTCTTTAGATTGGTAAAACTATGGAATACTCCGGTATATTGTGAAAGACATACCAGAGTATTGGCTGATGGTACAGTCTGAGGCCATGTCCACAAAAATGCAAGTAAAAAGATATTTTTTTGTTTGTGTTGGGCTTCCATCCATTCTGGGTAAACATAGTCCTTTTTTCTTTCTTTCTTTCTTTTTTTTGTTTTTCCAACATGTGCATTACTGTGGTTATGGCTCAACGCATTCTATCAGTGGCAGTACAAGTGTAACTCCATGTTGTGTTAAAAAAAAAAGAAAAGAATACTATTACAACTTAACTACCTATCACCACAGTGCATTAAACATTGCCTTTAAGGCAATTAGACAGCTGTTAAGTTGAAAATACTTGAAAGAATCAGTTTATGACTATACGTAAATAAAAGCTACAGTATCAACAAAGGTCACAGAATCTTTCATTAAATTCTTTTAGATTGTCAGCAGTGTCTACAGTCATTACTGTTATAGTCATTTAACTAAACTGAGATAGATGGCAGATATACATAATAGACCGGAGCAATGTTACTTTTTAGTTTCAATATTAATATAATAAAACAATCAGTTTTCAGAGTGTGGCTATAGTGAAACAGTAATAACCCTTTAAAGTGTGTCACTTAAAATTGCTGTTACACATTGCAGATGAAAAAATGTTTTTGTGTGTGAATCTGCCATGTCATAATGGAACGGAATTTTATCAATAAAAATGTATAACTTGCCAGATGTCTCACATTGACCTTCTTTCTCACAACTCCTAATGACTTATTAGTATTAAGTTGGTATTCAAGTACAGGATATAATACATGATTACTCAAAAGAGCCTGGTATCCACAAATATTTTACTGTGCTATATAGAAATGTTGGCCTGTGTGTTGGTCCAACATTTTGGTCCAAACTGAAATATGTCACCAGTGAATGGATTGCTGTGGAATTTTGTACAGACATTTATGGCCTCCAGAGGAGGAATCCTAATGACTTTGGTTATCTTTTGACTTCCTCTAGCGCCACAATGAGGTTGATACTTGAGGTTTTGCATCCAGGTCTCACTCAGAACTGACGCTTGGTCAGTGACTTCCAGCATCAGACACCAGCAATAAAAGCTGTTCTTTCACAATGGCATGACTGCGCAAGGGGGAAATGCAATGGGACAACAACAAAAGTTAAGGTGGCGGTAGTCCAAGTAAGGCGGGCGGGAGGGGTGGTGGATGGTTCCATCAACCACTGACATTCACCCAGGACACTGGTGTTCACCTTCCATAAGATTGTACAGCCAAACCCTGTTCTTTTTCCTTAAATCCAACCACGTGGTTTGTTGGCTAAACCCACTTACGTGCATTTCTTGCTAAAGGAAAAAAAAAAAAGTGGCGTTGTACTGATGTTATGCCTTTATTTTTGAAAGACACTTTATGCAAACTGTACATTTCCTGTGTATTTTCTGTTTTGAAAACAGAAAATGCATGCAATAGGCTGAAGTTGACATGTTGTCCCAGAATGTCAACAAGCAAAGCTCCCAGGGTACCCCTCACATCTCGACGTGGAAAGTCTATGACTAAATGTTGATATGTGACGAGGTTGGAATGAGAATGTATTGGTGTTTTGAGTTACACGTCTCAATAACTGTTTAATGGATTGCCATGTAATTTGGTACAAGTATGGTTCCCACTGGTGATCTTCTAAATTTTCATCTCATGCCATCAGCCAAATGTTAAAACTAAGATGGCGACCATGTTAAACATTATCTGCTAAATATCAGCATGTTAAGATTGTCATTGTGAATATGTCAGCATGGGATGCTCACATTTTGCTCAGAGCATGGTGCAAAAGTAAAACTTTATGCCGATGCAGTTTCATCACTTTCTGTGAGAGAAATATTCTATTATAAATAAATTGTGCCATGGCCCTTGGAAGGGGGATGAATTGTAGGCCTATTGGCTAGTGATGGCCTTATGTAACAATGTTTGGCTGTTTGCTGGTGTCGCTTCCAACACTCCTTTGTTTGTGTCCTCATCATTACAAACCATTAGCCGGATGCTCTTTGTTGAACATTGGGCCATTTACCAGTCTCTGACAGTCTTTTTCAGTGTCTCAGCTGCGGCGATGGACGAAAGGGGAGATGATGACTGAGACTGAGAAAAGAGACAAAATCACAAACATAAAAATGTGTGATAAAAAATGACAAAATTTAGTTTTACTTATGTACAGTAATTTTGTATAATATGGCAATACATCAAAAGATGTTTTGTAACAAAGCTCAATGATTCAGAACTGTCTAAGATGGTCATAGAATGTTACATATGTAAGGCTGTATACAACAGCTCTGAAATACAAACAAATTACTTGATTATGATGAGCAACATAGAAGCTGAGAAAATAGTGGGACAAAGTGGAGATCACTGGTGCACAGTGGTTTACATGACCTTCAAAATTCGAACAATAATAGTAGGAATATTAATCAAAGCAACTCTTACCTTTCTTGCATTTCACACAGAACTTAGAAAATGATAGACGTAGGCATTGGCATGGTAACGTTAGATACACAGAAGAGGAGAGCGAGTGTAACGTTACAACCAAGACAGTCAAAAGCAACCCCGGAGTTTTAAAACTCAACCGGAGTCAGTGATGACTGATGAGTTATAAAATTAGGTTACAGTGCTAACGTTAGATAGTAGCATTAACATTACTAGTAAGTGGAAAGGCACAAGGAAGATAACGTTAATGTTTCAGAGGCTATGCTACAGTAGGCTAACGTTAGCCATTAGCAACTAGATGCTGTGTTGTCATATATAACATTATGAACTGAACTGAACTTCATTTGTCATTTTTATGCGCATGTCTCAGTGAACACAAGGACGCAGCAGTCCCTCACTCCTCGGCGAGTGGATCTCCACAGTCAGATGTAATCCATTTTTGTGTCCAGCGAGCGGATGTTCTCCAGAAGGCCGCTGGGAACAGCTGGTTTGATGGGGTTAGCTTTTAGCCAAGAGCTAACCCCTCCACGCTCCCCCTGCTCCCGTGTCCTGTCGCAGCGCTGCCCGGTGTTACTTGAAGTAGGTAGGCTACTGCAGCTGCCCTTAAAATCTATCTACTGTATGCACACAGTCTGAATATACTACTTTCTCATAACATTACGTCCTGAACTTTGACCCTCTTGGTTTAATATCCATTACCTTAGAGATAAAACAAACGTCACTCAACGAGTCCACCAGAGATGGAGATCAACGCACAATGCTCTGCTGTTGTTCCTTTGCAATATATGTTGTTTTAATCTAAAGTTGTAATTGTACAGATTGTATATGTATGTGTGTGTGTGTGTGTGTGTGTGTGTGTGTGTGTGTGTGTGTGTGTGTATGTGTGTGTAGGCCACAGGATCCTCTGAATGATGGCGTGGCTAAATGGCCGGAAGCAGAAAGTCCACAGTGGACTTTATTTTTTCAATATTTTTCCAAAACAGTGGCCCTAATACTCCACTGAGTGAAAAAAAATAACCCAAGCACTAGAAGAAAAGGTGGTGTACATTTCTGCAAACCACAGATATGTTAGTTTTGCATGTTATTGTGCAGCATTAGGGTTAGAATTGAAACTTAACATTTCAACAACACTTTGGTTAATGTGTGGTTATATTCAGGCACAAAAACCACTTGGTTATGGTTAGGAAAAGATCATGTTTTGGCTTAAAATACCCAAATGAGGAGCGCAATATGAATGAAAAGCAACAACGTCACGGTAAAAAATAACCACTTAAGCCCCAAAACAGATGTTTGGGGGTTGAAAAGCAAGTGGAAACACAATGATTTCCCAAAAAACAGCCGGTTTTGCTGTTTGTTGGTCTTGAACAGTGATCTGCAGCTTGGCATATGTCTCGCCTATGTGCCACACCATCACCTCCATCTCCTGATGTCGTAATCAGCTCACATACTATACCACTTAAAAAAGGTTGATATGATTTGTATGACACAAGCAATTGTAACATATTTGTGATTTGCAGAATACCAACATGTTCTTCTGGTGACTGAGCTGGATAAAACTGATGGGCACAGTTACAAAAATTATTAAACTGGAATTATCCTTTAACTGTTGTATTTGGTCCTGTTAATGGTTCATTGTCTCTACAGTGTCTTCTTGTCCTTGTCAGGTCCTGTCTGATAAATCTGGATAGGATATTAATGACAAGACAGATGACCCAGAATTGGCAGCAGTACCAAAAATGGCCATGTCCACTTCAAAGGCAAACTGAAGAGGTTTACTGTGTGTGTGTGACTGTGTGCATGCATGTGTGTGTAGCGTGGCTGTCAGGATATGAAAGGGGCTTTGATGAATTTGAATGGGCTCTATGCTTCAGAGACTGGTCCACTGTTTTAGAGTGAGACAATGGCAGACAGAGAGACAAGAGAGATACTAAACTGTCACTGAAGATGGTTTGGAATTTATGAATATGCGGATTGTGTTGTGATTGTAAACATGATTTTTGTTAATCCGCTGTTCCAAAGATTCTGTGCTGCTTTGACAGAGAGATGCATGACTAATCCTCTGTGTTAACTCCAAATATTATGTAATGAAAGGATTCCCTCACCAACTTCCTCTCTCTGGCACTTCATCCACCCCTCCCCCTGTCCCATAGTAACATACAATACCACTTTCTCCACGGCTGAGTGACAACAGTAACCATGGAAACTGCATGATCATATCATAAAATATAGAAAAGCAGGGGAGTGGGAACAGCTTTTCATTGCAGCAGTTTGCAGGCTGACCTGTGTGATGTGTTCATCTGTAAACAGAGCTTGTCCTCATGGGGCTGCACCTTGATCATTGTGCTGGGGTTCATGACCCTAGATGTATTTCTCTGTGTAAATTATACTATAAAATATTGGGTGTGCACAGATACACACTAAAGTTAGCTATAGTGGGAAATATGGAATGAGGATCATCCAAAGCTCGGTGGAAGATATGTACAACTCAGTTACTTGTTATATAAAAAAGCAGGCTGACAAGAAAGCTATTATTTGGGAAGAACAAATTATTGACTGTTGGTCAAAAAATGTGTTCACATTGTTCTACAATTGTGGGTTTGGTGATGTGTTTTTTAAAATGAAAAGCTCAGCATTCATCTGTTGTTTACAACTGTGTTTACTCAGAGTAAATAGCAGTGTACTGATGAGGATAAACCAAACTGTGTAGATTTAGGATGATATGAATATGGTACTGAGAACTGTGTTTTGTAAAACTGTAAGCAAAGATTGTTATGCGCCCAGCTGTGATCTGGTATTTCACGACTTACTGTTGAAACGTGTTCTTCCAGACTGACACAATGTGCAATGTGCTGTCTGAATGAGAAAATGAGTTCCATTTTGTTTTCTAATGTACTTTGTACTTTGTGTAGTAAATTTAATTGCACTCAAAACTTATGTCAGACTCAAAAGAGGGTCCATAAATATAAAAGAATATAGAACATACAAGATAGAAACCACCACAATTCATCATTGATTTAAAAAAACAAAAACAAAACAAAAAAAGTCATATGCAAGCTATCTCGCCAGCGTTTTCTGAGTCTGGATTAAGATAAGATAAGATAAGATAAGATAAGATAAGATAAGATACACTTTATTGTCCCCTAGGGGAATTTGACTGGGACTCCAGTGCTGGCACATGTAGCTGCTTATATGGCGAATAAATAATTAATAAATACAAATACAAATCTAGGCCACAGGCCACATATTGCACATGATGCATCATAGCCCTGACACATGATCTGCATGAGGTCTATATAAACATACAGTAATCTTTAAAACATATACAAACACACACTCTCACACACATCAATACAAAACCACCATGTACCTCAACATTACTGCACAACCCCTGTGGCTTTTTAAGCATTTGGAATCCTGACTGGGGTAAGCACAAATGAATTCTTAAAATGATTCAGCCTGTAGAGGGGAAGTCTGTAGCGTTTGCCAGATGGTAAAAGTTCATACTCAGAGTAAAGGACATGGGTCTCATCAGACAAGATTCTCTGGACCTGTCTGAGCACAGACTGCTCATAAATAGCCTGCAGGGGGAGCCTTTCAGACCTCCCTATCACTTTCATGGCAGTTTGTGTCAGACGAGTGATTCTTGATTTTAGATGGACAGATAGATTACCATACCATGCCGACATGCCATACCTGAGACTACTTTCAAAAACAGCCTGATAAAATAAGAACAATAACACCAAACACCCTGAGTCTGCGCAAGAAGTACAATCTTTACTGCAAACGAGAACACAGATGATCTACATGGACTTGCCAACTGACAAGGTTATCGAGGTGAACACCAAGATACCTGTAAGAGTTGACTTGGTTGATATTTTCTCCATGGATACACAGTGGTGTGTGATCCTCTTCTAGCTTTGGGTCCAACACCATTTCTTCTGTATTCTTTACATTTATAGTGAGGTGATTTTCATCACACTACTTAACAAAGGTTTCCACTTCATTAAAGTATGTTATGGGCTCTGTATGCTTGTACAGCAAGCTCAGGATTGCGGAAACTTAAAAATAAAATTATCTGTGTGGCTGCAGCAACAATCATTAGTATACAACGTGAATAGCACTGGTGAGCTTACACAGCCCTGGGGTTCTCCTGTACTAATAGATTTAGTGTCAGAAAGTGTGTTGTTAATTCTAACATTCTGGGATCTATTGGTTAAAAAGGAATAAAACAATTTTATGTTAAAGAGGCTTATGTTCATATCATTCATCTTCTTTATCAGTAGGTAAGGTTGCAGTGAGTTAAAAGCTGAAATAAAGGACGTGCATAGGCCGCAGGGGACTCTAGATGCTTAAAGGTTATGTGTAACAATTTCAGTTGTTGTTTGAGACAAACAAATTTTGCAGTCAAAAGTGTGTCCTAGCACATGTGTATTTACCTCCATCAGCATATGTAAGTATGTCCGTAAGCTCCGAAATTTTCATTGACATATACATTGCGACCGGTGTCTCATCACGTACGTACGCCATCTTGAAAATACAGGTACGTACAGGGACATACTTGAGAAATACGGAATCGCTTTTTGCATTTTCACTTATCGGTTTCCGGTTTCCGCCTGCAGGTAGAGAGTGACGAAAAGCAGCAGCAAGCAGGCTAGTCAAAAAAGGCAAAAAGGCAACGTGACCGGCCATTTCAAAAAACGAGGGTCAACATTGGGGTAGCCTTTCCCAGGGGGGAGAGAGCTGCTGAACGAGAATCGCAGCTAACAGCTGTTAGCGACCAGCGCCGCTAACAGCTCTTAGCCGCTGTTAGTGCTGTTAGTGCTGTTTGCTGCGCTGGTCGCTAACAGCTGTTACCTAGTACAAATTAAACTTAGGGGCATTACCAGTCGGCCCCCTATGCTCTACGTCATCGCGAGGGATCTCATTAGAGCTACGAGCTACGGGACCTTTCACGGTTCGGTCAGGGCTCTACCACGGGCCAAACGTAATTTGAAGTGGCTGCATCTGTATATACATACATACATAGCCTACATATGTACATACATACATACATACAGCAATACATAGATACATGCATACCCGGTCAATTGCAGAAACCACAGCTGTTTCCAATTCGGTGTGTGAAGCAACACTTCTCCTCCGAAGGTTGTGCTCCATGCAGAATCTCCTGACGTTCACTATGGAACACTGCGTGGCCCCTTCACGCTGCAAAATGTCACTGATTTCTGCATGTGTCTTGCCACTCTCAAAAAGTTCACAGATCAGGTCTGCATAAGGCTGGAGTGCAACCATTTCTAGGCTACAAGTAGTTGAGAATAGAGCGCTCCTCTGCAGAGTTCAAAAGTTCCTCCGCAGATCTCCAAGCATTCCCTGATTTTATCCAAATATCACAATAACAAAACAAAGAAATTAAAAACTTCATTTTCACATTCTTCTGTTTTGATTTTAAAACAAAAAACAACAACTACAAAACATGTGATTTCTGTTGTTCTGTTTTCCCATTTTTCAGATCTATTTTGACCTCACTCAGACAGTCACCACGGTCTTCACCTTGAATGATGCCATACTACTACCTATCCTCGAGACCTTATGTCAACAAAGTCACGTGACTGACCTTAGGAGGCTTGACTCGTAGTCTGTAAGAGTATCCGGGTGACACTGCCTCCTCCTCTTTGCCTTACTCGCTTCATCCGAGACCGTGAATATTCTTGCATTCAGGACCACACTATTCTCAATCCATCACTACGGTGCAGGTGCCTGGTGTCCCTGTGGATTGTGTGTGGGTTGGTAAGTTTAATGCATGTTCATTGTTGATTTCTGCTCATCCTCACATGTGCCTTTCCAGGTGAGGATTGCTCCTGAGTGAGCTTGGTAGCGGCTAGCAGCAGCGCTGGTAAGTGAACGGCTTGTTCTCACCATCGTTCGTTATTATCTAAAGTAAATTTAAGTTTGTTTGTGCCCTGACGACTCGCTGTTTGCAGGGGGAGGGGCATTTGTTTGGCCTACCCTCGTGCGTTCGCACACAGTGAGTGGAAGCCATATAGCCTCATTTTCTTCAACTGAGGTCTCTTTTTGTTGATATTTTGTTATTGGAGTGAACACTATTGTTCAGATTATTACAAGTAAGTGAATAAGTGAACTAATTTGAGTTATATTATTCTCATACACCGGTCGGTGTTATTTTGCTTTGTTTGTTCACAAAACTAGTAAGTGCATTGATGAACTGATTTGAGTTGTATTATTCTCATACACCCGACGGTGGTATTTTGATTTGGTTGTTTGTTTTGTTTAATTGGTCCCCTGCTCGCAAGTGTGACACAAGCCTCCGCTGTTTGCAGCAGCTGTGTTTGGGAATGGCCTCCCAGTGGTGTAGATATTGCCGGGTGGCCATGGATCCCCGTGATGGCCATAGGGCGTGCCCCCACTGTTTGGGAGTGGCACATCTGATGGAGGACAGTGAGATTCCATGCCCTGCAGCTGCAGAGCTCTCTCTGGAGGAGCGTAGGTGCAGGGCAACGCTGGTGGAGGAGACAACGCAAAATAAGATGATGGCTCACCCTCCTCCAAGTAAACCAAAAGAAGGCAGACATGCTTCTAAGTGGAGCAAGAGTCTCAATTGGGACCGCAGTTCCGATCACTATCACTTGGGGAAGTCTGCACATAAGAGGCACCTTAGCCCTGAAAAGCGAGGACAGCAGGAGGACACACAAATTCAAATCCTGGCTGCAATTCAGAGCCTATCGGATCAGCTGACTAGGATCGCAGCTCAATGTCCAGTCGCTGGCTCATCCTCAGGGGTTCAGGAGCCTAGCATGGCCTCTCAGCATGACCTGCCACCACATCAGTCAGAGAGGCAAGGTTCACCTGATGTCCTCTCACTGAGAAGCTCAGCTCCTCTCTGGGTGGATTGGAGTCAGATCTGGGAAGTATGCCAGACAATGAGACCCCAGCTCAGGATGAGCAGAGGCTCCGAGTTCAGTAGAGGGAGTGTGGGCAGGTATTTCTCAGCCCCAGCCCTCAGTGACTGTTCCAGCGGCGGCAGACTATCTGCAGATTCTTAGAAAAGCATGGAACAACCCGGCAGCTGCGCCACAATTTAACGCAGGGTGTTGCAGGCTGACAAGACCCCAATACGCCTCTGAGACCGGCCTGGCGGACATGCCGCCTGTGGAAAGGGAGATGGTGGCCCTGACGTCGCTCGGCCAAGAGCGAGTAACTGCCAACCACAAGTGCAGCACGCTCAGGTAATGCATTGGCTATTCTGCTGTCTGTCAGCCAAGTGGATCAGGACACTATGAGCCTGATTGAGGGGGCTCTGGTTACTCATGCCCAACTCACAAGAGATATGGAGGTAGCCATGTCATCTGTTCAAGGTCCTCCCCTTCGGCCTGTCACTTTCCCCCATAGTGTTTACCAGGGTGGTGGCAGCCGCGTTGTCTCCGTTGCAGATAGCTGGTCTGAAAATCTCTCTCCTATCTGGACGACTGGCTGGTCTGTGCTCCAAGTCGCAGTCAGGTGCTCCAGGACACAAGGAGGGTCATGGACCATGTGCAAGACTTGGGCCTCAAGGTAAATTTGGGGAAAAGTAATCTCGAACCAACACAGCATGCGGTGTTTGTGGGGTTATGTCTCAACTCTCTCACTATGTCGGCCTCCCTCACTCCTCTGAGGGTTGCAAAGCTGGTAACCCTGGCAGAGCAGTTTCAGCTTGGCAGGCGGATGGAGGTAGCTCAGATTCAGAGACTGCTAGGGATGATCTCAGCAGCAGTGTCAGTGGTTCCCTTGGGCCTGCTCAGAGCTCGGCCTTTGCAGAGGTGGCTAAATGCTTTCCATCTTCATCCAAAATGGGACAGACGGGTAAAGCTCAGGATAACATGGCAGTTTGTACAAGCCCTCTGCCCTTGGAGGGACAAAACCCTCTTGACTGGTGGGGGTTCCAATGGGGGATGTTCCATCGCGGCGAGCAGTGGTGTCCACAGATGATCTCCCTGACAGGCTGGGGTGCAGTCTGGGAAGGCAGGACAGTGAGGGGTGTGTGGAGTCCCCAACGGAGGGGCCAATACATCAACCTGTTGGAATTGAGGGCAGTCCACCTGGCGTTGATGGGACTTCTCCCCTTTATCAGGGGCAAGCATGTCTTGGTGAAGTCAAACAACTCTTCCACTGTCTACCACATCAATCATCAAGGGGGCACCAGATCTCTCTGTCTACAGGCAACCAGGGAACTTTTGCTGTGAGCATTTCCCCGTCTAGAATCCTTCAGGGCCATTTTCATCCCGGGGGTTCACAATCAGGCAGCCGATCTCGGGACCCCTTCCGGGCGACTGGAGGTTGCACCCAGAGGTAGTGGCATGGCTCTGGTCCCGATTCAGCAGGGCGCAGATCGATCAGTCTCAGTGGGGAGACACCCCTTGGTCTCTGAGTTTGTTAAGGGCACGTATCGGTTGTGTCCGGCCAGGTTGCTTAGGGCTCCATCATGGGATCTCCCTTTGGTCTTGAGGTCACTGACTCAAGCACCTTATGAGCCCAATGAGCAGGCCGATTTGACGACCTGTCTCGTAAGACTTTGTTCCTGCTGGCAATTTGTTCAGCCAAAAGAGTCAGTGAACTACATGCTTTATCTGTCAGTGAGCAGTGTTTGCGATGGAAGGCTGATGGCACAGAGGTGTCTTTGTGGCCTAATCCGGCATTCCTTCCTAAGGTGGTGAACTCTAGGACGGTGAATCAGGTCATTGAGATCAGCTCATTTCAGCCAGGGCCGAATTCTGAAGAGAGGGACATGCACACATTGTGTCCGGTGAGGAGCTTGAGGGCACGCACCCAATCTCTGAGAACCTCACACTCACAACTATTTGTATGTTATGGTGGTAACAAACTGGGTTCTGCTGTGTCCAGACAACGCTTGTCACACTGGGTGGTGGACACCATCTCACAGGCTTATGATGGGCAGAGTCTTCCTGTCCCTGGTAATCTGGTGGCACACTCTACTAGGAGTATGGCAACCTCCTGGGCTGCTTTAAGGAGTTTGTCTATGGTTGAGATTTGTGCTGCTGCATCTTGGAACACTCCATGTACCTTCTCACGGTTTTACAGGGTCAACATGGCGGCACCAGTACCTCTGGGTGTGGCTGTGTTTTCAGCTGCTGCTGGACGGAGTTGTGACGGTGTGGGGTCCTCCGTTCTTCAAGACCCTGATGGTATGAGTCATCCAAGGTGAAGACCATGGTGACGGTCTGAGTGAGGTCGAAATAGATCGTAAGTTATACCTATAACTATGGATCTATGAGACCGGACGATGATCGTCACCATTCTCTTGTCGTGCAGAACAGGCTGAGGCTTTCCAGGCAAGAGGAGGAGGCAGTGTCACCCGGATACTCTTATAGACTACGAGTCAAGCCTCCTAAGGTCAGTCACGTGACTTTGTTGACATAAGGTCTCGAGGATAAGTCAAGACCATTCAAGGTTAAGACCATGGTGATTTTCATCGTTCGGTCTCATAGATCCATAGTTATAGGTATAACTTACGTTCTGGTTTTAAAACAGAACAACAGAAAAACAAGATTGCTTTTCCATTTTTCTTATTTGGTTTTGAAACGGAAAAACGAAAAAACAAAGGGAACACGGATTCTCCTCAGCCCCAATAAAACTGGCTGCTAATGCTTCTAAGGGAGCACCCTAAACCTTATCTTTTGCACTACTCTGATCTACTGGAGTCTTATCAATAACATCAACCAGCTGGGCAGCAGACTCTTGTCTCTCTACTGTAACCTCTGGTTCCTACAACATGGCAAAGACAGTGTCTATTAAATTAATCAATGGGAGCAACATTCTCTTAAATTTCTCATATATTTTCTTTTAATTTTTTTGTCAAGAGATAAAGTAAGAGAAGTCACTTCTAGATGCACCAAACGTTCTTACCTTTCCAAATCTGATCTTTCCCAGGTATGCTGAATGATAAATCCCACTTGATCAGAAGTCACATATTAGCATAGATAACGCCCCCTAAACACTATATAAACGCGGGTGTGGTGCTGTGTGCAAAGACTTGGACTCATCAAAAAATTGGCCACCAAAACAAAGGCTGGAAGAAGAAGAACTTCAGTACTAGTGAAATCAATGCACTGTTAAATAAACTTCAAGTAAATGTGATTTTTCCAGACTGTCAGTATCGAAATCGAAAACCCAGCAATGATTTGCCTTGTCAGCGGCAGTGATGGAGGAAGTATTCAGATTCTTTACTCAAGTAAAAGTCCTAATGCCACACTGTAAAAATACTTTATTTGTAAAAGTTCTGTATTGACAATGTTACTGAAGTAAAAGTATGTAAGTATAATCCGGGAAATGTATTGAAGTATTAAAAGTAAAAGTACTCAATGCAGAAAAGTTTAAATAGATTAAATAAATAAAAATAAATAAACTAATTAAAATGAAAAGCAGCAAGCCCTCATATATGAGAAGTTTGAATGAAGTTTGATGAAAATTTTCTTTGCATGAAAAATGACTTCAACAATTAGAAAAATACAGTAGTTGCCAATCAATTTTCTAATTAAGCGACTAATAATTTCACCTGCACTTGGATTTAGCACCAGTGCGTCAAATATGCACTTGCATATTTTCAAATAGTTTATGTGCAAAAATGGTAAATTGTAAAGTAAACTTAAGTAATCAAATTGGAGTAAAAATTACAATATTTCCACCTGCAGCATGGCGCAGTAGAGGTACAAAGTGGCATGATATTTGTGCTTAAGTACAGGACTTGAGTAAATGTACTTAGTTACAATCCAGAACTGGTCAGTAGAGGGACGCACAGTAACTCAAAGTGCAGTTGCTGGGATCGATGGACCAAGTGTAGTAGTATTTCTTTGACCCTGAAATTTTTTAATAATCCATTCATTGTAATCACTTCAAAACATAATATATATTTGATTATATGATATATATGCATTTTTCTAAATGTTCCTCCAATATGACAGTTATTTTTCCTTGTGCTGAGCAACAATTTGTGGACAGTGAAAATGCAGTGTTTTTCTCTCATCTTGTTAAGAGTGCTCTTGACCACTGGTAAAACGTTCTCTTACCTAAGAGAGGAGCAAAAAGAAGACAACACTGATGAATCTCAGAAATCAGTGGACTCTAACAAAATAAGAACAAAATCTTAGATATGAACAAAAAGTAAGAGAAAATTTGTTCATGTATCGTTTCTTGCATGAGACCCAATGTTTCCTTCATTTTCAACCTTGGCTGCGTTCTGTCTTGCTTGCTACTTACTTAGTTACTGCTACACATGTTAGATCTTGGACTTCAGGCTGTCCTACTGGTCTTTTCTCTGCCTCATCTGCAACAATCCGTGTACCAGTTACATCATTTCCCATCACCAGGTTGATGGAAAGGGAGGCCCTGCACTTTAGGAATATATATGTACCCTGACCTTAGTTCAGATGTCAAATAAATCTTGTAGATTGGAGCATTTTCATATCCTACACCTGTTACTTGTAAAGTCATGTACAGTACCATCCTATAAATCTGAAATTGGGCAATTCTACCAAGGAAAGCTGCTGCAAGCTGCTATCCATCTGTTTGGATTTAGCACCAGTGCGTCATTTCATGCTGCATTTCTGTTGCGTTGGTAAGTAGATGTAGGTTGTAACAGCAGCCACACAGTGAGATGGTCATCCCAAATTTCTGACACTGTCAGAATTTTATCCCAGGCTGTCTTTGATCACAAGACTGTGACAACGGTCGTCCTTGAACCTCTCTCATTGTGCGACACAGGACCATCGTTTTAGAGCCACAACCAAAGATATCGCCACATTTCTTTCATGTTGGTCATCTTTTTTGGCTTAAAGCAGTGAAAGATGCCAGGCTCCATCATCATCATTTCCACTCCTTTCATCATTGGCCTCTGTTTTATTATTATTACACATTACACATTATAATTAATTTAGAGTGCATGCCTGCTTGTATCTAAGGCTGTCTCAGCTTGCCACCCCTTTGCTCTGAATTTGTCCATTTAAATTTGGGCCAGTTCTTTTCATGGGCCCTATCTAGTGCTTTCTCTTTTCTCTCTCTGTTCTTTACTTTTTGTTGCTCTTTGATATTTCCCTCTCTTTCTCTATCTGCTCTTTCTTTTCTTTCTCCTGCTACAACCAAATACAGTATCTCAAAAACCAAGAGCTTCCAATCGCAGTGCTATAGCAGTGTGAGACTTTTTTTTTTTTCAAACTCAGCTTCTTCATGCTTTAAAATTGGAATGAACTCCTCCTTTCATACTCATCTAAACTACGTGTGTCTCATCAAATGTAAACATGCATGGACCCTGCTCCGCCCGCAGACAGGCCTTCAAATCCTTTGTTCATCACAATGCAAGGCAGACTGTATCAGTGTTGTATCTCGAAGGCTGTCTCCTTTAACTCTGCAGCTCTCTAGCTTTTACACAATGCATTTGTTTCTCATCCGCTGCATTCATAGTATACATGTAGAAGCCATGGATGTCATTTTTTAATGCATATAATATATAAATGCACATTCATAAATGATTTTTCCAAAGGGCAGGATGGGTTGATCCATGATGCATCTGCTGGCCTTTCTGACCTGTCGTGTCCCAGGTATGGCACTGTATGTTCATCAACTTTTCATCAACACACCATGGCTGCTGACACCTGTTCTGAGACAGGATCATCAGATGAGAAGAGAAGGGCAGCACACTGTAAGAAAGTTGTATGAAATTATCTTCTGTGATGAATACTGCTTCTTTTATGCCACTCATTCCTGTAGGCTTCAGTATTTACTGACATACCTCCAGTCAACTGCTTGAAACCAGGGTACAATGGATATTTAACTACAGGTGACCTTAGCAACAATATGGCTCATACCAAAAAATTAACCCCTCCACCTCCTTATAACAAAGTCAGCTCACATAGTACGTCACTTTGAAAATGTTGACATGATATGTATGAATGCAAATGTAAAGTACCTGTGGTTTGCGGAAATGTACAATGTCAATATTTTCTTCTGGTGATTGGACTGATCAAGGATTACGCTAAGCGGAAAAAATGGATCCTTTGGGGAAGACTGATATGTTCTGCAAGCAGCAATCTGCCCTATAGGTACATTGTTCATAGACACTATAGCCCATTTCCCACTGCACAAAACATCCACTAACATCTGTTAACATCTGGCTTTTTAATGCAGTGGGAAAGATTTTAATCGGACACCTGGGTCCATTGACTCAGTAATCACGGGTATTTATCACCTCTAACTTCGATTGGCATTGATGGAAACACAACACCCAGGTGAACACGCTAATTTTAGCTCCTATGACACATCATCTCAAAACACCGTACATCTTCACCCAAGCAGCGCTCAAAAATTGATCTAAATTAGTCTGCACTGAGTTTGAAAGAGAGACTGAGTCAGTAAGAGATAAAAATAACTGACCACTGTAAATTTTCTTTCCTCCATGCTGCTGTCTTATAGTGCTTTCTACTGTTTACCTGTTCTCCAGCCTATTTGTGACATTGATGTGACACACGAATAGGAAAGGAGTTGACAGCCTATTTTTAGCGGGTTTATCTATATTTTGAAAACCAACGTACAAAAGCTAATTTTGGTGGAAGCAGAGTATATTTTTGTGTACAAAAGGAAAGGTTTCCTTTCTTTAGAGTCATTTGGATTTATCCTCAGGAGATAATAAATATTCACAACAAAGTCAATGGAAATCTTGCCATTACATTTTAATGGTAGCCTACCTTGTCATAGAGAAGTATCATGTTGCCCAAATGGAAATTTTGTCTTGATGGATACATTAAAGGAAATGGGGCTAGTAGTTATATACCTATTTTTTGATCAAAGGGTTGTGCCTGTGTCTATTGCCTGTGTGGCTACAGAAAACAGTATCTTCTAACATCAGAAAAGCAGCAGGAACATTTATATGTGAACACATATGTGAAATATACTGATATTCTGCCTGTGTTTGCTGTTTTATGGCATTTTGTATTCATATCTCATGAACACACAATCAGAAAAGCTGTCCTAAAATGAACAGGATCAGGTAGGGAGCAGTGCAATATAGTCACACTATAGTGTTAGTCCTTAAAGCGATAAATCAAAAAAAAAAAAAAAAAAAAAGAATAAAAAATAAATAAATAATCCAAATAATGACCTATTGTCTTACTCCCAGTTCCACAGAGATATAAACCTGACAGCTCAGCTGAGTTGGTAAAGGTGTCATGCTGTTTGCTGTGCTTACTGCATGTTTATCATCACAGCTTAGGTCCTGTTAACTCTCAAAGCCATACAGAATTCCTGTGGGAACCACATAAAGAGGTCTGGAACTATATTACACTTATCAATGCCTCACCAATTAAGATCAAATTCATTTTATCACCAGAGACTTTTAGAAACTATTACAAGAAAGAATACATCACTGATGTCATTACACAATTCTATTGACCAAAAAATCTAAACAGCTTTATTTCATGTACTGAAACTATTCTTTAACATAGTGGACAGCTATTTGGTTTGGTTTCTGTCTTGGCTCACACACATAACCAAAGGTCAGACTGAAGGTATAATGTTTTTCCTTCTGAATATGTTTACAGTGCCAACATTGACACTTAGATAATACAAAAAACACAAGCACAAACAGACATAACAAGACCTCTAGACTGTACTGTAAATCTTGCACATTAGATACAGAGGCCCTGAAAAGGAAGGTGGAAATATTGTAGTTTTGATTTCTATTATCTTGCCTGTACAACATTACTAATGGAAAAAAAATTCTGGGGCAAACCAAAGATTTGTATGCTATCATGTATCAGTAAACTTCACATTTTAACAATGCTGTGGTTAACGTGTGGTTAGGTTTCGGCACAAAATGTGGTTACAGTTAGGAAAAAATCATGTTTTGGCTTAAAATGACTGCTATTTGTGCCACAACCCCCCGTGTGAAAACAGTGACAGGTCAATGCACCCATATTTGTTGGCTAAAAAGCAGCAGTGATTCATTAAAACACAATTACTTTCATTATTTGTTGGCCCTCTATCCCCCAATGACAAAGTCAGCTCATCAGCTTTAGAAGAGTTGGTATGAAATGTATGAAATATGGAAATGTAAAATTTCCATGGTTTGCAGAAACCTACAATGCCTATATTTTCCTCTGGCGACGGGGCTCTCCAAAATTAAGGATGTAGAATAGGAGCCAGAGCCTTCAGCTATCAGGCTACTCTTCTGTGGGAACATATTCCTAAGAGTAGATTGTGGACTTTTCTCTTTGATAAAGCTTATAGTTAGGGCTGGCTCAGGCTTGCCTTGGATCAGCCCCGAGTTACCTAGTCTGCCGAGGGGCCTCCTATGATACACTGAGCCCTTTCTCTCCTTCTCTCTCTCTTTCTCTCTCTCCCTCTCTCCCTTGCTTTCAGATTCTGAAAAGTTGGTTCTTCATCTGCTAACATTCATGTCCTATTGCAACAGGTCACTAACTCGGCTTCTTCTCTAAAGTCTTTGTACTCCACTGTCTCACAGGTTCCCTCAAATCACAACTGCCCCTGGATTGTGTGGTTGTGCTGCTGCCGTGGTCCTGCCTGATGCCTCCTACTACTGCTGTTATTATTCATCATGCTTCTACCATTATTATACACATATGATTATTGTCACATACATATACAAACATATATTAAAATATACTCATAATATATATCAAAATATTATTATTACAGTATTATTTCTTAAATAAATGTTATTGTAGCTATTGTCAGTACTGTTTCCCATGAATCTCTGTCTCACGTCCTCTCTCTGTCTCTCCCTCTCTCAATGTATCATGTTGTCATGTGGATTATTGTTCATTTATTGTGTTGATCTGTTCTGTACATATGACATCTATTGCACGTCTGTCCGTCCTGGAAGAGGGATCCCTCCTCAGTTGCTTTTCCTGAGGTTTCTACCGTTTTTTTCCCCGTTAAAGAGTTTTTTGGGGAGTTTTTCCTTATCCACTGTGAGGGTCCAAAGGACAGAGGGATGTAAAGTCCTCTGAGGCAAATTGTGGTTCTTTTTTTTTCTTTTTTTTTAAAAGAATATGTTAACTGCATTTTTTACATAAAACACAGAACAGAACAGAACAGCTAGGGTAGTAGTTGAAAGTAAGAGAGTAAAATAAGAGCAATGAAAAAGAAACTAGTTGGAAAAAAAAATAAAATTAAATAAAAAATGCGCCCCAGCCCCCAACAGCCCAGCCTGTGTTGCGTTCAGACGTTGTCCCGTAAATAACAAATTCCAGCACTTGAATAGGCCATAGCACAACACAGCAACATGTCAAGTGGGCTGAACTCAAACCTAACCCGAGTAAAATTTTTGATTTATTATCCCAGCAAACCTCTGGCCACTGACTAGATCCCCGAGCTTAGTAAGCCCCTGTCTGTAGGGCCTACCACAATTTAAAGCCCTGGTCTTGACAGCTAGGCAGAAAATCTGGGTTATTCAGAATATGAGTAAGAAGAGATGTTAACTGAGCACAACCCTCTATTGTACAAATGGATCTCCAGGCCTTCACGGTACATAAGGTTATAGAGTTAGTAAAGAGGTCCTTGGAGTGACGGTAGCATAGTGGATAGTGCTGGCGCCCCCTATATAAAGGCGATTCTTTGATACCACAGCGGTCGCAGGTTCAACTCTGGCTTGCTACCCTTTCTGCGTGTCATCCCCCCACTCTCTCTCTCTCTCTCTCTCTCTCTCTCTCTCTCCCCATATACCCTGTCTCTGTCCATTAAAGGCAAAAAGCCCTGAAAAATTAAATTAATAAAAAAAAGTAAAGAGGTCCTTGACAGACTTAAAGTTGTTGAGAAACAACAGATTCCACAAAGGGCATCTGGACTAAGAGGACTCAAAATCAAGCCAGATTGAGGCTGGGTCATATTTGAGCCAATCTGCTAACACACAAAGGTGTACTGCCAACTGATAAAGTGTCACATTAGGTAAATCTAAGCCCCCATCAGAGCTGACTATTTGGAGTTTCGACATTTTAAGTCAGGGCTTGCTTTTGCTCCAGATAAATGAACTCAGCCAGTCCTCAAGCACCTTGATACCCTTGTTTGATAACAAAATAGGGATCATTTGTAGAGGGTAGAGTAGTCTAGGCAGGATGTTCATTTTGATAAGAGCAATCCTGCCCAGCCAGGATAAGGGTAGGGGGGCCCAATGATCTAGGTCTGCCTTTATAGCATCCAAAAGATGGGGGAAATTGTTCTTATACATCTGATCATAAGTAGGTATTATGTACACACCCAAGTAGTTTTGTGCTCTCTCTCATAAAAGCATTCTGCCTTATTGCTTGAGCCAGTGGTTCAATAGCAATATCAAAGAGTAATGGGCTGAGAGGGTCACCCTGTCTGTTCCTGCAGTGAAGGGGAAAATTACGAGACTTCAGACCACTTGTCAGAACTGCCGCTGTTGGATTGTGGTAAACCCTGACCCAGCTGACAAATTTATCTCCCAGGCCAAATTCTTTCAACACATAAAACAATTAAGACCACTGAACCCAGTCAAATGCATTCTCGGCATCCAGAGAAACCACAAGGACAGGGTCTGTGAAGTCCTGGCAAAACTGAATAATATTAAGAAGCCCTCTCACATTATTGCAGGAGTTCTGGCCCTAATAAAGTTGGTCTGGTCCTCCTCAATGATGTGAGGTTGTACTTTTTCAAGACGCATGGCTGGTATTTTGGAGAGCAGTTTTTGGTCAGCATTGAGAAGGGCTGTTGGCCTGTGAGAGATGCACTTGTCCGGCCATTTTTCCCTTCTTGAGGATAAGAGAGATATTAGCTTCAGTAAGTGACTGAGATAGGATCCCATATCCAGCATGGGGTCAAAGAGAATATTGCAGAACTCTTTATAAAACTCACATCCAAATCCGTCTGGCCCTGGAGCCTTTCCAGATGGCATAGATTTCAAAGCCATTAATGCTTCATCATGCTTCTTCAGAAAAATAAATGCATTAGGGCTGAAGCATTGTCAGGCTGTTCTGACTTATACAAATTAGAATAAAACAATGCAAACTCTTTAGTAATAGAATTGGTATCAAATGATCTAACACCGTTAGAGTCTGCAATTGAGACAATGGGTTGAAAGTCTATACCCTCTTTTAACAAGTTTGGCAAGATATCTACCATGCTCATACAGCCTCTGTCTGGCAACTTTAAGGGAGTGCACAGAATTCTGAATTAGTAGAGTATTTAGTACAGCACATGTGGCCATCAATTTCTGGAGTGAATTTGAGCTTGGACTTGATATATAGTGTTTATCCAAGTCAGCTAATCTAGATTCGAGAAGCTTATGTTGTTCATTCTTCTGACATCTTTTAGATGCTACAAAGGTCATTATCAAACCCCTGGAGAAAGCTTTACATGTCTCCCAAAGGAGAGAGGGATTGCCACTAGATAGCAAATGAACTGAATAAAATATCTTGAATTCTGGGGCAAAATAAGAAATAAAATGATTGTCTTTGAGAAGAGATGACTGAAGTCTCCAGCACCTTGATTTATTTGTATACAAAGCCCTGAATGGAGTGGCCCCCTCCTACATGACATAACTTTTAACCCCTTACTCCACCTCCAGACCCCTCACGTCGGCTGACCTAGGGCTTTTAACTGTTTCATGCACTAATTTTAAACTCAGGGGTGACCGTGCCTTTGCGGTCGCAGCCCCCAGACTCTGGAACAGTATTCCCCCCTCTGTCAGACTTGCCCCCTTCATCGACTCTCTTGTTCCTTTTTACAAAAGCTTTTGATTCCTCCTGATGTTGCCTTTGTGTTTATTTGTGCCTTGATCTATGTTGATTGCTGTTTTTGTTCTGTTTATTATTTTACTTCTCTTGTATCTCTTTTATTCATTTTTTAACTGTACAGCACTTTCGTCAGCTTGGGTTGTTTTTAAATGTGCTTTATAGATAAATTTGACTTGACTTGACTTTTTCTCTCCTCAGAGAGAGAATAGACCATGTATAGGGGGGCATGGTCAGATAAAATAATGCTGCCTATGGTACATGGTAAAACCAAAAATATTTTAGATGAGGGAATAAAAAAGTAATCAATTCTAGAGCAACTTTTATAAGGGGCAGAAAAAAGTAAACAGTAATCAGTGGGATGAATACCCAGTGTCATGACATATGGAATTGAGCACCCTTGCATGCCTTGAAGGAGGTGAGATACCTGGTGGATGTTTATCAAGAGAGGGATTAAGGTGGCAGTTGAAATCACCCACAAAGGAATTTTCAGATGCCAGATTAACAAAAGACCGTGGCCAAAAGTTTTCTAGGGACATGGCATGAACTGTTCATACCAAAAGTTGCTCCCAGTATGCAGTTGTTGTCAGGTTGAGCAAATAATTAGAGCTGAGTGGCACAGAGCTCTAAACAAAACGGTGCATTCACCTCGCCCCCATCAATTGACCCCTGCAAATTGTGATTTGTGATATTGGGCTTTACAAATAAAACTGAAATTAAAATTGAACTGAAGTGAAAAGAGTGAAAATATGGATCTATATTTTCCATTTATATATACAATATCTGATGGCTGATGAAATGAGTGCTTAAAATATTACTAATAGATTGATTATGAACTCCAAAATCAAACAGATGTTTGCAAAACAAGAACAGTATGCATTAACTGATATTTTTTACAGTAATTATCATTATTTGATTATATATTGAAGTTGAATGAGGCTTGGGAGCCTTGGGAACATGTTGGTTTATTGTATGAGGTAATCCAGGCAAATGTCTTTAATCTACAGCAGCCCTAAATGCAGCTTATTGTCTGGGTTTGGCTCCATCTAGTGTTCTGATGGCGCACTGACATGACATGACAGGAGGCCTCAGTCCTGCTGAGTGGCTTCAATAATCCAAATGAGCTGATGGCGCACATGCTTGACTGATCAGCAGCTACTTAAGCTCAGCTGTGTCTGCTGCTCGCATTTAACCACTTTGTGTGTTGCTCTGTTTTTCCTATCCAAGTTCTCAACAAGGTAAAGTGACTCTACTTTGTTTTCATCACAACATACAACACAGAAAATTCATATGAAAGATTTAGAAGCATGAGTTTTGGGTGGCAGCAAATGCCTTATGAGCTTTTTAAAGGCAATTGTTAAAATATTTTCCCTTTAATAATTCAGATCAGAATTTTTTTGTTGAATTTTGTCTCACGCTTTGTTCCTCATATTGGGTTTTAATTTTATTTGGTTTACTGTTATAATAGACCACAAATCAACACCACATATACATGATTTTAAACTGTGTCATGGGTAGAGTGTGAACATTTCACTTGTTTCCTACAGCAAAATCAGTTGACTTGTTACTTGTAATGAACAAAACTGAAATGTAACATTTAACACTCTAAATCAGTTTCATGCATAGATGTAGGTCACAAGCCATTACAACATAATAAGAAACACAACTTTCATAGTGAGGACCTTTTGACTTGTCATAGCAGGTAAATCACAGGGAGAGGGCTCTTTTTGTTGAAGTTTGCTTCTGGGAAAATTACCTCAATACTAGAACCCTTGAAGTGAAAATGTCAAATGCAGATATAATCAGTTTTTAACAGTGTTTTTTTTTTCCCACTTTCTCAAGTTACAAGTAACTGATAATATACTCAAAAATACATATTTTTCCTCTTACCTGTAGTGCTATTTATCAGTCTAGATACTTTTGGTGTGAGCTGGCGAGTGTTAGAGATATTGGTAGTAGAAATGGCTGCCGTCTCTCCAGTATAATGTTCAGTTCAAACTAGGGATATTTTGTGGCTTCTGGGGTAGCGTGTAGGGTGCACCTATGCTTTATGTTCTTAAACCAGACACTGGCGATTTGACCAGTTGAGTTGCAGCTGGCTTGAGTTGAACTCAGACCAGCCAGTTCACACCATTGCAACGTTTCTCTGCAATGTTCTAAAAACGGTTTTGTCTCTTTCTGAATTGTTGGTCTGAACTGGGCTTAATGGAATTAGATACTCGGCTTGTGGTGCTCTAAGCAACAAAAAAAATACATCTGAAAAACTCAGCAGCAATGTCTCTTTCCAGAACTATTTTCTTTCTACCAAACTACACCTGCAAACAGAATCACTGCGCAGAAGGAAGCGTACATCTGCTCATGAATGAGAAGCTTGTGCTTATGACAGCGTGACATGTAAACGTTACTGGCGTTTCCTCAGCTGAGCTGTAGCATTAGCTAGCTCAGTGGTGCTAGGTGAGCTAGCAGTAGATGCACCACAATGATACATTTGGAGGGTGTAGTTCGGTAATAAAGAAAATGGTATCTACATGAAGCCGCTCACAATAAGGTCTGTGGATTATCTAACCAAGTCATGATTTCTGGAAAGAGACATTGTTGTTGAGTTTTTTAAATGTATTTGCCAATGTATTTTGGCACTTGAGCCCTACAAGCTGAGTGCCGTCTAGTTCCATTATATTGGAGAGAAGGCAGACATCTCTGTGGCTGGTATCTCCAACACTCGGCAACTCAGACTAACAACTATCTGGATTGATAAATAACGCTACAGGTAAGAGGGAATCCAGATACTCAATATCACCAAATGTGATTAAATCATTGCTAAATAGTTCCAAAAACTCTATTTTACTAAAATCAGATGTCTAACAGTCCTTCTTCTTAACGCTGCTTTAGGTTGATTATGGCAGCTGTTAACAGACCTCCACCAGCTCATCCAGGACCAACTGGAGGAAACCTACACACTCACATTCACAGTGGTGTACCAGCCTCTGAGCAGCAAGATCCAGGAGTGCACAGTGCCAGCCACGACCCAGCACCTTCATCCCACCCTCATCCACACATCTCTGCCCGGCCTGTCGTCTATGTCCATGCTCCACCTCCAGCCCCTTTCCTCCATTACCAGTGGCCCATGCCCTTCCCCTATAACCCCTTTGCTGGATTTCCAGGCATGGGTGAGTCCAGCACGTTATCATCCCAAGTTGTCACATATCGCCGCTTTGGAAGTGGACTTTGATGTCTACATATTAGGCGCTAGGTATTCTCCTGCATTTGCTGTTGATGTTCTGGGACGCTGCAACCAATGCTGAGAATCAACCAAAGCACGTGATTCAGTTTAGGCAAAAAAGCATGTGGTTAGGTTTAAAAAAACAAAAACTCATGGTTTGGCTCGTCATTCATAGGTGAAGTGAACACCAGGGCTCCGGGTGAAAGTCTGGGGTTTTTGCACCCATCTGCTGCCCGTCCAACCCACTCTGTAGGGACTCTCCAGCTACCCCATATTACATTGTTACCGGCAGCGTTTCAAACTGACACCATCCTGTGGCGTATCATAACCATTGCAACAGGTGCCGTCTGCCTGCGTTATGAACTGATGCCACCTGTCCTGGTATCATACTGCCATGACAGGTGCTGTCTAGCCGACTGGCAACTTATCATACCATCGTGAAAGGTGGCTTTCGGTGTATATGTCTAACACTGAACTCACTGACAAAGCAGCATTACCTGATGACTTCATAATGACAATGGGCTGGTGGGTCTTATGGGGTTTGTGTTGTTGTTGTTTTAAATTATGGTGAAAAAAAATTCAAATTCAGGTATTATACATTCCATTGATTCCCCTTTTTCTTTTACCGTATTTGAGGTGAAAGATAAAAGGACTCTTACTACTGGGTACAGTTTTTGTTTTTTAATACAAGAGTTGACCACAATAACACGAATACCCGTATTAACCTTTTGTCCTCAAACAATAGTCCTGAAACATGTAAAGTATGAAACTTTTCTAAACTTGGTCTACAAAAGACATAAACTCAGGTACTGTTGTGAGATAGTACTTAACCGTACTTGAAGCATCATTGACCAATACTTTTTTCTACCTCTCAGGCTATGGTATGGTCATGCCCCCATTCCCTCCTCCTCCATACATGGATGCTCCAGCCTACATTCTGCCCCACCCTCACATTCAACCAGTCGACTACAGACGTTTGCTCCATCCCCCGGTCCATGGTCCCAGTGCACTCTACCAGAACCCAAACCAGACCCGCAGAACTCGCCTGCCTCACACTGTCCCTGTTAGAGAAACTGTGAACTCTGAGGTCCAAACTGAACCCACAGAGAGAGGCAGAGGTGGTTACAGTGAAGGAAGCCCACTTGTCAGCTCAGAATCTGGGCATGGAACCGCTTCAAGCTCTCCAACCTCCTCAAGCTCCAGCTCCCAAAAACAATGCCCTGCCCAGGCAGAGAATAACACATCACCCAGCAGTAAAACAAAAGACATCCAGGTTAAAAGGAGTAGCACAAGTAGCACAGTCAAACATGTCCTACATCCTTCAGGAACAAATACTGTCCAGTCATGTATCAGAGAAACTCTGGAGAGAGAATACAGGAGAACACAAAGGAGCTGTAAAGACGGTGTTGGTCGGGAGAATGCCGCTCCTTGCAGAACCAGTCACTGCAATGTGTGGTCAGTGAGTTCTCAAGATAGTATGGTTCCTGTATGTAGCTCTTCCCAAAAAGAGGATGAGGTTATGAAAGAGAGACGCATCTCTGTTCCTGACATTCTAATGAGTTGGAGAGGTAGCACGCCACAGGAGACGATGCTGAAGGTGGCAGACAAGCTGCCTCAGAGTGACCACCAGCTGCAGTCTTATGAAACTGAAGTAGAATATGAGAAGTCTGTTTGCCGGAGTCCAACCAAAAATGGTCCAGTGGTGGCTGGAGATGTTAATGCTAATGATGATACTGAGGTTAATTTAAGCCCTAAAGAGAGTCCGTCCCTATTCAAGGTCCTCAAACTGAGAGAAGATCATGAAGAGCCAGAGGCAGAATCCAGGAGAGAAAAAGAGCCTGTGGCATTGGTTGGTTCTGTGAGGCGCTGTCTACCCTACAGAGATGAACCCCAAGATTCACCAAACAAATTCCAGAAGCTTCCTGATAATGAGCAAGAAGATGACAGTGAGACAAATCCACATCAAGACACATCAGAGATCATTCCCTATCAAATGTATGTAAATAACTTTCAGCTGAAGAGAAAAATGAATGAGTCTGTTTGGTCTGTGGAATCTCTGGCTCCCTTTATCCCCACTAAGGAGTGGCTGCTGCAGAACAGCATTTTTGAGCCTAAGGTCATTGTTGAGATGATGGAGGAGGATGAAAATGGTAGACCGTCAGCCAAAAATGACAACCTAATTGTCAAATCTGGTAAAGACAGGAGGCAGACTCGCAGATGTTCCTCCTCTGACTCTGTCCCGATGTCAGACAGCTGGCTTCTTTTCAGTACCCCTGCTGAGAAGCTCGGTCCATCAGAGAAGCCAGAAATGGAGAGTGAAATTGACGCCTCTGAAATGAGGACACCAAAGCAAGGCCAGAGCATGGCTCCTTCAGAAAAGGATCCCTCGATATCCCCAACTCACCTGCCGAGTAAATTAATTTTGTCTACCCCCACTGAAAAAGATGTGGACAAAGATAGGTCTTCTGAACCTGAGGCTAATCAAAGCCCAAACCAGAAATCTTTCATTGTAAATGAGCAGCAGGAGAAAAGCAGCTCTCCCCAGCAGGAAGAAACTCTCCTCTTGAACTCTGCGGCAGGGGAGAACATGTCACCTACTGGCCAAAACAGAGTGGATGTGGAGGTAGAGGAGGAAGCATGCAGGAATGAAGTAGTCAGTCAGATGACGGAGCAACTGTGTGTCCTGATGGCTGACCAGAAGATGGATGAAGTGTCTCCATCGAAGGGAAAATTAGTGGATTGTGGTGTCCAGTGTAGTGAATTACAAGAGAGGTGTTCATGTGAGGAGATGAAGAGCAGCATGGGACCAAATAGAGGGCATCATTTGAAATATTCAGGTGATCTTTTTCTTCATTTAACAGTGAACATGTGTCCCTTTGACTCTTGTTAAAATGTGTGTCGTACTTCACTGGTTATTTTTCACAGATATGAAGAAAGCAAACAACAGCCAGGCCGAAGGATTCTGTATGAAGGGAAACGGGCAGAGAAACCAGAAGAGGAATGGTCACTGGAGGAACAGGGGTCAAGGTAGAGCATGTAGTTGAATGGATGTAGCCAATAGAGTGCCCAAGAAATGAGTCATAAAACCCGGAAATGAGTTCGCACTTTTGCACTTGAGCTCAGTGATTTAAGGGCATAATAGCCTGAGCTATTAATTGAAGTTCTACGGTAAAATATGGTAATAACTACCTCACCCATTAACTTATAGCTTCTACATATCTTTAAAAAAGCAGTTGCTAACAAGTGGCTAAATGAGACTACAGAGCGTCATCACGCCAAACAACTTTACAGTCTTGTTATGGTGCTGGCGTTGCTAACATTAGCTTTTTACTTCTAGTGATTGCATTTAGACTTCAGAAATCATAAAACTTGTGTTCATTTGTGAGGAAAATTCTACTGAACACCTCCATAAATGTTTGTTTGCCACTGAGCTTATTTTCTGCATTTCCTGTGGTGTGACATAAATCACCTTTAGAAAAGAGAATAACATTGAAAATGAAGCCAAAATACATTAGATATATCATGGTTTAATAATCCATCCCATGAAAAAGTAAGAAGGCTTAAAAATTTGATGAGTGTGCTTATAAAGTATTCTTAAAAATTGGACATTCTGTTACAAAGCCAGAAAATCTGCCACCTAAAACATAATTTTCATATTTCATAATGAACTTCAGGACTTTGTGGTTTGATGGTGACTAAACATCTTATTTTGATTCAAATGTTACTGAATTCTGATTATGTCTTTTGTGGCACTATTTGGTGCAACAATGACTCATTAAATCACAACCAGCTTTGTAGTTTGTTGGTCTTGAACAGTGGTCTACACATAGGCGATACACCTGCTAAGCTGCAGTCTGTTTGAGACCAACAAACGACAAAAGCGGTTGTGATTTAATCAGTCCTCGCTGTGTCTCCAGCAGAGATAGTGCCATGAAAAAACTGAAATTTTAAGTCAAAACTTGATTACTAACCATAACCAAGTGTTTTTTATTGCCTAAACCTAACCACACCAACATCACAGTATTATTAAAATACGAAGTGTCAGCGTATTTATTAAATGATATTATGCAAGTGCAACTTATCTGTGTTTTGCAGAAATATATGCTGACAACAATTTTTCTAGGAATAAACCAGTAAGAAGAGCATAGACACATTTGGTCTTTGATAAAAACAATGTAATCATGCAGGACACCATGCTAAATGAGAACTAACTTTCAGGGACTTAATAGGATACTCTCTGTTTACAGAAAAGCACAGCAACCAGCAGGATATCTACAATGGATACTGTGGCAAACCTGGGAAATCACAAGGTATGAGCTGCAGCTTCATCCCTGCTTGTGTCAGGGTGATTTATGGTAATCATGGATTGACTGGATGAACAAATTTGACAACAGGACACATCAGGACTGGTTTAATTCTACAAGTAGCTGCACATTGCACATTTGCAGTCTGGACTTTTGGCTGTATCCCAATATTTCCCAACAGAAAGCACAAATTTAGCCTCTATGAGCAGTTTACTTGACTTGGTGTGAGTCACCTGTATAATTTTTTTTTTGAACAGAGGCTCATGTTACTGTCTTTTAAAACAAACAAAAAATCTTAATCAGATGACTTCATACACTACTATGCATTTCATTGCATTGGATAAAGGTTTCTACTGTCCCACTCACTGACCTTCATAATGCATAAGTGACTGAAGCCAAGATTGTTGTGTCTTCCAGGTGGAAATGGAAGGAACCCACGGTACTGAGCATTGACTACACTCTACAAGACAACTCTTGGTTTTAAAGTATCAGTTTAATATTAACATGAATTTCAAATTAAGAATGTAATAAACCTATTCTTCAATAAATGTTTTGTCTATGTCTTCAATATTCAGATTTTTAAACATGGTTTAAGATCTTAAGAGAAAAGGCCACTGTTATGCTGCAGGATATGCTTTAAAATGATCCAAAAACTACTGTTAAGCAGAGGCTGCGGAGCACAGCTTGAAGTAACAGTCAAATGCCTGCACACTAACGTTTGACTGTGTACCTTGGGTGGATACAATTTAGGTTAATGCCACAGTAAATAATGGTCTCCTAGTTGGATACACTCATTTCCTTTAAAAAATGTCATGAAGTGGGGTGAGACCGAACAATCCTATCAGATTTCATAGGTCATCACCCAGCTGGGTGATCTCGTCCAGCAGGAAGTCAATGTCCTCTGGCTGTGTGGCAGGATTGGAGAACACACACCGGAAGAAATTCACTTTGTCTCCTAAAGGCTGATAGCCAATCAGAACAGAGCCCTTCTCCATCATCCTGCCTTTGATCCTAGGAGCCACCTGCAGAGAGAGTGAAGATCACCATCAGTATCAGCCTCTTCTTTGCCAGTCTCCTTGAAACTCCTCACATATTTTCAATATAAAATGAAGCAGTGGCCCTGAGCATCAATGAATGAGTCCAGGGGAGACACTGATGTTCTGTACTGACCTGATGGAGTCTTGTATCTCTGTCAGGTCCAGGTGGTAGGCCTCTTAGACTGGGAGGGATGTACCAGAAACATACGTTACTATGCTCCGGCTGTGTGAGAGGTACAGGACAAATACGGACTGGATTTAGAAGGATAGTGAAACAACTAAAATTAAATTAAAAATAAATACTTTTTTTGCATCTGTCTTGGTTTTTGTTTGGACATCCAGTTTACAGCAAACTAAACTATACAACAGCCCTGGTGCTTGGTGCGCTGCAAATTAAGGAAAGTTATGCAAATAGACCCAGACAAGCAAATGAAACATCCAACTTGACAACACATACAGAGCACTTAGTAAAAGCACTGCAAGAAGCTCACAACACTACAGTGTAAGTTCAATCAGGAAGACATCCTTTATGCTTCATTCATTCACAACTCTCCATCCTACTCTACTAGTTATCCACTCAAGCTTCACCATGATCTATATCAGCAAATCAAGATGCTACAGTCAACTTTTCGATCTGCTCTCTCCTCTGCTGTTGTCAGCTGTCATTTTAGGGAGAACCATCACGCTTCCCTCACCCCATGCACCTACAGATATCATATCTAGAGTTCAGGACTCTCCAAAAAGCTCACCAAAAGCCCATTCCTCTTCTCCTCCAGATCATCAAGCACTCTCTTCATCTCATCTCATCTTCACTATCTCTACCACCATCAGCGTCAATACCCTGGGGGGGTTCCCTATTCTACTACGGCTCAAGTAAATAAATATTCTTTTCATTTAGAATGAGATTCAAATTGTTTGAAGGGGATAATAAAAAGTGACGCACATGGCTGGCACGCTGACATGTTTGTTAACACTAACACTAGATTAATAGCAGGTAACTGCAATAATATATGAATCATGCGACACTTACTGACACACTTGTGTGTCCCAGCTATGTGCACCACTTCCATGTCCCCTGGAGACAACTTCTGTTGTGTTGTCAGCTTCTTGCAGTGCTTTTTCTAAATGCTGTGCATTTGCTGACAACGCAATCTTTTTGTGTGTTGTCAAGTTGGTGAAGATGTTTTTAAATGCTGCAGATTGCCAAGTTGATCAGGGTGTTTTCTAAATGCTGCAGATGTGTGGCAAAGCTGATGAAGAGGTTTTTCATCGACATGCTGTTTCTTCCTTTGCAGTGCGTTGAGCTCTCAGAATTGGGTTGAAAAGTGAAAGCTTTGTAGATGACTACATGAAAGAGTTGTTTTAAGAGAATTACAGTGATGAAATGTAGTCACTGAAATCAGGGGCATAGCACCAAATTCTAGGCCTGATGCGTAAGCACTTTCTGTGGGCCCCCAACCTTTCCTGTATTGATCTATGTCTCTTTCATACACCTTTAATTTTGTTGTTGTTGTTTTTAAGTCAGTTTGCTGTCTTTTCCTTTTCTTTCTTTCTTTTTTTAAATTTGAAACCCTGATTTCCCTGTCTTGGGTTCCACCCACTCAAACACAGTTGCAGACCAAGTACCCCCCCTCATGGCAACAGTGCTCCCCAATGTCAGTAGGCCCCCAGCAGGATAATGCACCATGCCAAACTGCAAACATTGCTCAGGAATGGCCCAAGGAATATGATAAAGACCTCAAAATGTCAACCTGGCCTCCAAATTCCTGCAACGGTATTTGAGTGGGTGGAACATGTCAGGTGGTATCCACATGAACGCCAGAACCAAAGGTTTCCCAGCAGAACAATGTACTGGAACAAAATAATCAGAGTTATTCACTTCACCTGTCAGTGGTTTCAATGTTTTGGCTGATCTGTATAATTGGGACACTGTGTCAAGATAAAACTAGAATTACCGCCCCGCGGTTGTGTGCTTCCGCGCACCAGTTAATTTCTCTTACAGGTCACATCCGTGTCAGTGAAAACATGGATACTTCACACACATTTTCCCCCCGGCAGCACAGAAGATCTATACAATTAGCACAGTTTCAAGATGGGCACCCAAGATAAGTATCTGACCAAATATTTAAATGACACTGAAAAATGGCCAGAAAAGTGTTTGATGCAGAATATTAATGTTATCACTTCATTATTTTATCCTATTAGACATTTGTGTGAAGTTATGTCATAATTTGCATATGATTTCTTGAGTTATGGCCAAAAACATGTTTTGTGATGTCACACTGACCTTGACCTTGGACCACAAAATTCCGATCAGTTTATTCTTCAGTCCAAGTGGATGTTTGGTCAAATTTAAAGAAATTCCCTTGAGGTGTTATTGAGATATCGTGTTCATGAGAATGAGACAGATGCAAAGTCACATTGACCTGGACCTTTGACCACAGAAATTCAATCAGTTCATTGTTGAGTCCAAGTGGACATTTGTGCCAAATCTGACAAAAATCCCTTGAGGTATTTTTGAGATATTGTGTTCACAATGATGGGACATACGTAGGGACAGACGGACAACCCGAAAACATAATGTCTCCAGCCATGGCTGTCACCAGTGCGGAGGCATTAAAAATGATTTCAACATGGCACACAAGACAAATAAAATGTATTTATCTCATTTATAAACAGCCTTACTTTGTGTTTAAAGACCAGTTCAAAGTCTGTTCTCCTCTGCAGTTGATCGTGCAGATACTCTGCGTTCTCTAAGCATTTGTTGACCTGAAATCCAAAGCCCTCTAAACCCTGAGACAGTGAGTGACAGAGACAAAGACAGACAGAGACGCACACAGTTAAATAGGCAAACAGACATCTCATCACACATCACAAATACAAAGGGGTTGAATTGAGACTTACTAAGGAAAAAAAAGAAGAAACTGTAACCAATCAGCATCCAGTAAGGTACCTTCCCCCAGTAGACACACTTTCACACCAAACTGTATTTCTCAGTATCACACATGCTCACAGGTGGATAATCTTCATTTAAAAACTTTTTTGAGCAGTTAGTTTTGTGTCAACAACTACAGAGTCATCCACTCAAAATATATAAAATGGTCAGTGGTCAGGCAGATTCCTTTTAATTGATACTATAATATAATATTATAATAAACAGTCAGCTGTAGTTCTCCATGAGTTAATATTTTGCAGCCCAGTCATCAGAGGGAAACGTTGGCATTGTGTGTTTCTGCAAACCATGAATATGTTACATTTGTATTATATGAGTGTTTCTATGATGTCATAGTATATGAGGTGACATTGTCACCTCATATACTATGTCACTGTAGAAACACAGTATATGAGGTGACATTGTCATTTGGAGGTCGAGGGCATGGTGGATGGTGTGTCACTGAGGCGAGATGCCTGCCAAGCTGAAGACCACTGCAGACCACCAAACAATGAAATGGCTGTAGCGAGTCATTTCTGTGTTTCCACCGCATTTCAGGCACCAAACATGGGTGTTTTGTAGTGACCTGTTGATGCTTTTCCAGTGGGGGTGGTGCACCCAACTGGGTAACTTCAGCCAGCACATGATCTTTTTTCCTTACAATAACCTAGTGTTTTTGTAAGATATTTTCTAAGGCTTTTTGCCTTAATTTGATAGGACATATATGGCATGAAGGGGGCAGGGAGAGAGTGGATGACATGCAGCAAAGGGCTGTGGGTTGGAATAAAAACCCATGGCTACTGCGGCAAAGACACACCATATATACATGAGGCACCTGTGCTACCAGGTGAGCTAGTGTGCGCCCCACCAAGCATATGTTAACCACAGTGTTGTTGAGATGTTAAATTTCAAAGTATCTGCTACATGATAACTTGCTAATGTAACACATCTGTGGTTTGCAGAAACGTTCTTTTAGCTTTTTGCAAACTAAAAACACACACAATCAACACACTGAATTCTGTGCTGTCTATTCATGTTTGTCTGTGTGTGTGGACTGTGCACCTGCCAGAAGACGTCAGTCATGAACAGAGGTGTTAAACTCAAAAACAGTAAGAACAGCCGAGTCATTTGACCACCACTGAAACCAACCTCAACTTCACCCAATAACTGATTTTCCTGGTGAAAATATATTCAGCCTGCTTCAGCCTTTTCCAGATTGCATGTAACTGGGCCGGGATGGGGCTTATGCAACCGGTCATACAAATCCAAAATAAGTTGGTTACATCCTGTTATTAGTTTTGATCTTACATTAATGCATGATTCATGTTAACTGAAACTGAAACCTTCAGCTCAGTCTGTAAATGAGTTGATGTGAAGGTGCATAAAGAGTGACAATGAATAAATTTAGTGAACGTGAAGGAAAGTTCCCAACATTAAAATACAATCAAATTCAGTTTGGCACTTTGACACAGCACCTGCTGTGTCAGAATGAGAGGGAAGATACTGTACACACATACCTTCGCCTTCCACATCAGCCACAGTTTAAAGACGTCGACATGTCGGCCACACTGGATGCTCTTATCTCCGTTATCATAGCTCACATCATAGGGTTTGTCTGTCTGGAAAAGGTACTCAGCCCCCAACTCATTACACTCCTGTAAGAGACCCTGCAGAGAAAAGAGACACGCAACGTTCATACAAGATCCAGCTGGAGATCATATGCCAGCAAACCTTAGGAGATCTATGGAAGGATGGAGTGATGACTGAAAGAACGACTAGAAATGCAGAGAGGTTTAGATTGTGAGATGGGAATCCCTCTCCTCTGCTGCCTGACCTGCAGCTGTCTTACAATTTCAGCTTATTTACACCGAAAAGAGAGTGTCACACTTTTGGCTCCCAGGACTAGCTGCTGGCTAAATGTATAGGTGGCTCAGCAGAGTGAAAGACAGACCCAATGCATTATTTAGATAAATATTAATGGTTATGTTTGTTTACACCTCTAAATACCTGCTTTTTAGCTAGCAATAGGCTGTCCGAGTGGAGTCACTCAAGACCATGTGATGATTTGAGCAAGAGTGCCAAAAAGAAAATTGTTCTTTATGTCATTCTTAAAGCCACTGGTTCCCAGCCTGGGGGTCCTGACCCCTAACAGGGGCAAATTTTTCATGGCTGCAACCCACATACTCAGCTCTGCTGCTCATCCCACAAATGCATGTTCCTTACAAATGTGGCACCATTTAAAAGGGAAATAAACAGGCTCCAACCGTATAAGATTTATTGGCAAGAAGCATTGAATATATACATAAATATATATTAATATATTATTTTTTATTATACAAACAAACAAGACCCCCACACCCCCCACCCCCAAATGACCATATTCTGTTTAGCATAGATAAACTCATATTAAATAATGTCGCAATTAAGAAAAACATTCACAGGGGTAATTAATACGACATAAGTACAGTCTTTTAAAGTGTTCGAATGAAATAAGAGAAAGTAACTTCAGATTTTTTGAAGCTCATTCCATTTGTGTGCAGCATAGTACTTGAACCTGTATCTGCCAAGTTCAGAGTGAACAGGAGGTACAACTAACATTACAATATCCTGCGACCTGACATTGTAACTACTGTGTTTAAATTCAACCAGAGAGCAGAGGTAACTCGTAGTTTTTGTAAAAGAGCCTTAAGGATAAACAGTATGCAATGCTGCTCCCTTCTGTTTGTTAAGGAGGGTCATCCCACCTTTTCATATAAAGTGCAGTGGTGAGTGAGGAATGTATCACCTGTGATGAAGTGCAATGCACTGTGATACACAGCGTCAAGAAGCTTTAAAGTAGAGGGAGAAGCATGCATATACAACTAGTCCATACCCACTGGTAGCTTTGTCACCTTCTACCTATGCCAATCCTCAATGCCTATGTACAGTTTCACATAGATTGACCACGTCAATGAGTAGAAAAACGTGGAACAAACAGAATGACTGACTGACCGTTTCCGTGATTATGTACAGCATACCATACCATGACTTTAAGCATTTTTCTGTTTTTATAGTGCTAGTCAGTTGCCATTTCGAGTTAAATTTATCCAGTCACTTTGAGGTGTCCTGTTCTACATATCTACCAAGTTTAGTAAAAATTCATATGGTGGTTAGACCTAGATAAGAAATTAGCTCTCTAGCGCCCCCATTTTGTTTGATTGGGTCAATAATGGAGGGGTCCCCTCAGATTATGTGTGGTCATATGCCTACAAAGTTGCGTAGTGATCAGTGAAACCCTTGAGATGTTATACACCTTTATGTGATGAGCCACACCCTCAGCAATATTCATTGCCTCATAGAAGCTCAGTTTTAGTAAGTTTTCCAACTTTTGCCAAGAGGGAACTTTAGATATTGTTCCCTAGATTATTCTCACCGAGTTTCATACAAATCGGTCAAACTTTCGAGGAAGAGATCGATTTTAAGTGTTTTTCAAAAAATTCAAAATGGCGGAAAATCTGTATAACCTTAATTTGTTCCTCACGAGGAGAGGCATCTCTGTGCAAAGTTTCATGTCTCTACGACATACGGGGCATGAGATATGCCCATTCAAAGCTTGCAATTTCAATCGGTTGCTATAGCGCCCCCTTTTGGCCAATTGATGTAATATTGCTTCATTTGCATCCTCCCATGACCCTCAACCACTGTGCCAAATATCACATGGGTTGTCCAAATTCAGTGAGGAGAAAAACGTGGAACAGACACACAGACAGACACACCCACAGACAGAGTTTTCGTCATTATATAGTAAGATATCACCATAATCAAGGGTAGACAGAATTATCAATTGCACAATGGTCTTTCGATAAGCTGAAGAAAAACAGGATTTGTTTCTATACAAAAAGCCAATTTTGACCTTCAGTTTGCTCGGTAGGTGTTCCACATCAGTTTTAAAAGTGAGTCTGGTATCCAGCCACAGTCCCAAGTATTTATAACGTTCAACAGTGTCAATTTCAAAACCTTGAAATGTTCGGATATGGGTAGTATGTTGAATATTGTTTAGTGATCTAGAGAATAGCATAATTTGGTTTTGGCTGAATTTAGAACAAGCTTATGTTTGATGAGAGATATCTGAAATTTATCAAAAGCAGACTGTAGATTTTCAGTGGCCAGAGTAAGAGAAGAGCCAGTGGCATACAAAATAGTGTTGCATAAAAATGTACATTACAGTTTGGGGTAGCACGGATTATATTATTTATGTATATGAATAAAAGAGGACCAAGAATGGATCCTTGTGGTACACCTATTGAGACATTAAGGGAGCTTGACTATATACATATATTGTATTGTATGCATATTTGTTTTGCCTCAGCCAACATGTGCGTGTGTGTGTGTGTGTGTGTGTGTGTGTGTGTGTGTGTGTGTGTGTGTGTGTGAACGTGCGTGTGTGGGCTGGGTGGCCTAGTTAAATGTGTGACTCCCGGCCTGAAAATTTCTCCCAGTCCGGCCCTGTAAGATACTGCGCAGAACCCTGAAACTCCCAGGCCAACATTCAGTGAATAGCCTCCAAGAGAAGTTATGTTTTTTGTAATGGATACATTAGTTTGAGGAGTAGAAGATTGTGTCTTACTCTCTTCTTGACTAGTATGACAGAGCACTGCAGAGGGACGCCCATCATCTTGTGAGGATTCCATGTCACAGACCAGGCTCTGGAAATAAAATATGATAAAATAGGATAAAATTTAACAGTTCCACACTGCCTGAGTCAAACTGGCAACCTTTGATGTGCTGCAAAAGCAGGGCCAGGGTCATAGATAAGGCAGCTTTTTGTCTCATAATAAAACACAATAAGATGGATGTGGTGGGGAAAAACAGGCCAAGATTTGTGGAAAGGAGATCAGGTCAGGTGACTGCTATGTTATATCACAGGGGCATTTCTGTTTAGTTGGACCAACCACTTGATTGCTTGCTAATAGCGTCGGTTGTCAACATGCTTTGCTTCATAATTCAAGCTGACTTCGCTGTGAGTTGTAAGCTCACAGAACCTTTGTAGTGGTGTCCCACAGAAAAAAACAAAGACATGCTGCTGTGAGAAGTGGTTGGGTTGTGTGTTGATGCAGTTACCGTTCAATGGCCTGTAGTTTCATCCTGTGCCTGTCCGACATCAGCAGGCCTCCACCCCACGCTGCCTGGACAGACAGAGGAGATTCCAAAATCAAATACAAAACATACTGTGTCATTTAAGTTCTACACATTCTGCCT